>NC_064647.1:16703370-17044620 GCF_023864345.2 Schistocerca serialis cubense | reverse complement strand
AGGCAATCCATTATTGGATTGATCGCTATGGCGAAGAGAGCGACGCTCAAAACTGAGCCCTGTGGCACGCCATTCTCCTGGCGAAAGGTGTCTGACAGGACAGAACTCACACGTACCCTGAACTGTCGATCCATTAAAAAGGAACGAATAAAAAGAGGAAGGCGACCGCGAAGGCCCCATGTATGCATGGTGCGGAGAATGCCCGCCCTCCAACAGGTGTCGTAAGCCTTCTCCAAATCAAAGAACACAGCCGCGGTCGGGCGCTTCCGCAAGAAGTTATTCATAATGAAGGTCGACAAGGTAACCAGATGGTAGACAGCAGAGCGGCGCCTACGAAATCCACATTGTACATTGGTAAGTAGGCGTCGAGACTCGAGCAGCCAAACCAATCGAGAGTTAACCATTCGCTCCATCACTTTACAGACACAGCTGGTAAGCGAGATGGGTCAATAACTGGAAGGCAAGTGCTTGTCCTTCCCCGGCTTAGGAATCGGTACAACAATAGACTCGCGCCAGCATGCAGGAACATGTCCCTCAATCCAGATGCGATTATAAGTACGAAGAAGGAAACCTTTACCCGCAGGAGAAAGGTTCTTCAGCATCTGAATATGAATAGAATCAGGCCCTGGAGCGGAGGACCGTGACCGGGCAAGTGCATTTTCGAGTTCCCGCATGGTGAATGGGGCATTATAACTTTCACGATTCGAGGAGCGGAAGTTAGGTGGCCTAGCCTCCTCTGCCTGTTTGCGGGGGAGGAAGGCAGGGTGGTAATGAGCGGAGCTCGAAACCTCTGCGAAAAAGCGGCCGAAGGCATTGGAGACATCCTCAGGGGCCACAAGGACGTCATTCGCGACCGTCAAGCCAGAAACTGGTGAGAGGACCTTAATACCAGATAGCCGGCGCAGGCTACCCCAGACAACAGAAGGAGTAAAACTGTTGAAGGTGCTTGTGAAAGCAGCCCAGCTGGCTTTCTTGCTTTCTTTAATAATACGATGACACTGCGCACGTAATCGTTTATAATTGATACAATTTGCCACTGTAGGGTGGCGTTTAAAGGTGCGTAAAGCACGTCGACGAGCACGCGAAGCGTCTCTACATGCTGCAGTCCACCAGGGGACCGGTACGCGACGTGGAGAAGAAGTAGGGTGAGGGATGGAATATTCAGCAGCAGTGAGAATGACGTCCGTGAGGTGTGCGACCTGACGATCGCAGCTTGTATAGGTTTGATCCTGAAAGGTCGCCCTGGAAGAGAAGAGCCCCCAGTCTGCTTTGGAGATGGTCCAACTAGATGAGCACGGAGAGGGGGTATGCTGCAGGAGATGGATAACACACGGGAAGTGGTCGCTCGAATATGTATCAGAAAGTGCATACCACTCAAACCGGCGTGCAAGTTGGGTAGTACATATAGAGGGGTCTAAATGGGAATAGGTGTGAGATGTGTCCGAAAGAAAAGTAGGGGCGCCAGTATTGAGGCAGACAAGGTTGAGCTGGTTGAAAAGGTCTGCTAACAGGGAGCCCCTCGGGCAGGATGCTGGAGAGCCCCAAAGGGGATGGTGGGCATTGAAGTCTCCAGTTAAAAAAAATGGTACAGGTAGCTGAGCAACAAGTTGCATCATGTCTGCCCTGGTAACGGCAGACGACGATGGAGTGTAAACGGTACAAATGGAAAATGTAAAAGTGGGGAGAGTAATTCGAACGGCAACTGCCTACAGGCCGGTGTGCAATGTGATGGGATCATAGTAAATATCATCCCGGACCAGCAACATAACCCCTCCATGAGCCGGAATACCTACCACAGGGGGTAGGTCAAAACGCACAGAGGTGTAGTGTGCCAAGGCAATTTGATCGCATGGGCGTAGCTTCGTTTCCTGGAGGGCTACGACGAGCGGAGCAGCAACTTCAAGTCCTCTCGGTTGGAGCGAATGCTGCGAATATCCCAGTGAATAAGTGCCATCGTAAGAAGAAAACTAAGATGAAAGAAGAGGTCACCTCTAAGGCCGCTGAGGGCCCGGCTTCGAGCGAGCACTGCCGCCGCTATCAGTAGGCGGACAGTCATCGTCCATGGGGTCTATAGGTTCATCGGCCATCTTGGTAAGATGGCCGGGAGGGGGAGCTTCCTCCGCCGGTGAACGGCCACATGGTCGGCTACCAGCCGTGCGGCCAGGCGAAACGGATGACGGCCTGGGGCGGCAACCGCTGGGTAGCGCAGGAGAAGAAATGCGCCGTGGCGGAGAAGGAGAACTGTGCTTCCTACGAGCCTTCTTGGAAGGACGTTTGGTGGAGGTACTGGTAGACGGCTGGGAGTTCGAGGTACGTAGGAAGTCTGCACGGGACGGTTCCTTCTTGAAGGCCTGACTTCTGGGTCTTCGTCTTGGCAGAAGCTGATGAAGGTGCTTGTGTCTGAGGGGTGATGGGAGGAAGAGGAGACGTCGACCGCGCGATCTTAGCACTGGCCGAACGGACGACCGTGGTGCTGAAGGTCAGATCGCATGTCTGGGTTGCCACCTCCCTGGTAGTCCGAGGAGAGGCGAGGACACTACTGTATTTCCTCGCTGGGAGCAGCGTGGGCTTCCTACTAGCCAATAGCTTGCGAGCAGCCGAGGTGGACACTTTCTCTTTGACCCGAATTTCCTGTATACAGCGTTCTTCCTTGTAGATGGGGCAGTCGCGGGAGGACGCTGCATGGTCACCCTGACAGTTCACACAACGAGGAGACGGAGGTGGACAGTCACCCTCATGGGCATCCCTGCCACAAGTGACACATTTAGCCGCATTGGAACAAGACTGTCGAGTGTGATTGAAACGCTGACACTGGTAGCAGCGCATAGGTGTCGGGACATAGGGGTGAACAGAAATAACCTCGTAGCCCGTTTTGATGCGTGACGGGGACTGTATACTATCAAAGGTCAAGAAAAGTGTCCGGGTCAGTACAAGGTCATTGGTGACCTTTTTCATGACCCTATGGACAGCCGTCGTGCCCTGCTCAGCGAGAAAAGACTGAATCTCCTCGTCAGTCAATCCGTCGAGTGATCTAGTGTATACCACACCACGAGACGAATTCAAAGTGCGGTGAGCCTCCACCCGGACAGGGAACGTGTACAGGAGTGTGGCCCGAAGCAGTTTTTGTGCCTGAAAGGCGCTCTCAGTTTCTATTAACAAGGTACCATTACGCAACCTGGTACAAGACTTGACAAATCCGGGTATGGCATCTGCGCCCTTCTGGATAACGAAAGGGTTGACAGAGGAAAAATCCTTTCTGTCCTCAGATCGAGAAACTGTGAGGAACGGTGGGGCAGGCGGTAGTACTTTTGTCACTGGTGGCTGGTCAAGTTTCCGTTTGTGGGCGGACGTAGAGAGAGGAGAAGAGAAATCCACTGCGGAGGAATCCCCCATGATTGCCAGCGTCTGCGATAGCGCGCTCCTTCCTTGTGGGGACCCTATCAGAGGGCGCTCCCGCCTTAGGTGAATGTTTACACCTCAGGTCACACCTACCGAGAAACAGACGGAGGGACCAATCGGCATGGTCAGAAGGTATCAGCTCAGGCAATCACCCCTCCCTGGGCCTGGCCTTTACCAGGGGGTACGCGCGTGCCTTACATGTCTACCCAGGGCGGGGAATTACGCGTTACCCCGTCACCGGCTACACGTGCTAACGCGTGGGTCGGCCCTCAGGCGCGCACAGGGAGGAAGGAAGAAGAGGAAAAAGAAGAGAGAGAGGGAGAGAGGACAGACTGTCTCAAACGCCGAGGCGGAGACCAGAGGAGGCAAGGAGAAGGAGGCAAGGAGAAGGAGGCAAGTAAGACAGTGAGATGGAGAAGAACAAAGAAAGGAACCAACCAAAGGAAGGAAGAAACCAGAAGAAGTGAAAAACCAAATTGTCCGCAAATATAGGTCGTGGAACCGTCCGTCTCCGGACGCAGGCGCTAACTACCCCCTTGAGGGGGAGGGACTCCTTTTAGTCGCCTCTAACGACAGGCAGGAATACCTCGGGCCTATTCTAACCCCCGGACCCGCCGGGGGGGGGGGGGGGGGGGGGGGAGATAGAGCGGCAAGTCAAATAATCTGATGGTGTCTGTACCGAAGGTCTTACAGTACGCACACCACATCCATACAATTGGCGTCGTCAATGTGTTGCATAATTATATTTTGCTTTTATGTATTCAAGTATTTATGTGAAGGGACCGGTTGGTAGGACATGTTCTGAGGCATCAAGGGATCACCAATTTAGTATTGGAGGGCAGCGTGGAGGGTAAAAATCGTACAGGGAGACCAAGAGATGAATACACTAAGCAGATTCAGAAGGATGTGGGCTGCAGTAAGTACTGGGAGATGAAGCTTGCACAGGATAGAGTAGCGTGCAGAGCTGCATCAAACCAGTGTCAAGACTGAAGACAACAACAACAACAACAACATAATGGTAATAAAATAATAATTACAGTGATACTACTCAGGATTTCGTAGTTTTGTACATGCACTGAATGCCGCTTATGAAATACCGAGTAGAAGGACTGTAACAAACGTGATGTTGCCAGCAGCACATGCATCTTTTTTTGTACTTTCTCATTTGCTTCTGCAAGGCATAAAGACAATCTGTCTCATTAGAAGCTGACATCCAGAAATCTGTCAAGTCACAGCCGAGTAACTTTAACAACACTTCATAAATGAACAATTCAGATTATAGTCTGAGCTGGTATCGGCACCACTGAAATGACTGCATTCCAGCAGTACAAATTTGTACACAGCTTTAAAATTACAAATTTAATCAGTCTTGGTGACAATTTTAATGGTGGTCACAGCATTTTTCATATTTGGTGCATTGTCTGTTTCCACCATTCTCAAGTGGAAACATTTTGGTTGTTATGCTCGTACTCTTAATTTAGTTGTGCAGGATGCACTTACAAATGTTCAGAAAGTCACAACAGTTTTTTTTTTTTTTTTTTAAAGGAGGAGCAGCAGTGCAACAGCGCGGCTCTTAACATGCCGACAGAACAGTGGCAAAGTAAACATCAAGAAATTGATCCAGGACTTGCCCACAAGGTGGAATTCAACCCTGTTATGTTGGAACGTATTGTTGAATTGTCAGAGGCAGTGAAAAATGCAGTTGCCCTTAGTGACGGAAGTTCTGTGGGCCTGTTAGTCAAATGATGAGTGGGAAATCTGCTCCGCACTCTGTTCGATTTTGAAACCGTTTGAGCAGGTTTCGAGGCAGCTCAGTGCAGAGGAGTACCCAACTGGCAGCTTGGTAAGTTAATAATTTACTTTATTTGGCTCATTGAACGTACATGTCATTTTATTGTGTATTTTTCTTATGTGTTGTGTAGTTAGCATATTTGTCTAAATTTTCAGGTTATAGTCCTGACACGTGGCCTTCTGGCAGTGTGTGACGAAATAGCCGAAATGCAGTTGCATGAAGTTTCAATGAAAGATGTTGATGCACTGAAAGAGGGGCTTACAAACCGGTTTTCGAATCTTGAGCAGAGCAAATCCATTGCCCTTGCTACCCTGGTTCTGAAATGCCAGCAATTTGAAACGTGGATCCAGCAGACAACACGAAGAAACAGTTAATATTGTTGCCCAGAAACTGGAAAAATGTAGGCCAGTAGGTATTCAGCGTTCACAATCTGTTGAGCCAAATAATTTGGCAACTGAGTCCTTCTCTGTGTGGGGCATATTTGATAAGTTAGTGAAACTGTACTGTGCCCTGTGGCTGTGCGCTATTGTAGAGGCTCAAAGGTATGTTGACAGCTCAGTCATCAGTAGAAATGAAGATCCTTGGGCATATTTACTGATTTTGTTACCACCACGCCAAACCATTGCAAAAGTAGTCCAAGAGAGATTTAATGTTGTAGCAACTTCAGTTTTTGCGAAGACCCTCTCACAAGGCACAGGACATTTAATAAAAGACAGAAGAACCCACCTCAAGCCATCGAATACAGAAAAACTAATATTTCTGAATGCCAATGGTACCTGTGATTAGACACTGTTGCTGGTAAGTGATACATCATTAGAACGCAGTACATTGTTAAACTGCTCATAATCAGAATAGTTGTACATGAACAAGAATAATTATCCTCTTCAATATGTTTCTTACATGCGTACACTCTGTTGCAGAAAATTCTGGACCTGTGTGAGGTTTGGTTGTGTTTAAAGTGCCTAGTTACCTCTATGAAAGCAAACAAGACCACGTAACTTTATGACGATTATGAAACACCAAAATGCTCACATATTTTACATTTTGCTAAATTCATGCTAAGAATAATTTTGCCAGAATAAGTTATTTAGGACGTATAGGATATGACTAGGAACATGAATCGGAGCCCAAACATTTTATTTCATTCACTTTGTAACTGTGCAAAGTTAAGTGTTATAGTATATGTTGATCTGTCAAAACAATATTGAATAATGATATGTTAGTGCAATACATTATAACAGAGCATAATCCTTACTAAAATTTACTTTTTTTGTGAGCCTTTATAGTGTAAGCCCACAGTGTATGACAAACAAGTCATTTATCTTTTGTTGCAGATACTTTTCACTTACTGCAAGTATTTCACTGTGTTTTCTTTGTCAATCTTTTTATGTTAGAGACGTAACTCACATTTATGCCAGTCTTGGAAGTGATATCAATGGTCTTTGTTATGTTAGTTTCTGTTTGTTGGAAACACAGATTTAGTTTTGTTGATACACGCACAGTAATTAACAATTTAATGCTTCAGAGACCACATTTTTAAGCAGAATTTCATCATCACCCACTACTACATTTAAATCTTATAGATCGTCAACTATTTGTTCATTCATTTGTCTACATAAAGGTGACAGAGGAACAGGTCATACTGGTAGCAATATGTCTGTGACTTGGATGGAGCACAGTTACTGATTTGATACCATTAAGGCACAAAGCTTTGTAATGATTAAAATGGTGAGTGAATGTAAGTTATTTCTGAAGCATAGCATTTCTTTATACTAAAACCTACTTTAAATACTGGAAGTATTATCTTGATCACCTCGGCTTGGATTATCATTGACTGACTGTCCTCACTTGAAAAATAACAGGCATACTATCTAGAATATTACATGAGCTTAGGCTGAAGGAAAAAAATTCTATGTATGTAATAACAGTTGATTATGTGTGATGATGTAGACATACTATAATCTGTTGTGTGGTATCTTTTACATAATAAACTTTGCTCATTCCAGTTTTGATCAACATGTTTTCACAAAGAATACCAACCAAATTTAAGACCAAAAAACCAGAAAGAGCCATGACCAGCGGTGGAACCCATGCAAGTTTGGTAGTTTGAAAAATTTGTTCCAAATGCAGTGATTATTTTCGTTTGTTGTTGTTGATTGTAGATATATGTACATGTACGTTCCTGTCTCCTGCTAAAAATGAACCATCCCAACTAGCAAATTTTGCTCTGTTATTTAGAACTTTTAATTAATGCAATTAAAAGAACCACCTGCACTTTGAGCGGACTAAAACTGTTGAGATTTTATTACTCATCCAATAGTATGTGGGGCATGTGAAATGTTGTACAAGTATGAGCAAAACAAACATGTACAAATGTTTCATGTAACCTTACGAGGCGAACCCAAGATTCAAGGAGGAGGGGAAGGATCCCTCAAGACTGCAACATAAAATATTTAACATGTAGCAAAACAACTGCACACAGTTTTGAGGAGCTGGTTTTCGTTCAGACCGTGGGCCAATGCCAGAACGCAAGAGAAGTTTCCAGCTCAGCAAATGCTCATTTTTTATGAATTTGTCAGTAAAATATTGTAGATAAATACCAAAAGGAAAATGCTTCCTATAACACAGATCTTTTATTAAAAATGTGTCTTAATAATGCAAGTTGTAACTTTTTAAATATTTGCAGTCTGTGTAACTTGAAACACTGAATTAAGTATGTGGAAGAAACAGCTTGTCTACATAACAATGTAACTGTATTTACACCAACATTATATGATTTAATATTTACTGGCAATGCCACATGTAAAACCATAGATAAATAAAATCTATTTGAATTTCAACAGAATACAGTAGCTTCCACCACATATTTGTACACTTATAATTTACTGAATTCAGAAGGATGTAGGCTTTAGTAGGTACTGGGAGATGAAGCAGCTTGCACAGGATAGAGTAGCATGGAGAGCTGCATCAAACCAGTCTCAGGACTGAAGACCACAACAACAATTTACTGAACACCTTCAGGAAATGCCATCTGACTGTGACCATGAGCACATATCCCCTGCAAGAGCCACTCACTGCTCACTGTACTCACTAGCATTTCCCGAGACCACTTGCTAATGCACTGCTAAGGCCCTTACAAAGCTAAAACTGAAGAATTTAATGAAGTTTGTTCCTGCAGTTGCAGGTAAGTTCACAGGGTGAGAATATACCTTTCCAACACCCAGTGTCGTTCTTTGAACCAAATTAAGAGCAAGGGCTGCAGACAAGTTTATTAGAAAGATTAAATTTGGAGATGAAGTTTAACATTTCAACTTGGGTAAAGACTCCCATTTCAATGTGAAAAATTTTAATATCTGTTTTATGCATATGTTATTCCCTAAATGTAGCTGTATTTTGAAGGAGGTGGTGACACAAAACCGCTGTGAATTGTTCAACTTGCTTGCTCCAATCCAGTCACTTGTTACATAGGGCCTATACATTTTAAACTTAGTAGCAATTCCTTTTCCAGTGCCTGAGACTTCATACTGGCCTCACGATCTAGATGTTCGCCCTTAAACTTTATCTCGGCAGGATTACTGAAGTATTAGTTGGTCTTTATGTTAACTACACTATATTTAAAAACAACTCCAATAACCTCACACTCAAAGTTATTAGCAACTTACTTTACGTATTAAAAAATAAATCTGCCTGAGTGGTTTTAACACTTGTAATATGCCTCAGCTTGGGACCTTTTTTTGGTGGTTTTAGGGCGCAAAACTTCTATGGTCATTAGCGCCCAGCCCGTGACTTAGGAAACAGGAAAAAACCGAAATTTAAAACCAGCAGCAATGGGAACAAAGTCATAAAATTTGAGAAACAAAGCAGAAGGAATGCTTAAAAATCCACTACAGAAAGGGGTTGGTTGTCCCCAAAAAAAAGCTTCAAATGACTGACGTCATTTCACTGTCACTAATAAACTGGAGAACGCGGTCGGCTGAGTGCGTGTCATCTGTTAAAATCGACGATGGATCAGGCGATAGCTGTAGACGGGAGCGTAACGGATTAAAATAGGGGCATTCAATTAAAAGGTGTCTGACCGTCCACAGCTGAGAGCAGTGGGGACAGAGTGGGGGAGGATCGCCGCTTAAAAGATGTCGATGGCTAAAAAGACAGTGCCCTATCCGGAGTCCAGCTAAAATTACCTCCTCCCGACGACGCGTTCGGGAGGAAGAGGTCCAAGCGCAAGGAAGGGCTTTCACTTCCCGCACTTTATTATGGGGAAGTGTTGACCAATGCGCATGCCATAAATGAGCAACTTGGCGACATAAACCGCTCCGTAGATCGGTGAAGGGAAGCGACTGAGTAGCTGGCCGAGGAAGAGAGACTGCAGCCTTGGCCGCTCTACCGGCCGCCTCATTCCCACAGATACCAGCGTGTCCCGGGAACCAGAGGAACGCCACCGAACCGCGCGACCACTACGGATGCAGGTTCGACTCCTGCCTCGGGCATGGATGTGTGTGATGTCTTTAGGTTAGAACTAGTTAAATCTAAGTTCTAGGGGACTGATGACCTCAGAAGTTAAGTACCATAGTGCTCAGAGACCTTTGAACCATTTTTGAACTTAATGCTTTATTAAGATAGACTACCGTCGTGATGTTTCTGTAGTAAGCTGAATTTAATTTATATTAGTAAAGTGAATATTTTATTTGCATTTTCCATTAGTTTAATTTCTCTTTGACGATTACTGTTGCGTTTAGTAATCAGCAGCTGAATTTTCTTTCACGATATCTACAACAATCTGACAATGCAACAGTTGTTCACAAATTCTACGCCAGTAGAAACCTACTTGTTTTAACGATGTCATTAGACCATAGTAGTTGCAGGAGTATTGTCGTCTAGAAATGAATTGCCTTGACGGTTGATCGATCAAGAGCGGGAAAGGTAATATTTTACGAATGTATGACGAGAGTGACAAGTGCTTGAGAGAGGACTTCCGTATCAATACAAGTGTCTGATAGGAAAGTAGTCTCTCGATCTCCTGGATAGTTTTGTTTCTCAAGTCAACAGAATGAGTTATCATGCAGTAGCACAGGTGATGTAGTTTTGTTGCTCTACTTTCTTACACTGCGACCAAAAGGTGTCTCAGTTGTTGACAACAAATTCCAGCTGTGTTGCGCACACCCCTTGGGGCAGAATTCGTAGTCCATAACACACTTATGGAGCTATGAAATGTAAAATATTATGTTCACAATACTCTTTGCTCTAGTCTACGTCTTTTGGTGGGGCTCAGCCTTTCATTTCTTCGTAGGAAGTTAGCGATAAAGGCATCATAAAGCGTCACCAGTAACAGTACTGCGTAGGAATGCTCAATGAGCGACCTGATGACGTTCAATAATAGGCTCTCCGTTGATTTTTGTTGTTTCGAATTAGAGCATGCAGTACTCCTACACCAGACTTCTGAACTTTGCCTGTTGAATGCAAATGTCGCATGATGGTAAATTGGTAATCTGTCACATACATTGTAAGTAGGCTGTTTATGTTTTCTCTATGTAAGTAGGCTATTTATGTTTTCTTATTGGCAACGTTACGTAGCGCTCAATATGAAAATCACTGGCTGTGCTGTGTGCAGTCTGTGGCTAGTTTGCATTGTTGTCTGCCATTGTAGTGTTGGGCAGCGGCAGCTGGATGTGAACAGCGCGTAGCGTTGCGCAGTTGGAGGTGAGCCGCCAGCAGTGGTGGATGTGGGCAGAGAGATGGCGGAGTTTTGTAATTTGTCATGAACTGCTATATTTATATATGATGATATCAAGATAAATACATTGTTTGTTCTCTATTAATATCTTTCATTTGCTAACTATCCCTATCAGTAGTTAGTGCCTTTAGTAGTTTGAATCTTTTATTTAGCTGGCAGTAGTGGCGCTTGCTGTATTGCAGTAGCTTGAGCAGCGAAGATTTTTGTGAGGTAAGTGATTTGTGAAAGGTATAGTTTAATGTTAGTCAGGGCCATTCTTTTGTAGGGAATTTTGAAAGTCAGATTGCGTTGCGCTAGTTTAAGCACAGTCATGTAGAATTGTTCAAAGGGGACGTTTCATATGTCGACCCTTGGCCAAGGATACCTCACTGGAATCTTCTGATTTTTTTTTTTTTTGTAGCTTGTGTAATTAGTGTAGATTTTGTTTATTGCTAGTGCGTAATTGTAGAGAAAATCTCCTTTGTAGTTGCAGATTTCATTGTTGTACAGTAAAACAGTTGTGGCATGCATGTAGATTTGCACCAAGTATTTCGCAGCTGCAATTAACTACAGTGCTATGTTAATGTGTTCTCTTATTTTTGATCTTCAAATTGTGTTTTTCTGTGTTGTCGTGTGAAATACTGTGACAATAATGGTGTGTGAAAAACGTAATACTAGGCTCCAAAGTAAACTGAGAAATGACAGTGAAAATGAAAGCAGTGTGTTAGCGCCGCAGAGTAATGAATTAACTAATGTTCAAAGTAGTAATTTGGTAATTGCGCATAGGGAAATGGAGCGGGCGGCAAACAATGGTGTAGACAGTGAAACAGGTAGTGAACAGGGAAGCGTTATCGATCGATTGGTCGGCAACAGCTCGCCTCAGGAATCGCGAATGACAGAACACAATATCGCAAATACTGTAGATTCAGGTTTTGGCTCATCACCGTTTTCTCAAATAAGTCAAGACACATTTTCTGCTTGTCAAAATGTGAATGTTGCCGGTGCAAATGCACTGCCGAAAAGCGTAGAGAAACAGATTCCAGACACTAATACATTATTATTGCAATTAATGCAACAAATGGAACAAAATCAGAGACAAATGGGACAAAATCTTAAAAAGTTAGACACAATGGAACAACACCAGAGACAAACACAGCAACAGTTAGACGCAATGGAACAAAATCTTCACACCACGCTTGAACAAACGTGAAGATTTAACTACTGAGTTACATAACATTGAATCGAAATGTCAAAAAGTCTGTAATGACGTAAAAACACAAATTTGTGAGCATTTTCAACCTATTTTTTCGCGGCATGAAAATGTATTACAGAATCACGAAGCAGCCATAAAAGAACTGCAAACCATTGTTCATGAAAATCACGACACCTTGCAAGCTAAAATTGACTCAGTTGCATCTACCGATTCGGTTACGCAACTTGCAAAAACTCAGGAAAATTTAAAGGACACAGTAGATTCGATTTCAACACAAATGGACACTCTGAAGCTTGGTTCAGAAAAACACACTGAGGAAATGTGTTCATTATCAGAGAAAGTAGTTGAACTTTCAGATCAGCTAAATAATTTATCTACGAAGGTAGATGATAATCTGAATGACGCAAAACCGGTAGTCTTTAATGACACAGAACAGAGCGAACAAATTAGGAAACTCAAACAAAATCAAAATCAAATCAATACACAGTACAAAAGAGAAATCCGGGAAGTGCAAGATCAGTTGGCACAAGTAGTACAAGAATTACGTATTTCAGGACACCCGCGCCCCAATACGGGAAGAGGGACATAGAAATACGGAACAGCCACAAAATAATAACACAGCGCATTTCGGAAATTATTAAAGAAATTGGCAATGTGCACCGAATTTTGAGATGGAACGGCGCGCGCCAACAAAGAGACAGACAATGACTCGCACAGCAGGCAGCCGCGTGCGCCTGCTGGCTCCGAGAAAAATAACATAAGACGCTAGCCTGGAGAAAAATTTTAGCATTCTTTACCGATGTATACAACATGATAATTGCGTTCCGTTTGAAACTCTGCGTACTAGGAAGAGTAAAGGTTTACACCACATTTCACATGTAAAACCGCTTACTGAGAGATAATCTGCTTTTTAACTTTGTCTTTGCCATAAAACTTTTCAATTAACGCTACTAGTATGCTTTGTCAGACTTAGAATCTGTTAACATACAACAATGTTTGAAGTGAAATATCCAGTCTAGAACCTAGGGAACATTTTTAAACAGAAATTACGAATGCATTGTTATAGTGAACAGACGACACAGTGTTGTATTTGTACATTCTTGCTTGTTAGTTGCACGATTACGTAACGGCTATCAGGCTTACATACTTAGAACATTTACCAGTACTGCTAATGAGATTTTAATGCAACTTTTGGTTTACTTGAAAATATATTCTGGATTTAAAGTACTTTCTGTGAGATACCAGACGACAGAGTGATTAGTTTATGTGACAGATACACGATTTTATCACGACGCTACTGATGAGTGACAATTTACAATGTTGCTTTTGCGCTATATCTGTTTTATATCTGCACAGTTTTTCTGAATTATTCTGGAAAGTAAAACAGGTTTTAGTAGTAACTTTTGTGGTATAGCAACAATGAGACAGCCTTTTTCGTGGCACAACATTACGTTACTGTACAGTACTTTCTTCATCACGGCAATAAGCGTAATAACTAAGACATTTATACGCAAAGCATTTCACTTTCGTGTATTATGAGGTAAGTACATTGACTTCTGCAGAACTTAGCTTTCGGAGGACGATAACTACGACACTTCCACACAGATTATGTTGCAACAAGACGCACTTTTAGCGCTACAGGACACGTATTTGAGTGATTAATTTTGTACTTAAAACATTTATTTTTAAAGATATTTGAAGTACAATGATACAAAGGTTTTCAGTGATACATTTCATTCCATTGCAATAATCTGTAGCACCTGAGGGTATAATTACATTAATCCTCACGGGGGTACACGCTTACTTTGTGTACCATGTGTTTGGCAAGCACAAGGAACCCTAGCTAATATGGTATTTGCTTATACAACTTTACACATCGGTATCATATTTCTCTAACACACAAATTACACAGCTATCTGATCATTTAACTGAGACAGACAAACGTTTTTACTACATCAGTGACAGATGTTTACGTAATTACACAGTTGGATAACTTCACACTTACGAAATTGTATTTTGTCTGTACTTTGAGAAATGCTCACATTTTTCGGAATCATTGTGATACTATGAGAGCTTTGAATGATATATTTGGTAAGGGAGCATGATTTTAAAGTACGTTTGAGGTAGATGACACTATTGAAATGAGCAGAGAATTTTTTTTACGTTTTGAAATTATTGGAGGAAGTTACGACGATTTTGAGATTTGACTGAAGTGTTATGATATTATTACGACGATGATTATGCTATGTAGCTATTATGATGAAATATTGAAGACGTGTTGATGAATATGAATATGTATATGTGTAATAAGGTAAGGAATAAGGAGTAGGGGTTAGGGACTCTGATTTATGAAAAGGTTGTTGGAAACCAAGAATCGTACTTTAAGAGTTATGAAATGTGTGACTATCACAATGCTGACCAATATTTTTTTGGACACTTATATTTATAGGATTTTGTTTCTACAGATTTGCAACGCTAATTCTTGACCTGTGAAATATTTTTATATGAGACTGCCACGGTAGCGGAAACTGTTGTCGTAAATATTTCCGTAAGAAAATTAAGTGACCACCTGCACGTAATGCGTCGTGGGCACCCAGCTGTGTCAGACGCCTGGAGAAAAAGCCATTAGCGCGTGCCTTTCAGAGCACAGGAAGGAAAAAAAAAGGGAGGCCATTATCCTGGCCATTGTCATTCCTTTAGAGAAAGCATCGCAAATCCGACACGCTAATTACTTGGAAACATATCGTACTTTCTGATATTTACTGAAATGCCTAATGAAATGACGAGAAATATTTTTACATCTGCACACCTGATTATGACAAGCGTCTTTCTACGAGAATTGAGAGCTACTGACTTACAAAATGCCACATAGCTATTGAATGATGTTTTTATGCTTTGGTTTGCGTAATTGCTTATTTCATTTGACATCTGTTTTTCAGCTGTGTTGTAGCATTGGTTTCATAAAATAAAATAAAATGCATTTGCTAATGTGAACACTTTCTGTCAACAGATCTATTAAATAATTATTTTATGATCCACATTCTTTAAAAAAAAGGAGCACTTGGAAAGGAAAGAACAATAAGGAACTAGTAACAGTAACACATAATTTTCTTTTCAAGTACTTGGTAATTTCTTTTGTAGAATAAATTGTGATGCATCACTCTAGTGTTAAGATGTGACATAGGTATTAGACATGGCCATTTTAGTGTAATATTTTTTTCTGCTTGAGCTATGTCATGCTTTGATATAAGTTATTACAATTGCTGCTGCTAGCTTTGCCAATCTGTATTTTTTGTCATTGCTGCTTGTGTTAATTGTTTTATGTGCTGCTGCATTGCCTCGTCCCTTAGTTTAGCATCTGAGCTCAGTAGATTTAAGTTAGCTTAAGAGGGGTAGACTATATAAGAAACTAACTATGATGAATTGGAAGAAATGCATTTAGACGCTATAAGAAAATGGTTTGGCCAAAAAAAAAAAGGTATTTTAGGTAGGATTTTCTTGGAAATAAATGATGATGTAAGATAATGGAAAATAAAAATGAGGTAAGAAATGTGTGAACATATAAACACAGAAAGCATGCTTAGTTAGAATTTTTTTTGGTGGAAACAAAGGATGAAATAAGAGGAAAGATATATGAAGTTTTGGGTTGGACTGCAGTACCAAATGTTACACTGAAAACGAACCCTGTCCTTTCCTATTGGTGTTATCCCACTATATGTTTGTGTACCCTTGTGTATTTGTTTTCTTCCTGTCTCTGTGTAGTTTCATAGAATTTTTTCTTCTTTTAATATTAAGCTACATTCACTATGATGAGGAATACTGTCATCCTCGAATATAATTGGCATTAATAATATGTTATTTACTTTGTAAAGATGTTCAGACATTATTTATTCTGTTTTGTGTTAATGCTCATGTGTGAAGTTGGTGTTTCGAAAGTTATTCTGATCTTTTATGTATGTACTCATGTCATAATTCCTGGAACACTGACGTATATGTTATTTCGATTCTTTTGTAAAGCTTGTACTACAAATGTTCTCTGTATTGTTATGTTCTTTAATGATGTATTTTGTACCTTTGTTATTGTATTTTTATGTTACCAAATTGTAATTGTTACCAGTTCTTCAAATTAAGTTACATTTCACTGCACACGTTTCTGTTGGTCATAGTATATGGACAATATGTGAGAAGTAGGGACTGTTAGTGTTTGCACGTGTGTTAATAATTCAGCAAGGGACTGGATAACAGCATTGCTGGTTCTAAGAACAATTTCAAAAACTTTGTGAGTGCACAAGTGGTGGTTTATGGACTTGCTATATTGTCCGTAAGACTCTTCAGTGGTGATTGTGCACCAGCACAGTCACAACAGATGGCTGCTGGCCATCTCTTCAAGGACTACAGTGGGTCAACATCTTTGATGATCCATCAATACCATTATCTCTACAAGGACTGCAGTGGGTCTGCACCTCTGGTGACCCACCAATACCATTATCTCTACAAGGACTACAGTGGGTCTGCACCTCTGGTGGCCCACCAATACCGTAATCTCTACCAGGACTACAGTGGGTCTGCTCTGTGATGACCTACGTACCAATATTCATCAAAACTTCGACTGACTCTGCAGTGGGTTTGCTCTGTTGTGGCCCATTACCTGTCAGGATGCCGAGAGTCAGCACTGTCTTTCCGTTGGAAGGACAACACTACTTCTTCAAGACTGCATGGAAATCCACTACTTCCGTGGGCATTTTCTTCTACTGCTCAGACTTTGAGAAAAACACTATTTTACCGTAATGAATGATCAGGACTGTCTTTATGGACTGTGAGAAAATTTGAGCTTTTGACCAACATAATATCAATAAGTGTGTGCATTTGATTTCTTTGTTATTGTAATTATGAAAAATTTTATCAAATCATTATTGGCCACTGCCCAAAAAAAAATTTGTAAAATTTTTGTGGGGAGCATGGGGGCTATGTAAGTAGGCTGTTTATGTTTTCTCTATGTAAGTAGGCTGTTTATGTTTTCTTATTGGCAACGTTACGTAGCGCTCAATATGAAAATCACTGGCTGTGCTGTGTGCAGTCTGTGGCTAGTTTGCATTGTTGTCTGCCATTGTAGCGTTGGGCAGCGGCAGCTGGATGTGAACAGCGCGTAGCGTTGCGCAGTTGGAGGTGAGCCGCCAGCAGTGGTGGATGTGGGCAGAAAGATGGCGGAGTTTTGTAATTTGTCATGAACTGCTATATTTATATATGATGATATCAAGGTAAATACATTGTTTGTTCTCTATTAATATCTTTCATTTGCTAACTATCCCTATCAGTAGTTAGTGCCTTTAGTAGTTTGAATCTTTTATTTAGCTGGCAGTAGTGGCGCTTGCTGTATTGCAGTAGCTTGAGCAGCGAAGATTTTTGTGAGGTAAGTGATTTGTGAAAGGTATAGTTTAATGTTAGTCAGGGCCATTCTTTTGTAGGGAATTTTGAAAGTCAGATTGCGTTGCGCTAGTTTAAGCACAGTCATGTATAATTGTTCAAAGGGGACGTTTCAACATCAGTAGTCGAGACTTCCTTAATGTGGAAAATCATTCATGCCAGAACGATCTTTGGGAAAAATATGCCAGAAAAAAGATATTCTTGTTTCAACAAAGGCACTCGCTCCACGCACAGTTCACATCTTTCTAGCTGCCTCCTCTACATTCACCCCTCTGTTACACCAAAAGTAAGCATTGTAAAATTGAGTTGCAAGTGGAAAAAGGAGTAATATCTGCAACACAACGTTTAACTGTAGTTCATGATTTTCAGGTATGCAAAATCCTATGCTTAACTGCAAGATGATAACTAGAACTTCAAATTCGAAAATGACAGTTGATATATACACAGCGTGGCGCCGCGTTCACCTGGGCGGCGCCGAATTTCGGGCGGCGGGTGGCGTCTGGCCGGTGGCCGCTGCAGCGCCAGGAAACGCCCGAGCGTAAGCTGTTGTGATCGCGACGCAGCCACGAGCTGTACTGCGGATTTGTTTCTGGAATACTTGTTACTGCGGGTGGTAGAATGTTAAGCGAATTGTCTTCGATGTTCAATCACTCATAACTTTAGACCGAAATGTGATTAAAAAAAAATCAGTTGGACGCGAACATGCGACTCTGAAGTTTACAATGCACGACGGTTAGCGCAAGACCACAGGCTCACTCCAGCCGTATCGACTCGGAAGTAGACAACACTTCCTGCCAACTCTTCCCCATCTTACAGTGTTGCCAGATTGTGCAGATGGCCGGACTTGGTTGTCAGGGGCGGTCAGTTTTATTGGCCACCTTAACTGAACGACTCGGACTTAGTCTCTGTGGCGGCCGGCCGGCGGTGGTCAGTTTTTATGTCCGACTGTACATAGAACTTAATGAATCCATTTCCTAATACCAGTTGGAAGAACGCAGTAGCGCGCGAATACCAGAAGACTGTATTCCGTGCGGAGCGAAGAAGACTTCGTTCAATGCTGGAAGGTTTGTGTTATCAGCAAATATCGAGGCATCCCACTCTTATCATAGCCAGGACTCTCACGGACACTGAATTCAATCCCGTCGATTAATAGGAACACTGTTGGCAACGAAACTGTCCTCCACAATACTTGAAACTTCCCTACACCCAGAGCAAATCCCGTGGATATGGTCACCCTCAGGCAATTTGGATTACCCTCTGTTGTGGCTTACCAACAGAAGTACAAGGATAGCGTACCAATAGGGACAAGAAAGGAGGATTCTTATTTCTGTTTTTGTCGCCCTTCATGCCTCCATTTATTGCACCATTACACACGCACATCATGATATATGAGACATTATAATTGCCATATTGAAATTGTTATGACAATATGTATCACAAAGGGCACACACAATGGAGTTTAAGAAATTACAATGGCACATCAACTCCGCTATGACAAACGGTGTGCACAATGAAGGCCGCATAATGCTACCAATGTAAGAAATTAATATACTAGCATAACATTAACTAAAAAGCCTAGAAGGAAATGTTTATGAGAAGAACACAATGGGGCCGCAAGGGAGGAGGCAACACAATACTTAACTCAGGTGCACCAAAACAAACAACGGACACCAGGCCGCGCCAGCAACGGACACGTAAGGCATGCAACTACTCTCTCCGGTGCGGTTCCGCGTGTTCCACCCAAGTAACAGCTACCTGAAACATTTTAATACTTTGAACACTACACCAGTGACCGGCAAATTAAAAAACAATAACATGACAAAAATACAGTAATTTAAGAAAATCACATATGACAACGAGCTTAAGGTCTTTCGGTAATTGACAGACTACGAAACAGGTAAAGGGGAATGTGCTACTATTAAATCTTCCGTAATTACACTACTAAATTTGTCAGTACCCAAGTTGCAATTAATGCAACAAGAATTAAATCATTTAAGTGATAATGGTACTTTAAAATAATAATAAAATCATTGCATGATACAGAGGACCTAGAATGGCCCGATTAGTGCTCCCCAGTGAAGCAGTTCACACAAACGGTGCTCCACGGCTCCGAGGACGCAGCCCCTTACAGAATGCAACACAACCACAGCGACCCGGAGTACTACCAGAACCACCAGGCAGTAAACCAAAATCGTACTAAGCCAAAACAAGGACAGACTTAAAATAACGAGACCTAGCCCAGGCCGGACAACAGACCAAATGCTGGGAAATCCATAAGAAACCTCAGCCAACTTAATACCAAAAGAACAATTTATGAACAATATGCAAAACACGAGACCTCTCAGTCCAAAGGCTTCCCTTTAGTCGCGAAGGTGGCTCCGACCACCACCACCTAGAGACAAGGCCGCGGCGCGAAATTCATAGCAGGTCGTGACGTCACTCCAAGCGGGCCACCATGTTGTGTTTCGAAGCGTTTGTTTATCTACACGTTTGTTCGATCGAGTGCTGTATTCGTGCTTTAAACTAGCGATTACAGAGTTTACGTGTAGCGAAGCTGCTGTGAACATGGTTTACAAATGTTGTGTGCCAAGGTGTCGTGGGAATTACGGAACTGGACCGAAAGTAATGTTTTCCTTTCCGAAAGATGCGAATCTGCGTTGGAAATGGCTTTCAGCGATTCATCGGGACAATTTCCAACCCACTGAGCACACGAAGGTATGTAAAAACTATATTCCTAGTACAATAATTATTTTTTTTCTGGTAGAATATCTTACAATTTTAGTCAAATGTATCCAAAATGCGAGCAAAAGCTAGCAGTAAATAGGCCTAGTATTCGTTTTCAAGTGGCTTTATTTTGGTTTTGAAAACGAAATATAAATTTGTGGCTCGTGTTACTTTTTATTCGTGTTTAAATTTCTCTGCAGTTCGTATTTTGCTACGCATTACCGATACGTTTTATTCTCTATTTGTGAGTGGGTGTTGTTTTTCACTCTCGCATTAGTTAGCATGAGTGCTAACGAATGTTGAAACTGCTGTTTTCATGTTTAAAAAGCGATCTCTCTGTATGAAGCATATATGTGTTGTTTTTATGTGTGTTAGTTTTTCCTGTTAGACATTCGCCAACCCACGAACAAATAATTATCTTTCAACCTAACCTAACTTCAGGTTACGATGCAGAATAGGTGTCTTCACAAACAGATTTCAATGGCGTTCTGTATCACTTGAGCCGCCTCATATAACGACATTCTCATTAATAACGCATCCAGTTACTTAATCCGTCCGGTATTTTAAATGTTTCAGATGGTTAATTGAAATGACAAGTGTCATTTAGTTCATACAGCACAGCTTGGGACGGAATGTTTAGTTGATATCGTCTTAACATACTTCCAGTTGGATGGTCATGACTGTCTTACTGAGGTGTGTCATTTATGTTGGCATCTGTTCAACTTTATTTTGTGTTTGGCATGCGTTTGCTTTGGAGTTGTTGTTCTATCCAAACATGAAATTTGTGCTAGGCATATATCAAGACCCTCATTCAGTGTTACCTGCAATGACACAGTTTTAATATGTGCTGGCATAGAAACACCCACAGTGAAATAGTATTCTGCAGCTGTTGATATCTCTTATACCATGACAATGAAGAAACTGTAAAGTCAAAATTCTAAAATAATTGCTATGTTAATATGCAGAATCCAACAGATTACTGAAATTTGGTGCCACTTAATCCATAATAGGAACTTCACTCTTATAGTTCCATAAATATCACAGCACTGCTGTAAAACAAGCAGTTCACAGGTATATTCATCATTTACTGATGCCTTGTGAGGTATGCTCCTAGTGTTTATAGTACTAATTAAAAAAAGAATATTAAAATGGAATATGCATGTTGTTGTAGAACATGGTATATTGCTGTTAGGCCTAAATAATTTGTGTACTTCCACTAAGGTGTGACCTGTCAAGCTTATATTGGTGGAAAATGAATGAGAATCCAGTGTTTTTTACTTTCACATACAGACACACATCTCTAGATCATGCTGTATATTGTACTGAATCACACTACTTTGTTTTAGGTTTGTGAACTTCATTTCACCGAATCTGACATCTGCCGGCATACGGAATGTTGTGGTGAAGTGAAAGGCACAAAGCTTACTGTCAAGCTTTCAAGACCGAGGCTTAGAGAGGGTGCTGTCCCATCAGTGTTAGCAGGCTGCCCAAGCTGTTTGTCTACTCCATCCACCAGCTCTCGAGAAAGTGCAGAGGAAAGGAGAGCTAGATTGGACAATGAACATCTTCTACAAGCAATTAAAGACAGTATAGTAACCAAAACAGAGTATGATTCGAGGAAGTTATTTTCTACTTTTGAAGCATTTCTGCAGTGCCTGGAAAGAGAAACCATTCCCAGTGAATGGACCATTGTTAGGAGAAGTGACTGTGTCCTATTTCTATTGCTTACTGTATTGCCTGCTCCATCTGTGTCTGTATCTGTTGTAGTGACAAATGATTTGCAGTTGTCTGCCTATCGAAGTAACACTGAGATAAGAAAGATAGGCAGTAGAAAAATACCACACAAACTTTCAAATATAAATGATTTGTTTACAGTATTAGACAAAGTGAAGGAATTAGTCAGTGCAAAAGAAAATTCATTAAAAAGCCAGTGCCTTCTTATACAGGACATTTTAAATGACATGTGCAGTTCTGTAGATGAAGAAAAACAGAAACAAATTCAATTCTTAAGTGAGCAAGTTAAGTTGCTATGTAGCTGTGAGGAAAACTATAGGTTTAATCCTCACTTTTCTGTATTTTGTTGTATCCTGCATTCTATCTCCTCATGCCTATAAATTTTTGAGGTCATCTGGCAATCTTATTCTTCCTCATCCAAGAACTTTACAGAAAATATGTTCCTCATATACTAATGGTCCTCATAATGAACAAAATGAAGGTGCTATGCTCCTGTATATTAAGGAAAGATTTAAATCTTTGCAGGAAAGTGATTGTACCATTTCTTTAATGATGGATGAAATTCATATTAAACCTTATTTTGATTACAAGGGAGGAAACATTGTGGGGGCAGCATTTGATAGTGACAAGGCTGCTACTACAGCATATGTCTTTATGATACAATCATTGCTGTCTTCTTTTAAAGAAGTAGTGCATGTCCTTCCAGTTAGAAACCTTATAGCTGAACAGTTATTTTTGTATGTGAAGAAAATATTATGTGGCCTTCATGACATTGGTTTCAAAGTTATTTGTGTAGTTAGTGACAACAATGCTATAAATAGGAAATCTATGGCACTTTTTAGCTAACCTCCAAAACTCAGTATAGTTTACCCACATCCAGCTAATCCAACTCAGCCACTATTTTTTATAATTGATTCTGTCCACATCCTTAAGTGTATACGTAATAATTGGGTTAATCAAAAGGACTCTCAAGTTTTGCTCAAATATCCACAATTTGATGGAAGCAGTGATGATAGTCAGGTGTTAATGGCATCTTTTGAAGCACTGAGGCAGCTTCATAAGATTGAATGTAATGGTCTACTTAAGCACTCTTATGGTCTTTCTTTGAAGTCTCTTTATCCATCTTCACTTGAGAAACAGAATGTGAGCCTTGTTTTACAGGTATTCAATGAACATACAGCTGAAGCCATTTCAACTGTAGGAGAACAGAAAAACTTGTTACATTACCAGACCACTGCAGAATTTATTAAAATTATACTTACATGGTGGAAAATTGTAAATGTTAAGACAGTTCACAAAGGTGTTCGACTAAATGATCTCTTTCAGTGCCCTCTGTCTTTAAGTAATAATGATGAAAAATTAGTTTTTTGGAAAAGTTTCTTGTGTGGCTCGATAAGTGGAAGGACTTAGGCCTGAAAAATAATACCCTTTCAAAAGATACACATATAGCTCTGACACACACAACCTATGGTTTGATTGAGATGGCAAGGTACTGTACTAAAGAGCTCGGTTTCACTTATTTTTTGCCTGGAAAAATTCAAACTGATTCTCTGGAAGCAAGGTTTAGCAGTTACCGATCAATGACTGGCTCTCAGTATCTCATATCTGTGAGACAGATTTTTGAAGTGGAAGCAAAGATGAGGATGCAGAACATGTTACCACTCATGTTGAATTCAAGTACTTTTGGCAAACTGCCTGTTGCAGAAGGGTTCATCTTTAATTGTAATGATGACGCAAAAGAGACTATACAAACAGACTGAGTTTATGGTTGACATTATGTATTTGGAGGAAAATTTCAGGCAGGCAGAAACATACCTTCCAATATTAACATATTTAGCAGGGTATTGTGTTCGCAGTGTACTGAAGAAACAGCAGTGTGAGGTGTGCAGCAAATACCTTCTCTTAGACAAAGAAATGTGTCTGCATGGTGAACAACACCTTAGTTTAATCAAAAATTTGGACAGGGGTGGTCTGTTTTTCCCTCAGCCTGATGTTGTGAATGTTGTTATTTACAATTACATTACTGCACAGAAATTAATATCTGCCCCTAATGAAAAAAATTTTTTGTCATGCAACAGTCAAAGGGTGCTTGTTCAAAATGTAACCATAAATGCTGTTCAGAAGAAAAGTTTCTTCTTAACAGACTTTATTTGCAGTAATGGTCATTCGGCAGATAAAATACTGAAATTGTTTGTCAAAGCATCCACCAACGCATTATTAAATAGTTACATTAAGAAAAAGAATGACACCTTTACTGCTTCTTTTAAGAAACGGAAGCTTAGCACATTTTAATTTGCGTACAGTTTACATGTTAGGACATTTATCATGTGTCACACGAAATTTCTATTATGTCTCACACTTTCAGTTACACTGTATTTGGTCCACTGAAAGCAGAGGCAGGTTCCATAACCCATATTAGTGTAGTACCTTCAACTGAATGCACACTAATAGTCATTTGGTCCATATAGCCTGCAAGTTTTGGAAAATTCCAACAGTTTCAAATGTCAACAGGTCACAAATGTTTCCATGCACACTGTTCAGCAGAAGTAAATACTTTGTCCTGCACTAATGGCTAGTTTCAATCTCATCATTGTAAAATTTTATCAGTTTGTGTACACATACATGTGTGCACCTGATACTGGCCTAAGGTTGAAACTGGGCCAGTTTTTCCTAGTAAAGTTTTTATGTCGTTCAGCTATTCTGTGCAGAAATATTTACATCTTCCTTTCAATTTGTTGAGCCTGTGCTGCCCAACAAGAAGAAATCTATTGAAGTAATTCTGTATTAAACCTCATGTAATTCATTATAACTATGTATGTAATTAGAGGCTATTATTTTGGCATGCAGACATATAAAACTTACAGTAGAATATTACAGTACTACAAAAGGGAAAGCCAAAAATGGATTTCTCCCATTTTCCTGAATCAGAATGACACCAGGGTGTTTCTTAATGTAGTTACTTCTCATAACAGCTGTTTATCTAAATTTTGATACAAGCTGTCAGTATTGTTGCATACGGGTAACAGTTAGCTACTGCTTTGCATATATTATTTTACTGAGACATAATTACATTCTAGTAGTTGCTTATTCCACTCAGTTTGGAATAGTTTAATATCAGACATAGTAGTTGGTCTCCATTCCCAAATTTGCATCTCATCCAGACTGTGACCCTTAATTTGTTACTAATCTTACTGTGGTTTTTTTTTTTTTTACTTATGAAACCCCTTGGTAGTGTGACGCTGTGTGTCAGACTTGGACCGCGCATGTGTTTAATATGCTAGAAAATTTCATAACAGCACACACTTTGGTAGTGAGTGAAAAGTGTGTTCTTGAACTGTTTCTGCCAGTAGCTGTAGAATCTTGTGTTACAGAAAATCACTTCACAGCATTAAAATACAGCTTCGGTGTTCCACACAGTCAGTTTAATTGAAACAGTTTATTCTGAAAGGAATAATGTGAAAGGTGGTGTTTATATAGTAATTAACGAAAAGTTCTTCCCACCTATATAGAGGGAGAGTATCCTTACAAACATTAAGGAGTGTCATGCTGCTGCATTTTATTTGAATGTGTAGGACATTATATCCTACACCATTCAGTTTAATTTGGAATCAGTGTAAAATTGTTACAGTTTTGATTTATGTTGTCCTTTTTTTTGTTTACACTTAAGTTCATTACAAGGAAATTGGCCTACTTCTAGCTTATGGCAGGGTTTTCAACAAATGTTGCATAGCTGTGCAGTAACAATATAAAAGAGTTCTTTCAGTTGTGGATCAGGTATTAAACTAATGTGAGGTTGGTCTGATATGTTGTCGTACTCAGTATTACCATTACTTATTAGTTTCCAACGACTAGCTACATTTTCACTTCGTTGAATGTCCTTCAGCAGGGCCTCATCCCAGTACACCTTTGTATCATGGTACATACATTCCAACAAATGTTTGTTGCTCTCTTAATCTGTCTGAGTTAATACTTTTGTCAGCAACATAAGTCATTGTTAGTCACAATTATTAAATTTTATAGACAGTAAGACTGGTAATGTAACCTGTTATATGCATCTGACATGTTTTTTTGCAACTGTCATTTTTCACAAAATACAATATATCAAATGTGTACAACTAATCAATCATGCTGAAAGTAGAAAAGGCTTGCTGCCTTTTAAGATGGAAATCGTGATCTATTTCTGTAATGGAACCATGTTGTGCCCTGGATTTTGTAACAGCATCTTCAGGAAGTAGATGTACATATGACTGACTTAAATAAATTATAGTTCATTGCTTCTAGTGTTTTATAATCCTACATTAACATAAACTATTAATAATTACATTATTTTAAGCATGCTGAGTACTACCGTTCTCATGTTACATTAATCTGTCTACATATTACAAAGAATTTAACTTGCTGTAGTCACCAGCAGTGATTTCTGATCTATCCCTGGAGTTACTAAAGTGCAAATGTGAATTGTAGTATCCCTTGTTCTGGAGTTTAATACAATTCTTAGTATTGTATACAGCATTCCCCCCCCCCCCTTTTTTAAATACAGTATAGCTTGATTCCCTTAATGAGTCACTGTCTCCTGCCGTCACATAGGTAGACAATGAAATTCTATTACAAAATACAGCTTCAAACAATGGAACAAATTAATCTAGAAGTAGGTTAATTTATTATTGACATTTTTAGCGTGACACATTGTCTCATTCCAACTGCTGCAAATGTCTGCTGTAGGTTTGTAGATTTTCACTGTTGACTTATATAAAGGTCCTGTCGATAAAACTACTGTTGTTTGCAGGGCTTACAGCATACATTTTGAACAGCTGACCATTATGGTCAGGAATACATCTAAAATTTCACTTAAACATATGTTGCTAATTCTTTTATCTGCAGATTATTGTCAATCAGGCTTGTAAAGTTCTTTGCAACTTTTGTGAGAAAGTCAACACCTGCCCGCGGCTCCTTACATGCTCAAAATCTGCCATATTTTTACAGGAAAGAAAATTTACATTACGATAACAACGCATAATTGTTTTTCTTTTTGAGGAAAGGTGAGTTAAAAGTGATTGCTTGCTTGGGGAATGTACTCAGCTTTCCTGAGGGCGCTCTATAAACAGTTACAGAATATTTATTTAGGATACTGAAGGTAGAGGAATTTAATATTATACACTGTATTAGTGCAGAATTTTTAAAGTGAGTGTAAATAATAGTCGTCTGGTCCAGAAAATCACAGTGCATTTTTCACAAATGTACCTTGTTTTATCATGTATATCGCAATATTATTTACATCCCGCACTCGTACGTTTTCACTGGCTATTGATAAGTCTTAAGCAATTACGTTACCGGTAAAAAGAATTATAAACTATAGCTTCTGCTATATCACGATTGATAAAGTTACGTATTTTAACCGTACGGCAAAGTACTCTCCTCTTTGCGTGGTATCATTTGCCAAGATCTCGTTTCGTTATCTCCAGCGGTTTGCGAGATATGAGAGGCGTTATGAATATTTCATTCCCGCGCGTTGCGATCGGAAGTAAAGTTGCTGCAGATGCTCAATTTTTTCGAGATTGGAAGCAGATATTGATTCAAAGTTTTACGAAAATTTCTAAATCTCATCTGTATTTCACACACAGCAATAGAATGTATAATATGGATCAAACACAAATTCATAGCGCCCCCTATTTTTGATGGCAACATTCTCAAATTTGATACTCATCTGTGAAATACCACAATAGTTATGACCATTATCGAAATGATTGGCACTTCATCATGAAGCTGCCATATAAAGCTAGAAGTATTTCAGAAATTTATTTTTTACCGAACAGGTTCTGTAAAACCGTTTGACAAAGATTTGCAGGCCGTGCGCCTCGAATCCTTACGCGCAGCGCCAAGCCAACCCTGGCCCGCTTTGCGTGACGTCACAAGAGCGCGCCGCGGCCTTCTCTTTAGGTGGTGGTGCTCCGACCCGCCTGCTGAGGTGCCAAGCGTCGTACGGAGTGCCGAAACGAGCTTAACCTTCGTTAACGGAAAGCGGAAGCACCGCAAGACAAAATAAACCCCAATGTAACTGAACAAGGCAAACTAAGGAGTGCCACTTTAAGAGTATGCATTTGAAGATCAAACATTAAGCACCCAGACTAACGTGCCACTGAACGACGCACTTCCATCATCGGCGTCTCGTAGAGCACGGAGAGCAGCGTAGCCCATCGATATACATCCGTGGGACGGTCAACGACGATAGCAATCCCAGCGACGGAGAGACGAAATGACATCCCGCCGCACATAGAAGGTATTTCAAACTCAGGCTCGACAAAGTACAACAGGCGAGATTTTGCTCCCCTTGCGAATCAAGTTAAACGGCTCACCACGCTGCTGTCCACACTGTTAACCGCAAAATCACGGTCCGGCCTTCCCACTCTGCGTCCAGACGCAAACAACCCCAGCCGAGCCGAACTGTCTCCACGCCAAGGCAGCCACCTCTTCCCTCCTCACGCCTCCAGCTAAGATCCGACCACAAAACACACCCAGGGGGATGTGTCCAGAAACGGATAGAGCTATATATATATATATATATATATATATATATATATATATATATATATATATATATATATGGGATATCACCCTCAACAGCATCGGAACAGGCCGAGGAAGATGTGGTGAGTGTCTGCTCAAGTGGGGCAAATCTGTGACTGGTGCGGAAACACAGACAGGCATATGTGGCACCTGTTGATACGACGTGTGCAAGTATCAGCGTCCCTTCGAAACACAACAATTACCAAATACACTCTGGAGAGATGACGTAGATGGCAATACATATACGAAGGTTACAAAACTACTACACATCTACACACGTAAGTGCCTGGCAAAGGGGTCATCGAACCACCTCCACAATAATTCGTGTTTTCGGTGCTCTGTTCGAGATTGCAGTAGTAAAGAACACCTATATCTTGCCGTGCGAGCTCTGATTTCCCTTATTTCATTCTAACGACCTTTTTCTCCCAATGCTGACGTAGTGGCTGCGAGGTTAGAGGCGCCATGACACGAATCGCGTGGCCCTTTCCGCCGGAGGTTCGGGTGTTTGTTGTCCATACTGATCCGAGCACGGGGTTCACAACCCGAACCACACGCCACTGTTAAGCACTAATGAAGGACTGGGTCCCTTACTTCGACTGCACGTAATTCATTAAGGTCAATCCAACACATTTATGTCAAACAACATAAATGAAGTTACATCTGAATCTGTCTTTTTTTAATATCTGTTTGATATCAATTTCAATATCAGCTGATTTAGTGCGTGAAGCGCGAGTTAAGCCAGTAACCAGATAAACTAAACAATTCTCCATAATTCAAAAGAAACAGAAACAAAATGAATCAATACACCCCACTGACAAATATCCAAAAAACCTTACAATACTACTAAAAAGAATATACACTGAAGTGGGGAGCAGTCTTCACCTGACAGAACAAAATGAGTTCAATAACATGCGTGCCCCAGAAAACAGCGAGACATTAAATAAACTTCATTTCATGAATAACAAATACTCATTAACATTACGCCACTCCTGTTTGAACTGCAGTGTCCCAAAGAAACAGGTGCTAATTCTGAAAGAATATATAAAAAAGAAATTGTTTAAATTACAGCATTAAAGAATTCCAAAAGATGTCCAATCGAACACACCCCCCTTTCCAGTTGAGCTACAAATCTTCCCCCTTTCTAGGCTGAGCCAGAAACACAGAATGCCACAGAAATCTTACAGGACACCCGGAAGCAGTAACAGACAAGGGGTCGGCACCCACAAATAACACAGGCTAAGAGTCAGGCTGGGAGCACATCCTACGAGTACTTGTCCACACTACGCTCACCACAAACTGCAGACATTCCGGCCGAACATCCGCTCGCGGTGGCTGCCAGAAGGAAGAAGCAACCTACCTTACGCCCGAGCCACAACTCCGCCAGTCTCACCGGCCGCCCCAAACCGACTGCCTCTCGCCGACTGCCTCTCGCCGTCCCGCGCGCCACAGCCGAAAAACCAAAGATGCTCATGCCCGGGGACGCGCCAAAGATAAGCCGATCGCTGATCGACCAGCCATCAGGCTCACGTACACAAAATTACGCTAAGTAGTGTGTAAGACTAGCGACCCATGACCTCAGCAGTTTGTGTGTGAATTCCTAAGGGACGACATTGATCAATATAGGGATGTTCAACAGTCAACACAACATCCCAGTGGAACTCTGAAATTGACACTTTAACACATTTTCAATCAGCAGATGACTACATTTGGTTACAGAGTATTATCCAACTCGTTCTCCCCCAGACATTCGCCTTACTGGTGTGACACTTCCTATTACAACAGATAAAAGTATTTGTGCATTATGTGTTTGTATCATGACTGTCATCCAATTTCACTGACATCCCTCAGTTATGAAATTATACGATGCACTCTGCCATAGGTCTTGAGCTGGACAGACTACATCATTGTATGCATATTCTATGCTAGGCAACCAACGATTCAAACTCCCTACGTGTGCACTGTGTACTCATTGACGATTTAAAGCAACACCTTTGTTGGCACATGGCCGCTAAACCTAACGAGAACTAGATGAAGATGAAATGCTTGTGTGAAAAACCAGCGTACTGTGAGTCGCCTATTGGCTTGAGGGAGATACGCACTGAATTTGTTGCATGTCAAAAAGCTTTATTTGGTAAATACTGTACACGTAATTAGAAGAAGAACGGAATCCTTTTGCTTATTCAGGGGGAGGGATATCACATACACGACATTCAGTGAAAGCGGTAGCACCGTCTTCATATTTGACTATGTTACCGTGGAAAACAAAGACCAGATTCGAAAATATTTCTGTTTCGGTCGTCATATGGGTGCTGATTTATTTTCTCTAAGTCATATTCCAGAATCACCAAACAGCTTTTTAGGGATAACACAAACCTCATTATAGCCTTCAAATAAGACAACTTCAATTTAAAACACATTTACCTAGCACATGTCGGAACGAACGTGTCGTTCAATGACTTTGTAAAGATATGCTCAGATTACTGGAACCATTTACAGTATGGGTGTCTCACTGATAAAACAAGAAAACCTTAGTGACAGTAGAACAGGTGAAACTTTCAAGAGAACAGGGAATCAGCGATCATAAATCGGCTACTGCATCGATGATTTCAGCCGTAAATAGAAATATTAAGAAAGGTAGGAAGATTTTTCCGTTTAGCAAAAGTGACAAAAAGCAGATTTCAGAGTACGTGATGTCTCAACACAAAAATTTTGTCTCAAGTACAGATAGTGTTGAGGATCTGTGGACAAAGTTCAAAACCATCGTACAATATGCATTAGATGAGTATGTGCCAAGCAAGATCGTAATAGATGGAAAAGAGCCACCGTGGTACAATAACCGAGTTAGAAAACTGGAACTTCACACCAAACATAAACATAGCCATAGCCAAAGCCTTGCAGACAAACGAAAATTACGCGAAACGAAATTTAGTGTGAGCAGGGCTATGCGAGAGGCGTTCAATGAATTCGAAAGTTCTATGTGCTGACTTGGCAGAAAATCCTAAGAAATTTTGGTCTTATATCAAAGCGGTAGGTGGATCAAAACAAAATGTCCAGACACCGTGATCAAAATGCTACTGAATCAGAGGACGACAGACTAAAGGCCGAAATACTAAATGTCTTTTTCCAAAGCTGTTTCACAGAGGAAGATTGCACTGTAGTTCCTTCTCTAGATTGTCGCACAGATGACAAAATGGTAGATATCGAAATACACGACAGAGGGATAGAGAAACAAACTCGCTCAAAAGAGGAAAGGCCGCTGGACCTGATGGGATACCAGTTCGATTTTACACAGAGTACGCAAAGAAACTTGCCCCCCTTCTTGCAGCGGTGTACCATGGGTCTCTAGAAGAGCGTAGCGTTCCAGAGGATTGGAAAAGGGCATAGGTCATCCCCGTTTTCAAGAAGGGAAGTCGAACAGATGTGCAGAACTGTAGACCTGTATCTCTAACGTCGATCTGTTGTAGAATTTTGGAACACGTATTATGTTCGAGTATAATGACTTTTCTGGAGATTAGAAATCTACTCTGTAGGAATCAGCATGGGTTTCGAAAAAGACGATTGTGTGAAACCCAGCTCGCACTATTCGTCCACGAGACTCAGAGGGCCATAGACACGGGTTCACAGGTAGATGCCGTTTTTCTTGACTTCCGCAAGGTGTTCGATAGTTCCCCACAGTCGTTTAATGAACAAAATAAGAGCTTATGGGCTATTAGACCAATAGTGTGATTGGAGTGAAGAGTTCCTAGACAACAGAACGCAGCATGTCATTCTTACTTCGGAAGATTTCTCTCAATTGAGAGTGATTTCAGGTGTGCCACAGGGGAGTGTCGTAGGGCCGTTGCTATTCACAATATACATAAATGACCTTGTGGATAACATCGGAAGTTCACTGAGGCTTTTGCGGATGATACTGTAATATATCGAGAGGCTGTAACAATGGAAAATTGTACTGAAATGCAGGAGGATCTGCAGCGAATTGACGCACGGTGCAGGGAATGGCAATTGAATCTCAATGTAAATAAGTGTAATGTGCTGCAAATAGATAGAAAGATAGATCCTTATTTAGCTACGAAATAGCAGACCAGCAACTGGAAGCAGTTAATTCCATAAATTATCTGGGCGTAGGCATTAGGAGTACTTTAAAATGCAATAACCATATAAAATTAATCTATGGTAAAGACGAAAACAAAGGAAGTGGGTTACAGTACACTTGTTCGCCCTCTACTTGAATACTGTTCAGCAGTGTGGGATCCGTACCAGATAGGGTTGATAGAGGGGGGGAGAGAGAGAGAGAGGGGGAGAGAGAGAGAGGGGGGGAGAGAGAGAGAGAGAGAGAGAGAGAGAGAGAGAGAGAAGAGAAGATCCAACAGAGAGCAGGGCGCATCGTTACAGGATCATTTGGTAATCGCGAAAGTGTTACGGAGATGATGGATAAACTCCAGTGGAAGACTCTGCAGGAGAGACGCTTAGTTGCTCGGTACGGGCTTCTGTTGACTCTTCGGTGAAGGTATGTTCTCGAAACTTTAAGCAGTATATTGCTCCCCCCTACGTAGGTCTCGTGAAGAGACCGTGAGGATAAAATCCAGGGATTAGAGCCCACACAGAGGCATACCGACAATCTTTCCTTCCACGAACCATAGGAGACTGGAATAGAAGGGAGGACCGATAGAGGTACTCAAGGTACCCTCCCCCACACACCGTCAGGTGGCTTGCAGAGTATGGATGTAGATAACCGTTGCCCGACTCCAGATGTCCAGGGTGACTTGCCTTCCCACGTATGCCAGGGAATAGATGCATCAGCAGAGTGATCCCTGTGTGGTCAGCGGACCACAACTAAGAGGGTACTTGTGGCCCCACCACAACAGACTGGCTACCTTGCTCGATATCAGGTGCAACCAAGCAAACAGGTCGATTATCAGAATAGAAAGTGATACCGCACAGGTGATGGAAATGTACACACCCAGGAGGGTGACTGCAAAACAGTTGGAGAACGAGCAGAAGTGCAGATCCACATTGACGAAGGACATGATTGATCTCAGTGCATGATGGACACAATGCACCTTGAAAGGTCCCCTTCCCCAGTTGGCTCGCTCTTCGGGGAAAATGTTGAAAAATGGAGGTCAGACCGTCGCAAAGACCGTCGCAAAGACCGTCGCAAAGACCGTCGCAAAGACCGTCGCAAAGACCGTCGCAAAGACCGTCGCAAAGACCGTCGCAAAGACCGTCGCAAAGACCGTCGCAAAGACCGTCGCAAAGACCGTCGCAAAGACCGTCGCAAAGACCGTCGCAAAGACCGTCGCAAAGACCGTCGCAAAGACCGTCGCAAAGACCGTCGCAAAGACCGTCGCAAAGACCGTCGCAAAGACCGTCGCAAAGACCGTCGCAAAGACCGTCGCAAAGACCGTCGCAAAGACCGTCGCAAAGACCGTCGCAAAGACCGTCGCAAAGACCGTCGCAAAGACCGTCGCAAAGACCGTCGCAAAGACCGTCGCAAAGACCGTCGCAAAGACCGTCGCAAAGACCGTCGCAAAGACCGTCGCAAAGACCGTCGCAAAGACCGTCGCAAAGACCGTCGCAAAGACCGTCGCAAAGACCGTCGCAAAGACCGTCGCAAAGACCGTCGCAAAGACCGTCGCAAAGACCGTCGCAAAGACCGTCGCAAAGATCAAAACGGGTGAGGCTCCTTTCAGTCGCATCTTAAGACAGGCAGGTATAGCTCAGGCCTATTTTAATCCCTGGACCCACAGGGGGTGCAGTCCATGTTAAACGGCAAGGGGTAGCCATGTGCCAGGATGGAGGAAGACTGTGGGGATTCCCAGTGTGACAGTCACCAAGAACTGCAGGGACACACCAAGTACTTTGTCACTGTAAGCTCTGTGTCTGGCTCTTGCACTGGGGTACGAGAAAGTTTCTTATCTATTTTAGTGGGCTCTGTGACTTTATTCTTATAGTGAAAAGGGCCACATTATTACACTAAGTAATGAAATGTGTTTAAATCGACTCTGTTTACAGAATTTAGAGAATGTTAGAGGTGTATTGCGATTTCAGAAATAACTTTCTTAATACAATTGTTTAAACAATGCCGGCCGGGTGTGGCCGAGCGGTTCTAGGCGCTACAGTCTGGAGCCGCTACGGTCGCAAGTTCGAATCCTGCGTCGGGCATGGATGTGTGTGATGTCTTTAGAACTACTTAAACCTAACTAACCTAAGTTCTAGGGGACTGATGACCACAGACGTTAAGTCCCATAGTGCTCAGAGCCATTTGAACTATTTTTTGTTTAAACAATGTGTGACATACGCTATATTAGCCTACCATTGTGAGACACTCCCACTCCATCAGCTCGACAGACTGAGCGAATTTCGCACCAATTTCAAGATTCGGGAAGGCAGGGGTTGGATGAGGTCGTGGTGGTGTGAACTAGGTTAGTTCGTCTCTGGATCTCAACGTGAGCACGCGAAATCCGATATTTCCACCAATAAATTTGAATTTTCCGCAGTTTTCACGGTTGGGGGACGGTTGGAGTTAAATCTATTGAGCTAACGCTGTTAACCTATTTTCCCACCATGACGTCGGTGTCACATTGCCACATCTATGGCCTCAATCTTGAATAAATTTGGCAACAACGCAGAAAGGGTGAAGCTGGCATCACAATGTCTGCCATGTTGTCAATTTATTATAAACTTTGTTTCGTTTTTTCGAAAAATGACTTTGTGAAACAAGAATAATTGTTTTTAAAAGTAATCAAATAGCGTTTTGTATTATTTATAGTATCCATTAATCTCACCAGTACTCTAATTATGAATAGTAATTTCTCTGCTTTTGTATCCAGAATACCTTGGAAGAATACTCAAATTAAAACTCGGGATATATCGGAACTTGGTGGCAGATAAACCTGTGCAAGTACCCTAGTCTGTCACTAAGCCATGTGTCCACAACATCCCTTTTTTTGGGAGTTGCGATGTAACAAAATAAAAATGATGTTATTCAATGCAAAAGTTGGAATTTGAGATTTCGCTTACTGTTTCATCAATCACAATGGTCAATCTATGATTCCTATGACAATTGGCGTAAGATATTGGATTATGAAATTTGAATAGTCTTTACTTGCAGTTTCGCGTGGCTTGAAGCAGTCACAGCTAGCGTGCTGTTGATTAGCAAATTGCATTATCGTCTTTTTAATTACTTCATGATCGTAGACACGATCATACCCGGTCGTGAATTTATTGCTATGACAAAAAGAATTTCCTAAGGGACCAGAAAGTTCTTGAGGGCGCAAAAACAACTAACATGACAAAAAAGGGAAATTCAATATTAAAGCTGATGCAAGAAGACGATAAAACAGTTTTTATTTCAATCTAACACGCACGTTTGACTGCTGATCTTGGTGTCTGTAATCTTAGTATTATTTTCATTTTAATTATGCGTTTTGCTGAGGAGATAATAGGAATAAGCACTGCTAACTGATTCAATATTTCCAGAACATGTATTATAACTAAAACGTATCGTACCTTGTGTTTTGACATAAAAATCTACCGTCATTGTAGTACAGTTTCATGTCCATTGAGCGCTCTTTTATGTAGCCATTGTCCTCTTGAGTCACCCGTGAGTCGTCACGATAAGTTGTAACAGTTATTTTTACACTTCACTCAGACGGAACACGTTTTTATACATTTAGTAAAAAATTAGACCAGACCGCCATAAATCTGCGTCCGTCTTACGTAAGAGAAACAGTACAAGTGTTTAGCGCTCAAGGCTTCATTTGTTCCCCAGCCAACAAGGTGCTAATGAGAAATGAGAAACATAGCGTGATGAAATAGGTTTAATAATGAATAAAAAAATAGGAGTGCGGGTTGGCCACAATAATGCGTTCACTATGCTGTTTGTAGTAGCTAAGATAGGCACAAAGCCCATGCCTACTACAGTAGTATAAGTTTATATGGCAACTAGCTCTGCAGATGAAGAAATTGAATAAATGTATGACGAGATAAAAGAAATTATTCAGGTAGTGAAGGGAGACGAAAATTTAATAGTCATGGGTGACGAATTCGTCAGTAGGAAAAGGAAGAGAAGGAAACGTAGTAGGTGAATATGGATTGGCGGAAAGAAATGAAAGAGGAAGCCATCTGGTACAATTTTGCACAGAGCATAACTTAATCATAGCTAACACTTGGTTCAGGAATCATAAAAGAAGGTTGTATACATGGAAGAATCCTGGAGATACTAAAAGGTGTCAGATAGATTATATAATGGTAAGACAGATTTAGGAACCAGGTTTTAAATCGTAAGACATTTCCAGGGGCAGATGTGGATTCTGACCACAATATATTGGTTATGAACTGCAGATTGAAACTGAAGAAACTGCAAAAAGGCGGGAATTTAAGGAGATGGGACCTGGATAAACTGAAAGAACCAGAGGTTGTACAGAGTTTCAGGAGAAGCATAAGGGAACAATTGACAGGAATGGGGGAAAGAAATACAGTAGAAGAAGAATGGGTAGCTCTGAGGGATGAAGTAGTGAAGGCAGCAGACGATCAAGTAGGTAAAAAGGCGAGGGCTAATAGAAATCCTTGGGTAACAGAAATATTGAATTTAATTGATGAAAGAAAATATAAAAATGCAGTAAATGAAGCAGGCAAAAAGGAATACAAACGTCTCAAAAATGACATCGACAGGAAGTTCAAAATGGCTAAGCAGGGATGGCTAGAGGACAAATGTAAGGATGTAGAGGCTTGTCTCACGAGGGGTAAGATAGATACTGCCTACAGGAAAATTAAAGAGATCTTTGGAGAGAAGAGAACCACTTGTATGAATATCAAGAGCTCAGATGGCAACCCAGTTCGAAGCAAAGAAGGGACAGCAGGAAGGTGGAAGGGGTATATAGAAGGTCTATACAAGGACGATGTACTTGACAGTATTATGGAAATGGAAGAGGATTTAGATGAAGATGAAATGGGAGATATTATAATGCGTGACAGAGCACTGAAAGACCTGAGTCGAAACAAGGCCCCAGGAGTAGACAACATTCCATTAGAACTACTGATGGCCTTGGAAGAGCCAGTCATGACAAAACTACCATCTGGTGAGCAAAATGTACGAGACAGGCGAAATACCCACAGACTTCAAGAAGAACATAATAATTCCAATCCCAAAGAAAGCAGGAGTTGACAGATGTGAAAATTACCGAACTATCAGTTTAATAAGTCACAGCTGCAAAATACTAACGCGAATTCTTTACAGACGAATGGAAAAACTGGTAGAAGCGGACATCGGGGAAGATCAGTTTGGATTCCGTAGAAATGTTGGAACACGTGAGGCAATACTAACTTTACGACTTATCTCAGAAGAAAGATTAAGTCTACAAATGCTAGAAACGTAGGTCTGCCTTTTCTTAGAGTCTTCCAGTTAACGTTGTCAAAAGCTTTCTCTCTCTTTCAAATTCTGAAGGTGGCAGGGGTAAAATACAGGGAGCGAAAGGCTATTTACAATTTGTACAGAAACCAAATGGCAGTTTTAAGAGTCGAGGGCCATGAAAGGGAATCAGTGGTTGGGAAAGGAGTGAGACAGGGTTGTAGCCTCTCCCCGATGTTATTCAATCTGTATATTGAGCAAGCAGTAAAGGAAACAAAAGAAAAATTCGGAGTAGGTATTAAAATTCATGGAGAATAAATAAAAACCTCGAGGTTCGCCGATGACGTAATTCTGTCAGAGACAGCAAAGGACTTGGAAGAGCAGTTGAACGGAATGGATAGTGTCTTGAAAGGAGGGTATTAGATGAACATCAACAAAAGCAAAACGAGGATAATGGAATGTAGTCGAATTAAGTCGGGTGATGCTGAGGGACTTAGATTAGGAAATGAGACACTTAAAGTAGTAATGCAGTTTTGCTATTTAGGGAGCAAAATAACTGATGACGGTCGCAGTAGAGAGGATAGAAAATCTAAACTGGCAATGGCAAGGAAAGCGTTTCTGAAACAGAAATTTGTTAACATCGGGTATAGATTTAAGTGTCAGGAAGTCGTTTCTGAAAGTATTTGTATGGAGTGTAGCCATGTATGGAAGTGAAACAAGGACGATAACCAGTTTGGACAAGAAGAGAATAGAAGCTTTTGAAATGTGGTGCTACAGAAGAATGCTGAAGATATGGTGGGTAGATCACGTAACTAATGAGGTATTGAATAGGATTGGGGAGAAGAGAAGTTTGTGGCACAACTTGACTAGAAGAAGGGATCAGTTGGTAGGACATGTTTTGAGGCATCAAGGGATCACCAATTTAGTATTGGAGGGAAGCGTGGAGGGTAAAAATCTTAGAGGGAGACCAAGAGATGAATACACTAAGCAGATTCAGAAGGATGTAGGCTGCAGTAGGTACTGGGAGATGAAGCTTGCACAGGATAGAGTAGCATGGACAGCTGCATCAAACCAGTCTCAGGACTGAAGACCACAACAACAGCATGATGAGCTATGTTTATGCAACCTGTCCATAACAAACATTACCGAAGCTATCCCAGTGAAATGAGGGTAATTCCATTTATGCGAAAAATAGACACATGTTACCCCATTTTTTTTATACAGAGAACGATTGCAGAGTACATGAAGCGAAGAGGGAGACCTATTCTTATCCAGTCTGCCCTCAAATATAAAAATTTTGGCAAGCACCGACGAAAAGCACCAACGAAAAGCACCAACGAAAAGCACCAACGAAAAGCACCAACGAAAAGCACCAACGAAAAGCACCAACGAAAAGCACCAACGAAAAGCACCAACGAAAAGCACCAACGAAAAGCACCAACGAAAAGCACCAACGAAAAGCACCAACGAAAAGCACCAACGAAAAGCACCAACGAAAAGCACCAACGAAAAGCACCAACGAAAAGCACCAACGAAAAGCACCAACGAAAAGCACCAACGAAAAGCACCAACGAAAAGCACCAACGAAAAGCACCAACGAAAAGCACCAACGAAAAGCACCAACGAAAAGCACCAACGAAAAGCACCAACGAAAAGCACCAACGAAAAGCACCAACGAAAAGCACCAACGAAAAGCACCAACGAAAAGCACCAACGAAAAGCACCAACGAAAAGCACCAACGAAAAGCACCAACGAAAAGCACCAACGAAAAGCACCAACGAAAAGCACCAACGAAAAGCACCAACGAAAAGCACCAACGAAAAGCACCAACGAAAAGCACCAACGAAAAGCACCAACGAAAAGCACCAACGAAAAGCACCAACGAAAAGCACCAACGAAAAGCACCAACGAAAAGCACCAACGAAAAGCACCAACGAAAAGCACCAACGAAAAGCACCAACGAAAAGCACCAACGAAAAGCACCAACGAAAAGCACCAACGAAAAGCACCAACGAAAAGCACCAACGAAAAGCACCAACGAAAAGCACCAACGAAAAGCACCAACGAAAAGCACCAACGAAAAGCACCAACGAAAAGCACCAACGAAAAGCACCAACGAAAAGCACCAACGAAAAGCACCAACGAAAAGCACCAACGAAAAGCACCAACGAAAAGCACCAACGAAAAGCACCAACGAAAAGCACCAACGAAAAGCACCAACGAAAAGCACCAACGAAAAGCACCAACGAAAAGCACCAACGAAAAGCACCAACGAAAAGCACCAACGAAAAGCACCAACGAAAAGCACCAACGAAAAGCACCAACGAAAAGCACCAACGAAAAGCACCAACGAAAAGCACCAACGAAAAGCACCAACGAAAAGCACCAACGAAAAGCACCAACGAAAAGCACCAACGAAAAGCACCAACGAAAAGCACCAACGAAAAGCACCAACGAAAAGCACCAACGAAAAGCACCAACGAAAAGCACCAACGAAAAGCACCAACGAAAAGCACCAACGAAAAGCACCAACGAAAAGCACCAACGAAAAGCACCAACGAAAAGCACCAACGAAAAGCACCAACGAAAAGCACCAACGAAAAGCACCAACGAAAAGCACCAACGAAAAGCACCAACGAAAAGCACCAACGAAAAGCACCAACGAAAAGCACCAACGAAAAGCACCAACGAAAAGCACCAACGAAAAGCACCAACGAAAAGCACCAACGAAAAGCACCAACGAAAAGCACCAACGAAAAGCACCAACGAAAAGCACCAACGAAAAGCACCAACGAAAAGCACCAACGAAAAGCACCAACGAAAAGCACCAACGAAAAGCACCAACGAAAAGCACCAACGAAAAGCACCAACGAAAAGCACCAACGAAAAGCACCAACGAAAAGCACCAACGAAAAGCACCAACGAAAAGCACCAACGAAAAGCACCAACGAAAAGCACCAACGAAAAGCACCAACGAAAAGCACCAACGAAAAGCACCAACGAAAAGCACCAACGAAAAGCACCAACGAAAAGCACCAACGAAAAGCACCAACGAAAAGCACCAACGAAAAGCACCAACGAAAAGCACCAACGAAAAGCACCAACGAAAAGCACCAACGAAAAGCACCAACGAAAAGCACCAACGAAAAGCACCAACGAAAAGCACCAACGAAAAGCACCAACGAAAAGCACCAACGAAAAGCACCAACGAAAAGCACCAACGAAAAGCACCAACGAAAAGCACCAACGAAAAGCACCAACGAAAAGCACCAACGAAAAGCACCAACGAAAAGCACCAACGAAAAGCACCAACGAAAAGCACCAACGAAAAGCACCAACGAAAAGCACCAACGAAAAGCACCAACGAAAAGCACCAACGAAAAGCACCAACGAAAAGCACCAACGAAAAGCACCAACGAAAAGCACCAACGAAAAGCACCAACGAAAAGCACCAACGAAAAGCACCAACGAAAAGCACCAACGAAAAGCACCAACGAAAAGCACCAACGAAAAGCACCAACGAAAAGCACCAACGAAAAGCACCAACGAAAAGCACCAACGAAAAGCACCAACGAAAAGCACCAACGAAAAGCACCAACGAAAAGCACCAACGAAAAGCACCAACGAAAAGCACCAACGAAAAGCACCAACGAAAAGCACCAACGAAAAGCACCAACGAAAAGCACCAACGAAAAGCACCAACGAAAAGCACCAACGAAAAGCACCAACGAAAAGCACCAACGAAAAGCACCAACGAAAAGCACCAACGAAAAGCACCAACGAAAAGCACCAACGAAAAGCACCAACGAAAAGCACCAACGAAAAGCACCAACGAAAAGCACCAACGAAAAGCACCAACGAAAAGCACCAACGAAAAGCACCAACGAAAAGCACCAACGAAAAGCACCAACGAAAAGCACCAACGAAAAGCACCAACGAAAAGCACCAACGAAAAGCACCAACGAAAAGCACCAACGAAAAGCACCAACGAAAAGCACTAAAAAAAGATTCAGCATTACCTGCGTACTCGTTAAGTAGTAGGATATGCTACGTGGTAGCAGAAAATGATCTTCATGCAGTAAACAATGAATGCAACGAGTGCTGGAAATCTGTAGTTTTCCTAATGAGGAGAAAGTTTGAAAGAATATGTATCTTTATTTTTAGTTTCACTAGTGAAAGTAGAGTCAATTCATAAAGCAGTTGAGTCCCATAAGATTTCACACACATTTTTGCACACTACTGCTAAGGTCATCAGTCCCTAAGCTTACACACTACCTAACCTAAATTATCCTAAGGACGAACACACACACCCATGCCCGAGGGAGGACTTTACTGCAGTTATGCACTGTGCGGCTGGTCCCGGCGGAGGTTAAAGCAGTTCACTGGACTTGACCAAAGGAGTGACCATTAATTGTAAATATTAGCTCGTAAGTGATCAACTATTTACAAAAGAATACAAGTCTTTCTGCAGGAAACCTGAAAATTTGACTGTTTTGTAAATGAACGCTATCAACGAAGGAACTGAGCACGAATGCTGTGTGAAGATGCACACTAAAGTGCGACGTGCATTATAAGAATATCACCAATACACACTGAACAGTTAGTGTTATACTGCACGTGTAAAAACACGTCAAGGCTACGACAATAGGTGCAACGCAAAGCTCAGTGTTGTTCTAAATGCAGCGACAGCTAAAACATTCGTCGTCACTTACCTGTGAGCCTCACGGGAGGCAGTTGACAGGGAAGTATGGAGGCAGCTCCAGGGGCCGGCTCCTCCGTTGGAAAACGCGTGCGAGGCGTGTGTACCGGTGCACTCGCGTGATACGAAGTTCACAAGGGAAAAACAAAAATAAAAGAAACCGAGAGAGGTGGCGCAGTGGTTAGACACTGGACTCTCATTCGGGAGGACGACGGTTCAATCCCGCGTCCGGCCATCCCGATTTAGGGTTTCCGTGATTTCCCTAAATCGCTCTGGGCAAATGCCGGGATGGTTCCCTTCAAAGGGCACGGCCGACTTCCTTCCCCGTCCTTCCCTAATCCGATGAGACCGATGACCTCGCTGTCTGGTCTCCTTTCCCAAACAAACCAACCAACCGGAAAAAAAGGGGGCAATGTACGACCGGCAGCTCTGTTACAGGCTGAGCGCGGACGGATACTGAGTACTGGAGCTCACGCAACACTGTGCAGCCGCTGTGAGTGGCTGACGCGTGGGTGACGAAACAGTCCTAACTTTAAACTGCTAACCGCCATGACTTCCATCGTACATACTGGAGGAAAGACATTTGCACACTTGTGTGACTACATTTTCATACGTAAATTAAGCAAATTTCTTGAGTCGAAGTTAAGATGAGTAAGAAATAGATTGTCAGATTACTCAGACCTTAAATCCATTAATACCGGCACTCGTGAACACTGCTAAAATTAATTATAATCCTGTCTCTCGATGGACAAAGAAAATGGAGTTGTCTTCCATAGTGCACATTCAGACAAGTCCTGATCCTTAATGTATCCAATAGGTTGTAAGATACTAATAATTTCCCACTTCTGTTTCAATTGTAAATAAAAACCCGGGAAGGCACTTTAATCCCTGGCACCACAGTGGAAAGGACGATGTACTGCTTGATGAACGCCGCAGACAGCTAACACACAAAGTGAAAGCATCATGAAGTGTAGTGCTACGTTATTAAACTGTAATTGAACCACAATGAGTCAACAGAGGCTCTAACATTGTCCGCTTCAGTTAAGTTAAAATATACACTCACTGTACTCATGTATTAGTTGTTAGAACTCATACTCAAGAGAATGTAAATTCTATCCCCCGAAGTGAGAAATGAACGTTCTCTTATTGTTATAAGCAAATATGTAACAAACTTAACTATGCACATAAATGTGAATCTTGCTATTAAGAAATGAAGTAACTGATGAACAAAGAGTGAAAAACTATTTTGAAAAATGATATCACATATATGTTTATGTAATTTCAATTTATGTACTTCGTACGCCAGTAACATTGTGTCATGTCATGATCCTCATACCAAAAATCGCGAATAGCTCGAGTTAATCCTTCGACATTCCCTCTCTCCTCATGGAAGGCGGTGTGATCGCTATTTTTGACTTCATTAATACAACAAATAGATAACACTTTCAGCCAGAAGGCAGATACTTGTTTATAAAAATGATTAATGTATAGTAGGATGTCGCATAACGACGGTGGAATATCCTAAATAATGGTATTCGTTGTCTTTGGGCGGCAATATAAACAGAAGAATACGGATCGATATGCGATCCTTCACTATTTTTGAAATGGGTTTTCGCGGTTTGTTAATACCACCCAAGGGTGAATGACGGAAGGTGTGGACCAAAGGGATTTGAGGCATTTCATTCACTGTTTCCTTTTAAACGTATTATCAATGTTATTAATAAAGGAGTGTTGTAAAAAAAAAATAACTACAGGCCTTGTAAATCGCCTAACTGCATAAGTGAACTACTAAAAATAATCGTTAATATGTTTATTGTGTTCCTAAACTTCAACTCACAAATAGCATTCAGTTATTTACTAATTAATTAAATGTCTGTTCAAAGCAATTTCCCCACATAATCAACAAAACTTGAAACCAGAACTCAGTACAGTTCCTTGCTATTAAATGTCTGCGTAAGTTAATGGCCATACATAGTAACGTCTGAACAACAATTCAATTGTCCCTAAAAAAAACAACCATCTATGCATTTCTTTCCCATAATTCTGTAAACATGTTTATACACCTATAGCAAATGGCAATTACGGAAGCGTCCGATCCCGCCCATCTGCTTTGATCCATGACGTCACAAATATGGTGGAAACGACCATAAACCACGATTCCAATATGGCGCATATAAAGTTGTTACGTACACATTATGAGGACGAAAATACATCGAAAAACAAACACACACACTTTCCACAAAGCGCCTAATGACACTAACGGGACAAGCGCGGGAAATGGGGTGTTTTTGGGTGGGGCAAACTAAATATAAAATTTAGACATCCACCCCCATACAAAACCACACAAAACGACGAAAAAAGCGACATCACAAAACTCCCCAAATACCACTAAACACAATATTATCCGGAATCGGACACTTCCCTTGACCTATATGGGATCGGGAGCTGCTGTTGAGCTATAAATTACGATCAAACACTTCCCTTGGCCTATATAGCTCAAAAACATCTCCCGATACCAATACCAACATACACAGCCACACTTTGGGATCGAACACTTCCCTTGACCTGCGCACTGTTTGTTCAGGAATGGATATGACGGATAAAATTAACAAACAACAACCGATTAATTTTACTAAAATTACGACACGATGTACAGCGAACACTAAATTAACCTTCACACAAAATCGTTAAAACTCACTGAAGCGAATTCCACTACAAACACGGCCGACACTAACAATTCTGGATAACGAGCAAAAGCAAACAGCCCATTACACCACACAAATTAAGACCCTGAACATACCACCAGAGAGCACAACAAGTCACAACACGACGACATCTACAAACACGCCACACTCGCATACCAAACTCCGCGCCGTCATGACGCCACACGACAACACCCTTACGTCACGGATCAAAGCCGACGCCTGGGATCGGACGCTTCTGTCGACCCAGCAAATGAACCACTTTCGGCCTGAGCCACCAACAACATAAGTCGTTCTCATTACCCACAGAGCCACTCCGAGGTACTGGAAGGAAAACGTAAGCCTTCCACGTGTAAACCAAAGGCACGGTTTCCCAGACTGCAAGCCGTAAGAAACCAGTCAACACGCTCCCGCCTCCAAACACAGGAAGGCGTCGGGCTAGTAAACAACGCCCGCTACGGTGGGCAAGCGCGACTACGTAACTGCTTGCCACAGTGGGTCGGTTCCTCCCGCAGCCTCTGCCAAGACCGGTGGCGAAATTAATGAAATTAGCACCACCTGTGGCACAAAGGGCAAGCAACTCAACAACGTAATAAGGACATAAATTATCTGCATATACAACGTGTCCAAAAGAGCTGTCTACCCACTACTTTCAGCACCTCAGAGGACACCACTTAACACACTGCGCGGTATGTTTAGATGACTCTGAATTCAATCTGCGCAAAACCACAAACTACCTGTGCATGAGCACACTACGCTTAAACTAAAGAGTATTAACACAACGTACAACTTGTAAATCTCCTGGTGACCGGCCTGGACTCGTGAAATGGATCTACCAACACATCACGGCCAATAAACCACCTCCGCTCTCCACTTGCGAGGCACAAATAGGATATGTCATGCAACACACTTATTAAAATATCTAAAACAGTGTTCGTTACAAGATTAACACTCAATGTCACAGGGAAAGAATTAGGAACATATCGGTTCGTTACAATAAACGCACAAATTACGTGGCTGAAAAACAACCAAGTCAGTGGCACACAAGAAGGGTAGTAATAGTTAGGCCCTTTATAATTTTCCCATTCAGAGGGGCGTAAAACAATAACACTAAATTGCTCAAATGCATTCATACTTCTCTGCTTAAGTGACTGACAACTACTAAGTTTTTAAATGCAGAACAAGTCCTCACAGGATAAACGCGGCCTTACGCAATGGACTCCTAATAGCAATGTCAAGCGTCCAAAGCACATTGCTTGCCGTTGTGGTGTATTTATTGAGCACACTCAGTAATCGCCAGAATGATGGACACTAATGTGATGCCATTGCGAGCACAGTTGGTTTGGATATAAGCAGCATTTTGTTCTGTCACAGAACCATAGAGACGAGAATGTAGTCACAAGAAGCAAACGGTAAATCGATCATAAACAAGGAAGCAGCATGCTCCAGACAGCATCGGCGCCTCTACCCACCTAGTCCGCCGCAAGCGCCCAAACACAATCAGGTAGCGTAGCGAACTTTGCTCTCGCCGCCACCCACGGCTTCACGCTCCGCGCACTAACGCCCATCCCACTGCTTCTGCTCGCCCTCCAAAATCCAACTACTCGACTCTCCCAGGTGCCTCGCCGACTTCCCCCGCGAGGGGGCGCCACTTCTCCCTTTCCTCCGCGATACGGCGATAATATTACACGCGGTACGTTCGATAGATCAAACCCGAGCCGTCACGGCTCAATTTGTTCGCTGGAGAAGAAAAACAGTACAAGTGTTTAGCGCTCAGGGCTTCATTTGTTAACTAAGACCAGATTTATGGCGGTCTGATCTAATTGTTTACTAAAAAATAAAAACGTGTTATGTCTAAGTTTGAGTGAAGTGTAAAAAGAAGAAGAACTGTTATAACTTATCGTGACGAGTCACGGGTGACTCGAGAGGACAATGACTATCTATATAAGAGAGCGCTCAATGGACATTAAACGGACATAAAAATCTACCGTCATTGTAGTACTAAGCATAAGGTACGATGTATGTTTTAGTTATAATAAATGTTCTGGAAATATAGGAATGAGCACTGCTAACTGATTCAATATCTCCTCAGGAAAAAGCATAAGTAAAGTGAAAATAATACTAAGATAACAGACTCCAAGATCAGCAGTCCAATGTGCGTGTTACATTGACGATAAAACAGATTTTTTTTTTTTGTCTTCTTGCATCAGCTTTAACATCACACAAAAGGGAAATTCAATATTACAGTTGTTTTTGCGCTCTTAAAACAATTTCCTAAGGGACCAGAAAGTTCTTGTCATAACAAGAACTTCAAGATCGTACATACGATCACACCCGGTCGTGAAGTAATTAGCTAGCGTGCTATTTATTAACACATTGCATTATCGTCTTTCTGTGACTACTTCAAGTCACGCGAAACTGCAAGTAAAGACTATTCACATTTCGTAATGCAATATTTTAGGATAATGGTCAACCCATGATTCTTACGCCAATTGTGACTGATGTTCAATGGCAAAGTTGTAACAAAATAAGAGTGATAAAACATTAAGTGAAATCTCAAATTCCATCAGAGTGCTGCTTTCGCAAGGTGTGATGGACATAATGGAAGTTGGGAGATGAAGTACTGGCGGACGTAAACCTCTGAAGGTGGCCCGTGAGTCGTGATGGGATGGCTCAATGGCTGGAGCATTTGCCCACGTAGGGCAAAAGTCCCAGTCTGGCATACAGTGCGCCAATTTAAAACTTGCTGTCAGATTAGAACACTTTGCTACAGAGCGAAAATGCATTCTGGAAACTTAACGAATCGTTTATGGGTGCAATTTCATTTTTGTTTTATTAAACATTAGTGGTAGTTGTTGTGGTCTTGAGTCCTGAGACTGGTTTGATGCAGCTCTCCATGCTACTCTATCCTGTGCAAGCTTATTCATCTCCCAGTACCTACTGCGGCCTACATCCTTCTGAATCTGCTCAGTGTATTCATCTCTTGGTCTCCCTCTACAATTTTTACCCTCCACGGTGCCCTCCAGTACTAAATTTGTGATCCCTTGATGCCTCAGAACATGTCCTACCAACCGATCCCTTCTTCTAGCCAAGTTGTGCCACAAACTCCTCTTCTCCCCAATTCTATTCAATACCTCCTCATTAGTTATGTTACCTACCCAGATATAAATAAAGACATTTGAATATTGTCAATGCAGCTAACACCTGATCGGTGGAAATTTCAGCATAGTTTGGAAATCTAATGATCCCAAAAATTTGCATTTATTCGTACACTCTTAGCAGCGTATTTTCTCATGTTCTGCAGTAGGAAGTCCTACAATGAGTGAAGCTGAGTTAGTGAAGAGCTCAAACTAACTGACATGAAGTGTTCTGGCACCTGCTTTCAAATTTACAAAGGGTGTAGTAACAATGCTAAACAATCGGTCTGTGGAAAACGTTGTCGTTCTGACGTCAGAGTATATACAGAGCAGACTACTATGACCTAGGCCTTCTTCCAATCTATAAAAAGGGTAGAAAAATCGGACACACATAATTACCAGCATATTTCACTGACATCGATTGGCTGTAGAATCATGGAACATATTTTGGGTTCAGACATTGTGACCTTTCTAGACTCTGCTGTTTCCTGAAACAAACCATGCTGGTTTCTGTAGATGAGCTTCTCAGTCATGCGAGACACAGCTGGCCCTGTTTGTGGATGATATACAACAGGCTCTAGATATTAGTTCCCAGGTTGGTGGCATATTCCTCCACTTTTTGGAGCAGGCGGCAGTGCGGAATTGAGTCAAACGCCTTTCAAAAGTGCGCGCTTACAGTGTATCCGATGACATACGTTGTTGGATAGAAAGTTTTTTAACAGACAGAGAGCAGTATGTCGTTCTGAATGGGGTGACTCAAAACAAGCAATCAGGTGAGCCCCAGACAGCGTAATAGTTCCGGTGCTTGTTACGATTTACATAAACAATCTGGTTGGTGGTATTGACAGCGGCGTTAGACTGTTTGCCGTTGATGTTTTAGTCTACAGGAAAGTAGTATCACACGAAAGTTGTGAACAAATCAATGAGGATTTGCAGAAAATAAATGTGTGGTGTAATCACTGGCAGTTGTCTCTCGATAAGCGTAACCTACTGCGTATAACAAGGCGAAAACCCACATTGATGTAAGAGTACAAAATAAATGCCCAGTCTTAGGAAGCGGTAACATCTGTCAAGTACCTGGCTGTGACTGTTCGAAATGATCTCAAATGGAATGATCAGATTACACAGGTAATGGGCACAAAGCAGCGCGGAGCAGACGGCACACCACAAGAGAAGCGGTACTTATAAAATTGTCTTAAGAGTATTGTACCTTTATAGTGTAAAGTGTTGACATAGTTAAGATGCCCCAAACTAATGAAGTTGCGTCATCCTCCGCTAATGGTAAGACGTCAGTGAAGGAAGCCTTACGTATTGTTTCAAAAGTGTTCGAAGGGAATAAAAAGGATTTAAGGGAATCTACTAGTTCAAATGCCGCATGTACATTTTCGATAAAGCCAGAGGACCACGAAACGTTACTGAAGTTCGTTAAAGCAAAGATAACCGGTGAGGCCAGGTCGAGACTGCAAGTGCACGAGCGCACCGGGACGTGGCAAGAGGTGGAACGCGTTCTAGAAGAAAACTATGCGAGTAAGCGTACCATAGACTACTTCCCATGTAAGATTTTCCAAGCAAGACAGGGACAGGGGGAACCAATTGCATTTCGTCTATTCGGCTTGTCCAGATTCCAGAGAGATTTTCGAGAAGCAGTAAACAGAGTTACGGCTAGAGAAAACTTGAAGGGTGCGATAGAACTGGTTGATTCCTTAGGAAGAGCCTGCTTTATACAGGGATTAAGCAATGATAGAATACAGACAATAGTGAGAAGCAGAGGCGACGAAATTACGTTGGCAGCAGCAGTGGAGCTGGCACTGCAGGAAGAGAGTGCGATATTGTCCGTGAAAGAGCTGGGACTAGCCCCGAGGGTAACCAACACTCGAAATGAGGAAGCGGTAAAAAACGATAACGGAACAAGTATTACAATTAGCGGCAGTGTTTGGCCAAATCGAAGAGGAATACGAGCAGATGATAAACGTCATTGTAAATGCTCAAAAGGGAATACTGCAGCCTCACATAATTAATCCAGTCCAGATTGTGAAATATCTAAGTTTAATACGAGACGAACTAAAAGACGTGAAGTTTCCTGTTCCTCTCGCCGAGTCGCCTCTTGTTAAGAATAATTGATTTAGATGTTTTCATTTCCGGTAGCATACTAGGGTACCTAATTAAAATTATTATTATCTATTAAAGGAATGTTAATCTCCCATTACCAAAAGAGATTCCAGATTTGAATGGAAGGTACGTATACATACAGCCAGAGAAAGAATTTCTACTGATAGTACGCGAAACTTTCTACGGATGACCTAAAATGTAACGAACTGCCTTTTGGATTCATCTGAGTAAGAATAGGCGACTGTGCAGACAGTCATTCGCATTGCTATCGACATTCGACCATGAGGAATGCGAAGCCAAATTGTTACAACCGGTAAGAGAAATTCCAGAAGATTGATTCAGTGCGACTATTTTTCGCACACAGAGCCTTTGGATCCATCTAAACAGTAACGATTGGCTATATGTAGCTCCGAAGGGAGAAGGACTAACACAAACAGTATTATGTGGAAAGGAACCCCCAAAGGACTTATTTTTCCTACCCCTTTCATTAATAAGTTTTTATAGTAAATGTAAAGGGTATGGAACGAGAGTGTTCATACAAACAGATAGAGAAATTCATAGCAACGTAACAAAGAAAGATATAATACCTCAAATTAATTTAGAATTTGACTGTTGTGTTGTAAACGAAGAAAATTCTAATGTTAGCATTGAGGCATTTTTCTTACCATTGGATCAGGTAGTAACACAATTAGACGATTTGAAAATCGCTGGGAAAAGACTGGATGATGTCCAGCGAATGGCAGAAAGACAGGAGGAAGAACTAAAATATTCCAGATATTTTACACATCACTCAATAACTACATATGTTATTATAATAAAAATGACTATCGCTTAGCTACATGTTTCTGTAAAAACTGTATATGCTGTAAAGAATGCTTGAAAAGCTTATTTAAGTACTTTGACGATAGTAACTGTTGTGGTAAAGTATGTATAAGAAACACCATAGTAAATCAGTACCCAGAGAATAGCTTAAGTAGAAGACAAGCTAATAAAGAAACTGAAGGTGCAGTAATATATGAAAGATGTGCGAAAAACCAAGAAGAGTTAGTTCTGTTCAGAAACAGGCGTTAAGTAAAATCAAAAGATAAAATATATTAAAAGTGTCTTATGGAAAAAACACTAAAATTGATTTCACCTTTTTATGTGTTATGAAACTGTACCTACTATGTAACTGTAATGACCAACGTTGAATGAAAATTGTATTTTGTATCAATGCTTTAACAATGTACGTTGATAAACGTATGTTTGTTAATTGTAATCGTATCAATGATTTGTAAAAAAATGTACCTTGATAAATGTATGTATAAAATAATTGTGTCTAACAAAGAACTTAATGGAATTAAGTGTACCGAATGTGTATGAAAGAAAAAAAAACATGTGAAGTGTTGATGTAAGCAAATAATCCAAATAAAGTGAGAGAATCACAATTGACGCTACTCTGAGGAGTAACGCCAATTTCCCTGGCGGGGGAGGTGTTGTAATTAGACTTGGCTTGTTCCTGCGGTTACAATCGTTTCAGGCAGTACGCTGAGAATAGTACGTAGGAAGGAGTTAAAATTGTAGCGCTGGACGCCTGGCGTGGCCGAAGGGTCGGCCGAGGCGGAAGTCAAACTGTTTGTTGGGCAGCGGCGCTTCATAAGTTAGCAAACAGCCAGCAGATATAAACGAAGGTCTGTGCTTATCACGAGTCCCTACAATCAGTTAAGGAGTATAAACAGAAAGCATTTCTGGCTAGAGAGAGGTCTGGGAGTGGAGAGAGGAAAAAAAAGAGGGCCCTTGGTGGCGACGGCGCTACGTCGTGAGGAGCCAATGAAGGGCTCAGGACGCAGTGCGTGACGTGACCATATAGGGAGAGGCGCCTCTATCCCTCCACCCAGCCTCTGAAGAACAATAGCAACAACAATACTTTAACGATACCAAATACGGACAAGTTGCCTTCGACGCCTCGTCATGCGAAGCGCTGGCGGGGTCGAAGGGGGAACGCTAACAAAACTCGAGAGCACGCAGCCCTGCGGCCGTCTTGTCGGGAGATTGTCGAGTAGTCGGCGTGATAGCAGCAGCCGACTTGGGCTGGGGAACGGGCTGTAGGCAGGCAGCCGGAGATAGTCGCTGGAGCGCGTCAGGGCGTAGCCGCGGGACTCTAACGTAGGGCGCTGGGAAATATTGCTGAGCTTCTAGTGGGCAGTCGGAACGGTGGAGTCAGTCACCGTCTCTGTGTCAGACTTGGCCTTCCTGTGAATACAGCTCACCCTGACTGCGTGGTGGTTGCAATCATTCAGAATAAACTGCAATGTATTAAAGTTAGCAAGACTTTAATTCTACCCGCTTCCTGTCTCCCTCTCACTAAGGTCAACCGGCTAAATCCCTTTCACGAACCGTGCCGCTCAATCCCTCGCAATACCCACGCTTGGGAAGCGACAGTGGGCTCATGAACTAACAGCTCGAAATAATTTTCAGAGAATGCGTTTAGCACAATTTTGGAAGATATTTTATGCGTACCTCCGGAATTGAACATTAATTTACCCTCGATATGTTGGCGAAAATACGTCACCAACTATTATTGTACGTGTTTGAAATTAAAGATTTCTTTGAACCTTTCAGCAACTGTATCATTTGAACTGGGAGGTCGGTAAAAGGATCCAATTATTAATTTATTCCGGTTGCCAACAATGGCCCATACTAACTCACAGGAAGTATCTAACTTGACGCTAAATTGAAGTAAACTACTTCTGACAGGCTAAACATGGTTGGCGGTGACGTGTTTGTTGCTATCTTTTCGGAACACCTTTAGGTTCTTCGCAAAAATTTCGGTTGGGCTTATATCCGGCTTTAGCCAGCTTAGAAAGCACTGATGCTCAAAACGTTATATTAGCGCTTGGAGCTCTGGTACTTTCCCAACACAGCTACGACAATTTACGACTGTTATACCGATGGTTCCTGTATCTACGTTCTTCCTGTGTTCAGCCTGCACTCCTTGTGACTGAAGCACTTCTTGTGTTTTCCCTAGTTCTCTAACCTAAACAACCGCCCAGTCCATGCCACACAGACTCTGCTACCCGTGTAACTGCCTCCTGCGTATAGTGGACACCTGACATATTCAGCAGAACCCGAAACCCAACCACCCTTTGGCACAAGTCGGGGAATCTGCAGCCTACACGGTCGCAGAACCGTCTGAGCCTACGATTCAGACCCTCCACTTGGCTCTGTACCAGAGGTCCGCAATCGGTCCTGTCGACTATGCTGCAAATGGTCAGCTCTACTTTCATCTTACAAGCGAGACAGGCAGCCTTTACCACTTCTGTTAGCCGCACGAAACCAGAGAGAATGTCTTCTGATCCTAAGTGACAGATTAGAGATTAGATTAGATTAGATTAATACTAGTTCGATGGATCATGAATACGATATTTCGTAATGATGTGGAACGAGTCAAATTTTCCAATACATGTCATAATTAAGTTATATTAACTTAATTATGTTGTTAAATTAACAACTTTTTTGTTTTTTTAATTTTTTTATAATTTTTTGTTTTTTTCTTTTTTTCTTAATTTATATCTAAAAATTCCTCTATGGAGTAAAAGGAGTTGTCATTCAGAAATTCTTTTAATTTCTTCTTAAATACTTGCTGGTTATCTGTCAGACTTTTGATACTATTTGGTAAGTGACCAAAGGCTTTAGTGGCAGTATAATTCACCCCTTTCTGTGCCAAAGTTAGATTTAATCTTGAATAGTGAGGATCATCCTTTCTCCTAGTATTGTAGTTATGCACACTGCTATTACTTTTGAATTGGGTTTGGTTGTTAATAACAAATTTCATAAGAGAGTATATATACTGAGAAGCTACTGTGAATATCACTAGATCATTAAATAAATGTCTGCAGGATGATGTTGGGTGGACAACTATTATTCTGATTACACGCTTTTGTGCAATAAATACTTTATTCCTCAGTGATGAATTGCTTGCAGATGGCATCATATTTTGGGGTAATGAGAGTAAATTAGCTTACTACGCCTATTTTCAAACATGCAATAGGGTCATTGCAAATTTTGGTGATAAACATAAGTAGCTGAACTCAAATGTTTCAGCAGATCATCAATGTGTTTCTTCCAATTTAGTCTCTCATCAATGGACACACCTAAAAATTGTGAATATTCTACCTTAGCTATATGCTTCTGATTGAGGTCTATATTTATGAATGGTTTTGTGGCGACGTCATTTATCCACTGCGCCAAAAACAGCAGGTGAAAGCCGCAGTTGATAGATATTTATCTTTGCCGTAGTCGGCTTGGTTACGAGTTGTTTATTCTTGTTAGTTTTTGATCTGTGCTTGGATAATAAAATGTTTTCTCATATTATGAAAAAAGCTGTTACTTCATAAAATATAAAGGCTCCCAAAGTTTTACTGAATTTTGATAAGTCACAGTACATACAGTTCTGTACAGTAAATGGTATGAGAGTCCGTTTACAAGGAACCACTTAGTAATTTTCTGAAAGACATTATTGACAATTTCATCAGTTAATTCTTGTTTGTCAGGTGTGATTACTATACTTGTATCATCGGCAAAGAGAACTAACTTTGTTGTTGTTAATATATATTAATGACTTGCCGTTCTATATTCATGAAGAGGCAAAGGACCAAGACCAACCCTTGTGGAAACCCATTGCTGATAGTTCCCCAGTTTGAGGAATGTGCTGATCTTTGCATATTACGAGAACTGCTCATTTCAACTTTTTGCACTCTTCCAGTTTGCGACAGTGCACAAATGGTTTAATTCGTACCTCTCATGCCACAATACTCGAGCTTGTCTTGCAGAATTTCATGATTTACACAATCAAAAGCCTTTGGGATTTTTTGTGATCTCACAATGGGTGGTGTTCGGTTATTCAGATCATTCAAAATTTGATTGGTGAAAGCGTATATGGCATTTTCTGATGAAAAACCTCTCTGGAAACCAAACTGTAAAAATGAAGTACTAACAAAATGTCAGATATGTGAAGCTACTCTTGAATACATTACTTTCTCAAAAATTTTGGATAAAGCTGTTAGAAGGGAGATTGGACGGTAATTGTTGGCATCAGATCTACCCCCTTTTTTATGCATAGATATAACAATAGCATATTTCAGTGTATCAGGGAAAATGCCCTGTTCCAGAGAGCTATTACACATCATTAGTACCGACGTGACCAACCACCTGCAGTTGGCTGCACCCTGTGCTCTTCATGGCATCTGGGAGGACCCTTTCCACATCTGGAATGACTCCAGTGCTAGCAGTAACTGGGTTTGCCACCGGTGAGGAATGATTGGAGGACTCTGACATGCTGAACTTGCGTCGGATCCCCACGGCTGGCCCACAACAGTGGCGCCAATCCACTGCAGCCTCAAGCTGTGAAACTGAAGCCATCACAACCTGAAGCTGAGAGCGAAGTGTCACCAACTCGCCTCGCATCAGCACACAACACTCGCAGTCCCTGACCGTGGAAAACTAAACTATTCAGATAAACGGACTATCGGTATGTCCTGCGCAACTCTACTGTAGACCCTGACTAAAACGCACGAACTGTGTCTAGTAATAGGCAGATATTCAAAAACCTAATTACCGAAGCACTCAAGTGAAACTAATAGATATAAAATCTACACGCAGAAACTCATGAAACAAAACTAATACCCACAGTTCTCGCGTCTTCGTTTGCGTCAGAAAGTAAAACGATAATGTGACATATTACCAGTTCCTTATCAGGGGCAAATTATTTAAAGCACACAGATGGTACAATAAAATTCGCTCCTGGTTAGGAACTCTTAAATGACAAAAAAGTGGTTTTTACTCTGTGGCGGTCAGTGCTCACATAATTATTCTTAGGAGATAGAACTTTTGTTCTTCTTAAGAGTAAAAATTGTAGGAGAGGAGAGCCATTCTTGTGATGTAAAAATCGACACCATTGCGAGTTTTTTATTCACATTGTAAAATATATGTGTATATGGAAGGAAATCAGCTAATAGAACAAATAAAATATTGTTCATTTCAAGAAGGTACGTGTTATTATACACCCAGCGTTATACTGCTATTGTGATTTACTAATAAACACCAGCTTGAGAACAGTTCCGACGGGAGCGTTCAGTTCTAGTGAAATAGATCGATGTTTTCTTCGGAAAAGAAGTCACTTCATGGATCATTCAAATCCACAATAGATTGTTGCATAGCAATCAGTACCTGGACATTTCTCAGAACTGAAAGCAGAGCCCCGAAGAATATTTCTCCGTACTTTGGTTACCACTTTCAGCTCGACACGGTATCTACAGCATCTGGAGCAGATTTCTACAACAGCGGAAGCGTGTAATCGCTATCAGTTTCACACACCGCCCTGTATGTATTTACCCACAACAGTGAACATACAGTTACTCACACACATAGAACGACAATACAAGGTGGTGTGGGGAAACATTTCAGTATAAAGGTCCTGTAGAGCTAAACAGTAGTTAGCCTAGTAGTAGTAGTGGTAAACAAAAAAATTTTTCTTTTTTAATGGCTAGTAGAGAGAAGCATTCTGTATGATCTCACGAATGTGTTAGATGATGTTCCTGGCAACCCCTACTCATGTCACTAGCTGCTTAACACAAACTAACAAGTGTTGCAATTAGACGAGAAGCTTTTTATAGCTTATTTCGTAATTATTTTACTTACTCAGAAGAGTTGTGTAAGATGAGTAACAACTGGCTGTAACCTTAACTGTTAGGATTAGGACTTGAAATTACGGCAACGACACGTGTTTCACGAACAACTTTGTTCTCTGTCTGTGTGTGTTCCTTGTTCAGTGTGCGGTCCTTTTATGAATAAACCCTGGTAGGACAACTGTGTACATAACATCATCTGTGGACACCAACGATATTATTTGGTGGTAAAATGTGAGTCTCAACACGCCCCCTCAATTTATACGCACCGGTATAAATCGATGAACTCGAGTCCTTAAGTTTGTGGTTCTAGGTTCGCAGTCAGGGTCCAACAACACACATCTCATGCTTCGGCGCAGGAAGGGCCTTCGTCAGCACGTCTGCTACCACGTTTTCTGTTGACCGATATTCCAGTTTCAGTGGATAAACTTGCAGGGCCTGGCGAATGAAGTCGTACTTTATGTGAATGTGTTTCGTCTTTGAGTGGGAAACTGTACTGTTCAATGACAACCAGTCAGCTGGAAAATTGGCAAATAATCCAATGCGTGGCAGCTCCGCTAAAGCCAACTCCTTCACGAAGGTTGATAGGTGAACTGCCTCCTTTGCTGCTTTGGAGATACTCATATGCTCAGCCTCACTTGATGAGAGAGCGACTATCCTCTGCTTGTGCGAACACCATGAGATTGCTGACTTGCTGACAGGAAGTCGTATACTGGTTACAACTTCATCTTGTGCATCAGAATTTCCCCAGTCAGCATCTGCAAAACCGAATATTCCCTCTTTATCCTTGATGTAGGTTAGATACCTCAAGGGAACAATTGGCAAGAAACTAAGGATTCGTTTTGCTGCCTGCCAGTGAACAAGATTATGGCTGTTGTTGTATTGGCTTAGCTTGTTGACCGCATGGCATATATCAGGGCGAGTGCCAATGGCGATGTACATGAGTATCCGTTCAGGGAACTGCTCGGAGCGTTGAGTCCTATCTGATGTACTTGCAGCTGCAACATCCAGTTTGATCCTGGTCGCCAACGGGGTTCTTACGGGCTTGCAGTCATCCATTCGGAATCGGTGTAAAACTTCTCTGATGTAGCCACTTTGACACAGCGTGAGTTTGTCAACAGACTGATTTACGTCAATGCCCAGGTAGCATTTCACAGGACCAAGATCCTTGACGTCGAATCTGGCAGATAACTTGTCCTGGCTCTGCCTTGTCCTTTCCGGGTCTGATGACGAAATTATGATGTCGTCAATATAAGTGAGCAGGAAGACTTGAGAATTTCCCACACTGTCCACATATACACAAGGATCTGCACTACTGCAATCCGATTGACATCAATGTGGCGTTTAATTTGGCATGACACTGTCTGCCAGCTTGGCACAACCTGTAGATGGTTTTTGTAAGCTTGCACACTTTGTCACCAGATTATAACTTCTGGAGCATATCATGTCCCTTTTTGGCTATGTGATGGTCCTCCTCTACATCTCTCATCTTCTGTAAGAACTTGGCTAATGAGTCCGGCTGTTCCATGAAGGTTTCAGTATCAATTTCACCGTTGAGGAATGCAGTGGTGATATCCAGCTGTGAGACATGCAAGTTAAACCTCACTGCCAGAGCCATGAGGAGTCTGAATGATTCGATTCTTGCAACTGGAGAGAATGTTTCCACAAAGTCAACTCCAGGTCTATGGTTAAATCCTCGTGCAACTATTCTGGCCTTTCATCGTAGCAAGGATCCATCACTGCCGTATTTGTTTCTTAAGACAGAAAAATAATTGACTGCAGAACTGTTTGCTGGTCTGTCCACGATGTCCCAGGTTTCATTCTTGACTAGCGACTTGACTTCATCGTATATAGCGCAAAACCATTCTTGACTATCTGTACCGTTCAATGCATCCTCAACATTGCTGCTAATGCAACAGAAATCAGTGTTGATGTCATGACTTGAAACTTCTGGTGCAAGCTGTGGAGCAGATCTGACACTTGAGGAATTGCTGTCCTCGTCACATGATAAGTTATCATCTGAAATGATATCGTGTGGTAGCGAGGTGACTTCTTCTTCAAAACCGTAAAGTGGCTCTTCATCAGAGAATGATTCTGACTCGCAGCTTCTGTTGTCACTCAGGTCACCTGGTGAAAACTCCGTGCAGATGCTTCTTCTTTGGCAATGATGTTGTTCATCTACGGAGAGGTCTACATAGGTTTGCTTGGGTTCAAAACTGTTATGATCAAGGAACCTGACATCTTGTGATGTGTGTATCTTGTGGTCTTTTGGCACCCACACAAGATAGGTACTTGAACAATCTGATCCGAGAGGCAAGCAAGGAATCTTCGTAGGCTACTCAAACTTCCCCTTGTTTGGCGATTTGTCCAGGATGAAGACACTTTCACCGAATATACGAATGTGTGACAGGTCTGGTTTCTTCTTCATCCACTTTTCATATGGACTTCCCCCTGAAAGTCCTTTGGTTAGCCAGCGACTTCGGATGTGGGCTGAAGCTACTAACACAGCCAACCAAAGTGATGTTGGCTGTCCAGACTCCAGCATCATGCAGAGAGCCACTTCAACCACGCATCGGTTCCTTCGTTCAGCAACACCATTCTGTTGTCGTGTATAAGGAACTGTTCGACGTCGCTGTATTCCTGCCGCTCGGAAGATGGAGTCCATTATTCCTTGCCGTTACCTGACTGCTGAAAATCAGACTGGAATTCAAAAACTTTGGATGTAGAATCAAATCTTTCAACAAATCTGTCCATAACTTCCCCCTTGCGTCGAAGAAAGTTGACGTGACACCATCTGCTGTGCTCATATATGAAGGTTACAAAATATCTTGAACCACCTAGAGATTTTTCTCTCATTGGCCCACAGACATCTGAATGTACAAACTACAGAAGGTCATTTTTTTCATCCCGCCTGGTGAAGGGGGTGGATGCGATCTTTCCTTCAAGACATATGGTGCACTTGGTGAAGTCTGCATCGCTGGAGATATGATTAGAATGCTCAAGGCTGAGTATGTGACACGCTTAAAATTCAGATTTCAGGTGTCCTAATCGAGCATGCCAGATTTGCGTGTCACTTTTCGTAATTTTTGTCTCGCCAACTGTACAGGCCTTTGGGCTGTTTTCATGCAAGTGAAACAGGTTACCAACTCTGAGAAAAATCGTGCAGTTATAAGGGACATTAACGATAAAGTTAAGGTGGTTGCAAACAAAGGTTACAGTGTATGCTGTCCACAACCTTTGTGATTGCGACTGAGATTAGACTGGTTCCGAGTTTTGTCACAAAGTGTTTTTCAGCGTAATGAAGTTGGTATCACTGGCTGAGGTTTTGATGCGTACGTCACCTTCAGTTGTCACTTGCGTAGCACTGTTGTCTGCAAGCGTTAAACTTTCTTGTGCTTTGGTTACGCTTGTGAACACTTCAGGGTCGTTACACATGCGTGATGTGCAACCACTGTCTATACACGACAAAACATTTGGTTCACGAGACTTCGGAGTACGTTCGTTAATGGAAAAACAGCAATGAGCTTCATCAACTTTGTTTCTTCAAAAGGAATCTAATTTCGCAAGCTGCAAATACTCTTCTGCTTTGTGGCCTTTCTTGTTGCGAAAACTGCACCTCAATGATGATTTTCCCGCCCTTGTTCCAAATCGGAACAAAAATCAAAACAAAAGCAGTCACTTAATGCACCTTTTGATTTGTTTACGACATGTTTAGGCCTGACCGGTCTGACAAACGTCGCAGCACTCGCATTTTCACTATCTTCCTGAACTCTCGCGTTGTTTTCTTCCAAGATTTTCACTTTTAGTGTCTCGACATCGGGTAGGTTATCACGAGATTCGACTGCACACCTAAAATTACCGTAACTGTCTGGCAAACTTTATAGCAACATTATCGACAATAAATCACCGTTTATATCGACGTCCATTGCTTGCAATTTGTCCGCTGCATCGAAGAATTGATTAAGATGCCGTGTTACATCGTCACTAGGCTGCGCCCTGTGGAGAGTAAGACGTTAGGGTAGCGCTGCTCTGCGAGCACGTCCTTTGGATGCGGAAAGTGAGTCAAGTTTGAGCCCTGCCTGGCGCGTCGTGCTGCAGTTCTTCACTCGCTTCAGTTCCGTGGCGCTGATGGACACAGTGAGGACTGCCTTCGCCCTCCTGTCTGCAGCGCCTTCACCAGTCACTGCAGGTTGCGGCATGTCTCCAGATACATTTATTTATTTTGTTTATTTATTTATTTATTTCGTGTTCCACAGATCCATATGGGAACATATCCCTGAATATAGAACGAGTCAAGGTTTTTACAGATTATTGTTTTGTGCACAGATACATTGATCTTATCATTAGATTAAAGAAAGTGTGAAGTTTAGCATATACCCTTACATATTAGTTAAGAACAATACCCAAATTTATATATGACTGTATATTCTGTCAGATGTCCTGTATCTTAAGTTATACAGGTGTCATATACAGACATACATTAATTTGGGTATTGTATTAAGTTACACTGTACTTACTGTGTGACCTCTACAATTGATTAACCGTACTCTGTAAGGTTTAAGCACACACAAGAGATTCTATGCATTTTTGATTAGAAATTCATCAATACTGTAAAGAAAATCTGAAGCAGTTCCTTTCAGATGAATCATGTTAAAGAACTGGTTGGAAACATGCCAAAGTTTAATGTGCAATGGGAGGGCATTAACACTGTTGGTGCCACTGTACAAAACCCCCTTCTGGACCATGCTTCTCGCTTTTAGCTCATAATGGATATCCAGTTACCTTTGGGTGGTATAACTGTAGTATGAGCTATTGATTTTGAATAAGTTGCTATTTTTTGAAACAAAGCACATCAGGGAAAAAATACATTGGGCAGGTGTTGTAAGGTTTTGTAGAGCTCTAAACAGATCCCTGCACGAGTGCCTAGGATGTACTCCACACATAATTCTTATTGCTCACTTCTGTGCATGGTACACATTTTTTTACTATTGGTTGATTTCCCCAAAATATTATACCATAGGCCATAAGTTGCTGAAAATAGCCAACATATGCAGTTTTTACTGTCCTCATTTCCCTAGTGTCAGCAATGTTTGCCTTAAGAATAATTTCAGAGCTTTGCCTCTCTTGAATATGGTGGTGTCACTTCACGAAATTTTGAAGGTTGAGTCCTCCATTTTGCTATATATATGCAGACCCAAGTATTTGCTCACCCATTTTTAGGTTCATTTCATTAGTAACATTTGTGTTAGGTTGACTGTAAGGCCAATTACATTCATTTCTCTTCTAAGAAAGACAATTCGTTTCAAACCAGTTTGTCAAGTCTGCAAAAGCTTTATTTGCAGCCTCATTTGACATATTCCCTGAGAGATTATTAACTGATAACATGGTGTCGTCAGCAAACATGAGTATTTTCCCATATTCTGTACATAGTGCTAAGTTATTTATAAATATTAGAACGAGCAGTGGGCCCAGTACTGAGCCTTGAGGTACTCCTGCAGTAATGGAGCCCCATTCTGAAGATACCTGGCCACCATGCAGTCCTTCCACGATTACTTTCTGCTTTCTACCACACAGATAGGATTCAAGCCACGTGCCTACGGTTCCACCCATTCCTAGGGTCTTGGCTTTACTCAAGAGAATATGGTGACTTAAACTGTCAAAAGCTTTTGACAGGTCACAAAATATTCCAACCGTCATCATATTATTATTTATGGCTTCCAAACATTGTCAACAAAGGCATGTATTGCATCCACGGGTGATACCCCTTTCCAAAAGCCAAACTGGCTACTGCTGAGGATATTATATTTACTAAGATGCTCAACCATTCTGCTATTCATCAATTTCTCTATTACCTTGGAGAAAACGGAGAGTAATGAAATTGGTCGATAGTCTGTAGCCTCAGTCTTTTCTCCCTTTTTATAAATTGGTCGTACAAGCCCATATTTTAGCCTATCGGGAAAAACACCTTCTTCCAATGATGTAAAGAAATAAGTACAGTCCTCTGCCATATTAGTAATGCAATAGTATTTCAGTAACGTACTGGAAATGTTGTCAACTCCAGCAGAATTTTTACATTTTAAAGACATAATTATTTTTTTCTAGTTCTATCACTGTAGTTTTTCGAAGATGCATCTCATCTATTTTGTTAGTGAAGGTGTTATGCAAGTATTCTGTAGCTTTCTTTACAGAACCCTGGCATCCCATTTGGTTGGTGACTTTTAGGAAATGATTGTTAAAGATACTAGCCACCATTTCGGGAGCATCCACCGAAAGGCTCCCAGTTCTTATGCTAATCACTTCTTTGGCAGACAGGCTTTTCCCTGTCTCGCTTTTAACATATTTCCATATGGTTTTCATTTTGTTATTTGATTTGTCAATTTCCTTTTTTAGATACATACTTAAGATTTCTGGACCATGTTCCTTAATATCTTAAGAGTACACTTTATATTGCCCCATCACTGCAGTATTGTTAGACTGTCTGGCTGAGGCACACAACTCTCTTTTTGTTTTACATGAAATTTTGATGTCCTGGGTAATTCATGGCTTAAATGCAGATATACATTGATTTTCTCTGACTCTTTTATTTGGAAACAACTCCTGAAAAAGATTTGATGTTAAATTAATAAATACATTAAATTTTGTGTTGACATCTACTGAGCTGAATACTTTAGAACAGTCAACTAACTGTAGCTTCTGCCCGTATGTCGCCATTGTTTCTTTATTTATTGGTCTCACATTTTTCCAGGTAGCCTTTGGTTTTCTGTTAAGAATTGAATGGGGGATTGTCAGAAGTATGACAGTCAGTCAAGTCCTAAATGGGCTGTCAGACCATGATGCTAACCTACTGTGCCTAGACTTATCAACAAACACATTATCAATTAGAGTACTGCAGTGGTCAGTTACCCTAGTGGGAAATTCAACTACTTGCATTAGAATGGAGCTGCAGCAACTAATGAGCTCTTACAATCTGTCATAACTTTCATCCAGGAAATTTACATTAAAGTCGCCTAGTATTATGATTGAAGCAATGTTATCAAAATTGTACAGAAAAAACATTTCAATCTGTTTGAGAAAGATTCCAAGATTCCCTGCAGGTGCTCTATAAATTGATAATATAACTACTGATACACTATTTGTTGCCAGTTGTATATCACACACTTCAAAGTGCTGCTCAACGCAAAATTTGCTTACATCAAGAGTACTAAATACTACATTATTTCTAACATAAATCAATGTTCCGCCCTTCTCCATGTTGGATCTGCAATATTGAGATGTTAAACTGAATCTGTCTAAGCACATCTGATTACCACAAGTGACATGATGTTCGGTGAAGCATAGTATATCTGGTTGCTTTACTAATAAACATAAAAAATTCACCAGACCAGCTTCTCTTTCAATATCATTTAAGTTCTCTTAGAAAATTGTGAGTGGTATAGTCTATCAGAACATTGGCCTTTCTCAAATCTGCACCATTTTTACGATTAGGCTTACTTGGTATCAGGGTATTTTCACTGTGGACATGTAGGCCTACTGTTGGTTTTTGGTAGCCTTCAATGCAGAGGAAGAGGATATAGCAGTAGTTCCGATGCTCAAACCAAGTACCCCCACGTGTCGGTCTTGATGAGTACTGCCTCGACTTGAATTCTCCATGTGTCGCAGTTATCGCGTGATAAAGTTTCCACTCCAACTGCGTGTGCAGCAGCCACGTGCTCTATATTGGTCGCGTTAACAGACTCCGTTTATACAAAAACGGAAATTCGTAAGCTGAAGTGCGGGAATAAACTAAGAGTATCGCTTTTACCGATCGCGTGATCTGGGCCCATAACCTGTTAGGATTAGGACTTGAAATTACGGCAATGACACGTGTTTAACGAACAACTTTATTCATAAAAGGGTAATTTGCAAGAATGATTGCCTATCGAAGTCGCTGTGTCCAAACGGTACATACCGAACGTGCGATCGGAAATCGATCATGCGACTCCGGTGGCGAGCGCTATGAGTATGTTTATGTTAGTCACTACAGCAACGTCATGTACCGTTTGAACCGAGCGACTTCGGTAGGCATTCATTCTTGGAAATTACCCAAAAAAGGACCGCACACTATCTGTGTGCGTTCCTTGTTCAGAGAACACACACTGCTAGGACAACTGTGTACATAACATTTGTGGACACCAACGATATTATGTGGCGGTAAAATTTGAATCTCAACATTAACTACGAAGAATGAGTAGTAGACAGAAGCATTCTTTATGCTCTCACATAAATTTGTTAATTAGTGTTAAGATGCTTTTGTTGATGTTCATCTTATAGCCTCCTTTCAAGACACTGTCCATTTCGTTCAGCTGCTCTTCCAGGTCCTTTGCTGGTTTGTGTATGGTGCCATTGCACATTGGCAGCTATATTGGAACATCAAGCCTCACAGAGAAAAATAATTATTTTAATATTATATTTATCTTTCTTTACTGTTACGCGATAAGCAAATTAATTTTTTTTACCCATCGTGAGTGAGACTGACATCTTCATGTTCGAATACGTATGATGTGTTTGGCAATAGCGCCCTGAGAAATGAAATTTAGCCATGGCTCTTAATGAACGTAAAAGAGATTTTCTTTAACCAAGCACTCTTTTTGAAAGAGAGAAAAAATGTTCCATTTATTTGAAATGAAAGTAAGTTATGCAATAATATATGTGAGGGAAACAATTTGTGTAATGGTCTAAAAGCCCTGTTGCCACAGTTAATAAATATTCAAAAGTAAAGGTCACAGTCCAACCAATTTTAGAGTATCGTGCAACAATCTAAATTTGTCAAGAATTTTTCAATATTTTTGCAAAATATTCGTCCCTATTACATGTTATGTGTATATTATATTCTGTACAGTTTTAATATATATTATGTGTCTTTTAGTTCCAATTTTTACATGATACTCAACGATTCAAGAGCTTTTTGAGACACTGGCTAAAAATATTTTCTCTGTATATAATTCTATATATGTACTTATACAGGGTGTTACAAAAAGGTACGCCCAAACTTTCAGGGAACATTCCTCACACACAAAGAAAGAAAAGATGTTATGTGGACATGTGTCTGGAAACGCTTTCTTTCCATGTTAGAGCTCATTTTATTACTTCTCTCCAAATCACATTAATCATCGAATGGAAACACACACCAACAGAACGTACCAGCGTGACTGCAACCACTTTGCTACAGGAAATGTTCAAAATGTTCTCTGTTAGCGAGGATACATGCATCCACCCTCCGTCGCATGGAATCGCTGATGCGCTGATGAAGCCCTGGAGAATGGCGTATTGTATCACATCCGTCCACAATACGAGCACGATGAGTCTCTACATTTGGTACCGGGGTTGCGTAGACAAGAGCTTTCTGTTGTGTCGGTAGCTGGGTTCTCGTACAACTGGGCGAGTGCTCTCTCGTATCACGAGACCTGCCTTGGTGGTGGCGCTAGGTCTGCGATTACACAGTGGCGACACGCGGGTCCGACATGTACTAAATGGACCGCGGCCGATTTAAGCTACCACCTAGCAAGTGTGGTGTCTGGCGGTGACACCACACTTTCATTTATTGGGGCATTTAAAAGTCAAGAGGGTTGAGGTCAGGAGAGCGTGAAGGCCACGGAATTCGTACGCTTCTCAACAACAGATTCGGTGACCGACGGATTGGTAGAGGCGGACCAACACTTCGACTGAAATGTTGTGCCTTTACAAGTACGACACATGTTCTAGCAGCACAGGTGGAGTATCCCGTATGAAATCATGATAACGTGCTCCATTGAGCGTAGGTGGAAGAACATGGGGCCCAATCGAGACATCACCAACAATGCCTGCCCAAACGTTCACAGAAAATCTGTGTTGATGACGTGATTGCACAATTGCGTGCGGATTCTCGTCAGCCCACACATGTGGATTGTGAAAATTTGCAATTTGATCACGTTGGAATGAAGCCTCATCCGTAAAGAGAACATTTGCACTGAAATGAGGACTGACACATTGTTGGATGAACCATTCGCACAAGTGTACCCGTGGAGGCCAATCAGCTGTTGATAGTGCCTGCACACGCTGTACATGGTACGGAAACAACTGGTTCTACCGTAGCACTCTGCATACACTGACGTGGTCAACGTTACCTTGTACAGCAGCAACTTCTCTGACGCTGACATTAGGGTTATCGTCAACTGCACGAAGAATTGCCTCGTCCATTGCAGGTGTCCTCGTCGTTCTAGGTCTTCCCCAGTCGCAAGTCATAGGCTGGAATGTTCCGTGCTCCCTAAGACGCCGATCAATAGATTTCCAGAACGAAGGTGTCCCGACAGGAAGACGTTCGAAGCAGTCTCGATACAAACGTACCGCGCCACGGCTATTGCCCCGTGATAATCCATAAATCAAAGGGGCATCTGCCAACTCCGCATTTGTAAACATTGCACTGACTGCAAAATCACGTTCGTGATGAACACTAACCTGTTCATGCTACGTACTGATTGCTCTACAGTACTAGCATCAAGCACATGAGTCGCATGTCAACACAAGCACCGAAGTCAACATTACCTTCCCTCAATTGGGCCAACTGGCGGTGAATCGAGGAAGTACAGTACATACTGACGAAACTAAAATGAGCTCTAACATGGAAATTAAGCGTTTTCGGACACATGTCCACATAACATCTTTTCTTTATTTGTGTGTGAGGAAGGTTTCCTGAAAGTTTGGCCGTACCTTTTTGTAACACCCTGTATACCATATATATTAAAAAATTGCCTATGTTCGTCTAGAAAGTTTCAAAATTTTTGCTGACAGATTCACTTCAAATTTGTAAATGATAGTTTAATAAATGTTCAGACAATGTTTCCCTTTTGTATACGATCCATAGCTGACATTCATCTGCATGTTTATTAGAGTATCGTGTACGAATTTGAAGTAAATCTTTCAAGTACTTTTGCTGATTTTTGCTAACAACATTTTGCGATTATGTAGTATATGTGTATTTACACTGAAGTACGAAAGAAACTGGTACGGGCATGCGTATTCAAATACAGAGATATGTAAACAGGCAGAATACGGCGCTGCGGTTGGCAATGTCTATATAAGACAACAAGTGTCTGTGTCAGTTGTTAGATCGGTTACTGCTGCTACAATGGCAGGTTATCAAGATTTTAGTGAGTTTGAACGTGGTGCTATAGACGGCACACGAGCGATGGGACACAGCATCTACAAGACAGCAATGAAGTGAGGATTTTCCTGTACAACCATTTCACATATGTACTGTGAATAGCAGGAATCTGGTGAAACATCAAATCTCTGACATCGCTGCGGCCGGAAAAAGATCCTGCTAGAAAGGCACCAACGATGACTGAAGAGAATCTTTCAACGTGACAGAAGCGCAAACCTGAATTGATGCAGATTTCAATGCTGGGTCATCGACAGGTGTCAGCTTGTGGACCATTCAATGGGACATCATCAATAAGAGCTTTCAGAGCCAAAGGCCCACTGGTGTACCCACGATGACTGCACAACAAAAAGCTTTATGCCTCACCTGGACCCATCAACACCGACGCTGGACTGTTGGCGAGTGAAAAAATGTTGCCTGGTTGGACGAGTCTTGTTTCAGATTGTATCAAGTGGATGGACGTGTGCAGGTATGGAGACAACCTCATGAATCCATGGACCCTGCATGTCAGCAGGGGACTGACAAACTGGTGGAGGCTCAGTAATGGTGTGGGGCAGGTGCAGATGGAGTGATATGGGACCCCTGAGATGTCTAGATACGACTCTGACAGGTGGCACATAAATAAGCATCCTGTCTGATTATATGCATCCATTAGCGTCCGGTGTGCATTCTGATGGACTTGGGCAATTCCAGCAAGACATTGAGAGGCCCCCTCCTCCCACCCCCCGACCCCACCATGTCCATAATTGCTACAGAGTGGATCCAGGAACACTCTTCTGAGTTTAAACACTTCTGCTGGCTACCAAACTCCCTGAACATGTGCTGTTCAGAAGAGATCTCCATGTCCTCACACTCTTACAGATTTGTGGACAGCCCTGCAGGATTGATGGTCTCAGTCCCCTCCAGCACTACTTCAGACATTAGTCGACTCCATGCCACGTCGTATTGGAGCACTTCTGCAGGAGCCCTACACAATATTAGGTAGTGGTAACAGTTTCTTTGGCTCTTCATTGTATATAGCATGTATATTTTAAGAAATTATGTAGTGTATGGCCATAGAAACATTTATTAGAGTATCATGTAAGTATCTGAAGTACATTTGTCAATAACTTTGCAACTTTCACTATATAGTGGTATAGATTTGACATTCCACACATAATTAGAAGTTGTAAATCACGAAAATCTATAACATCACACTTGAAGAGTTCATCACATAAATAACTCTTGCCTTTTTCCTTTGTTTTTGTGATTTCAGCACACTTTGGTAGCCATCTCTAGAATCAATATTTGCATTAATGAAATATGCCAGAAACAGCCCTAGTCCTGAGTTATTGTAGCGCAAGGATACAGTACTTCTATGAAAACAATCTGCCAGTAAGATTCAAGTGACAAATGGAGCTTTTGCCATAAAATTTCTCACAAAGATTAACACTGTGTTCCAGACCAGGTCTCAAACCTAGGACTTTTGACTTCTACAGGCAAGGACTATCTAAGTCCGAGTCATTAGCTGCACTTACAGCCTTACTTCTGCAAGTAGCTCTTCTGAAACTTACTGGAAGATTAAAACAGCATGTCAAAGGTAGAAGATCAGCAAGAAACCCCACTGCAGAGTGAAAATTCATTCTGGAAATAGCCTTTGTCAGTTCACAAGGGCAATTTTCAGAAAAGCTGGTGAAGCGTTAATATGAATGTTTATTACACACTAAAATGTAACTGTCATGGACAGCTTAATATACTGATGAAAAAAATACGTTTATTGGGCTCTTCATTAACCAGTTAGATTGATGTTGTAACTTGTCATTTTGAGGTTTTGGCCAAAATACAGAGTGTTTGGACTTTCCCATTATAAGTCATAGAAGTTTGTAGAGGGGAGTCAGTACATAATATTTTGAATAGGAAGCTTTTTCTGGAAACGTACCATTTCTGTTCTGCAACAACTTCAGATATTTAACTCATCCACGTCTCCTTGAGGGACTGAATTAGACATGTTGCAGAACAATTATTAGGGCAATCCAAAGGAAACATAAGTGATAAGTGAATATTTGTTAACCACTGTAATGGCGACTTCCGCCACCAAATGCACCAGGGTGACCAAATGTAGCAGAAAGACGCTAAATGTAGTGGATGGGTGCCAGGAGGTGCCGTATTAAAACTCGGCGAGAACTTTCCAAATGATGTATTGTTTCGAACTACGGTGTCCTCGTTCACCTCGGTCTGCGTCACAGGGCCCCGCAATGCTGAGGAAGCACCCCAGCGGCCTGTGCAACACAACGCTGTGTCGTGCCGGCCTCGGTTGCCCCGCTGAGTCCCGACGATGTCAGGGTGGCTGCGCCAGCAGCCCACTCAGCGGCCACCGTCCTCGATATCTCCACGCTGCTCCACCGGGAGCTGTAGGCCGGCCCCGCAATGCTTCTTCCTCGCTGGCATAGCTCAGATCGCAGTGGCAAAGAGCGCCCACTATCTGGCATCCAAATGTGCGGCCCTCGCCTCGGGAAGTCTCTGGGGTGTGTCGGATTCCTAGACGACAGCCCGCGATAGTGAGCGGAAGAGTGGCCTGCTGCTGGCTGGCTGTTGATCGGCCTCAGAGGGTCGAACCAATGACCCGCCGTGGACTGGGACGCTGGCGTCCCATCTGTTGCTGTGTGTAGCCTGATGGTGTGACACGCCCTGCTGTCCAGGAGAGCTGCCACATTTGAATGACTCTCGTTAGAAAATGGCACCTATTTATACTTGGCTGTGTGCCTCTCTTTTGCCAAGTGCGCCACTTCGCGCCACGTATTCGAAACTCGCCCCATTCTGCCTGTGACATGTGCCGTGCAAACTGCTGGGTGTGCCTTCTCCGGTAGTTCTATGCCCCTGCGGCCTGTATTTGCTTTTGCAACTGCTGGTATGTGTAACCCACTGCAATCCGGCCTGCAACTGGCTGTAACGTGTGCTCAGAATATCACACAAAACTAACTTCCCCTATCCTAAACGGTGGTGCCACTATGAGCACATTTGTTTTTAATAACACTCAGACATTACATGTTTACTTTACTCCAAAACAAAAGTGAACCCAGTACACTGTACATACAGAATGTAATGTTTAAGTGTTAATACAGACAAATGCGCTTAAGTGATAAATGGATTATGTTTACTTTCGAACTGTTATCTAATAATTGTACGCTTGATTCAGTTCCTCATGCAAAAGCGGATGAGTTAAACATCTGAACTGAAACTGTCATGTCCAGAAATGTACTGTTTCTGTTCTATATGTTCCTATTCAAAACGTTACGTACTCACTCTCCTCTACAAATATCGCAGTTTGCAATAGGAATTTCCAAACGCCCTGTATGTAATTCTGAGTAGAAAGTTGACATTTCTGATAATAATGAATAACAAAATGAAATAAAATTCTCAAACTATCATAAATACTGAAACAAAGTCTTTTAAAAATACAGATGGTTGGGGCAGTCCTCCGTTTGCATCAAGTACACTTTTAATTCACCATAAATTGTAACACAAAATAATACACATGGCAAAAATGAATTTTCTATTCCAGCTGATATTAAGTAATTGAAAACATTTGGATGGTTAACATTTAACAAATTTCAAGAAAAGTCAGATATTTTATATGTACATCATATGAAAAGATTATATTCTTTTACAAATATGCAATGTTAAAAATTTTGGACTAAGATTTTAAATAATTTGTCGCAAGAAGTTTGTTATGAAATTTTGTTGGAAACTGTAACTACATATTAAACAAAGAAGAAATGTGATCAAATTTCTAATCTTTCAACAATCAACAGAGCTGTGATTGCACGTCTCAGTACTGGCTTGGCATCTCTCAGTCTATGGATTTTGGTTACATAGTCATTGCTATTACAGCTGCTGTGAATCATTTGACAAATCATAATAAAATTGTGAATTGGTCTGAAGCAGAATTATGTTTACATCTTTAGTCAGGCATGAGGATCCAACTCATCTCCCAGCCTGAGTTAAGCTAATTAACTTATTTTCAGAGTGGCACATTTACGAAAGCAAAAGCTAGAGCTCTACTTTAGTACTTCCATTAACATAGCTAGAAAGTGCCCAGCTTTGAAATTGGCACCCCACACTTTGGATCACACCACAGCCCTAAACACTTGTTTTAGAATGCTAAAGTCAGGTTGGCACCTCACAACGAAACCACACAAAGTACAGTCACTGCATGCCACACCGATGAATAAGCAGTGCTGGTGTAGCCTGTGTATTAAAATTTGTCTATATCAAGTGATATTGAATCTTCTGAGTACTTACAACTGTCTCTGAATAGTACTGTGCAAATGGATTGCACCAAGTTTATTACCATATAGATATGAAGATTTACTTAAGTGAACCAAGCTCCACTCGATCTGCTCCTGGAGAAAACCAAGGATCCACCATTGCACCAGTGGATGTATTTCCATCTGGCACAACACATGGCGATGACGATGCCGGTCATAAACTAAACTAGACTCGCCTCACGCCTGCACGGTTACTGTCTGCGCGTGTGTACACACTTTCACCACCTGTTGTTGCCAGCTGCTGTTCTTGAAATTTGTGTAACATATCCAGTGTTCCACCATAGCTGATGAACCACAGGGAACGTCTCTCACCATAATTGTTCGGTTTCAACCACAAGAGACCGAACACCTGCTGCACAACATTCGGCAACTGATGTCGCTAATCTCTCGCCGGTCAGCACTGCCGCAAATTGCTGTGCCTGAATTGCACCCAGAACGTAGTGAGCAAGGGAATGGTCAGAATATCGGGCACAATCTGCAGAAGTGAAGGATTTGCAGCAGTGTAGAAATCTTCCGTGGCAATATGCAGGCAGATGAACAAACTATTCGTTTAGTTATGAGTGGAACAACACACAATTAGACTAAAACTGGATACTGGTGCTTCCATTTCCCTAATTGAAGACACATGTGGCAGCATTTGTAGCCCACTGCACAACAGCCCACTTCTATTACGTCTGCCTATAATGGACAAGCAATTCCAGTCCTCGGCATCTGCAGTTTGCGAGCAGTTTTCGGTGGAGTTGAGGCGTAGCGCCGTATACCGATCCTGCCTTGGAGGCGGTTAAGTGGGAGATGTGCCTCAGAGCTGGATAGTGACAGATGGTGACGCGAAACTGGACGCGCACGTAGTTCATGTATCAGCCGATAGAGGACAATATTGGATAGGGGACTGATTTAGTTTCGATTGTACCCACTAGAGTGCACTAAAGTAATAGAATGTTTTTCATAAACTGTTCTGGTATTTTCATAAAGTGTTATAATGTCTTTTTGTGTATGTAAAATGTTATAAATGTGTTTTAGCAGTATGAATGATGCGTGAATGTGGTTTAAGGTTAATATGAAGATAATTGTTTAACGAGTTACGTAGTAGTATTTAGTGTGGGAACATTTCGAAGAAGTATGGATATGGACAAAGGCGTTTTTTGTAGAATAGATTTGTAAAGTAAGTTTATGGTAAAGGGAAAGTTAATTCAGGTATTTACTATTGTTATTTATAACTTTATATGCTGAAGTTTTGCTTATGCATAGATAATAACGACTGCACTTTTTACCGACGTAATGTTTACTATTTTGCGATTGGTTATTGATGAAAAGCGCAGATTGACGCGGGAGAATGTTGTTTTGTTATTGGCTGTTGAGTAAAATGATCAATGGCAAAGCGATATTCTTCGCGCGCCTTTCTCTGCTGGTAGAGAAGACTTAGAGTATTCTAGAGAAGAGTCGGAGCCTAACCCTGAAACGGTTCGGACGTGTGTAGTAGTTCCGATGGAAACGATAAGTTGCCGGATCTAGCAGTTTCATACATCGAAAGTGTGGTAAAGTGACGGCAATATTATTCCGATTTGCGTGTAGAAATTTCGGAATTTTTAAGTGAATTTTGTGACGAGAAAAGATATATATTCCGCGTGGCGTATTGAGCAGGTCGGTGGCTAAAGACTGTGACTGCATTAGGTACCAACAGACTTAATATTTGGCGAGCATTCTCAATGAAAAACAATCAGTATTTTTGTAGCTATTACGTTTTCTGGAAATGCAACACCATAATTTAGCTAACGTGAGTGAGAGGGATTGTGAGTGACAGGTGAACAAGTATCACTGCTAAGCCAGTGACTGTGTTAAGACTAAGTTCCAGAATATATTAATTGAGGACAAAATTTCCAACCTTTCATTTCGTGTGAAAACTTTCTCCCGAAACGTAGATTAGTGACTTTAATTGCAGCCTGGTTCACGTCGAAGTACAGTAGGTTTCGCTCGGCTTTCCTACTGATGATATGCTGAGACAATGTTTACAGGTAGGTGCAGGTCCGTCGCAAATAGACGGAAAGAACGGCGCCGCCGCAGAGTGACAAAGTGTGTTTTGTTTCGTGTACTCAATTCTAGAAACAGTGCTAACATATTTGGGTCAGATTTACAAGGGGCATTCAAAAAGCAATGCAACACATTTATTTTCTGAAAGCAGGTCAGTTTTATTCAGAATTCCATATTATTCCCCATTCATTTGGCTACAAAACCCTATTTTTCAGCATAATCTCCATACACTGTGTTGATGTCACCTTACCGAAAAGGCCCGTACGCCCGTGTGGAGTGACTGTTTTAGTGGCCCCTGGAGCCGACGCCTCGCCCCGTCAGTAACTTCCCCGACATCCACTCCTGTGGAGTGCATCCTTCATTGGGCCAAACTGATAGAAGTGGGAAGGTGCGAGGACTGGCCTTTAGGTCAGGTGAGGAAGAACAGTCCGGTGAAAATTTGCGAGCTGCTCTCGGCGGCGCAGAATTGACAGGCTTTGTGTCGTTATGGAGAAGAAGTTGTTTGCATCTGTATTGACAAACTACACCGAAATCATTTCTTTAGTCTCCTGAGCATAGCAGAGCTGACTGCAGCCAGTCGGCTGCTAGTTGGCTCAGTTTGACGTCGTTGCAGTGATGACAGATGCCTCGTCCGGTTGACTCGGTACGGTTTTGCTCACTGCCAGGTCTTCGTATACATTCTGCAAATGCCTATGAATATCTGTGTTGCTCTCGTTTTCTGCCAAAAGCAAACCAATTACAGCTCTCTGTTTGGAACCCACCTCCTTATGTACACCATTTTGAATGCTACGTATAGTGCTACCACGTATTGGAACTTCATGAAACTATAGGGGCTGAAGCAGGTCCGCAACGTCCCACAACAAATTTCACATTTTTGCAACCAAAATTTGTTGAGAAAAAAAATTTGTTCCATTACTTACCGAACAGCCCTCGCATTTGATTTGTCCGACCTCTATGTTTTCCATATCAGTGTTTCGATGCCTCACACTAGTATTACTGACTTTTGCAGTAAGTATGAAAAACTGAACCGGGCTTAGTGTAATGTGTGCTTCAATCATAGTCTTTAGCTCTTCCTGAGGGACACGCAGCCACGATTTTCTCGTGCAGTACTTGAGTAAGTTGCTCAGTAACTGCAAAGATGGAAACACAGAAACCGTTTCTGCAAGTTAATGGGCATCATCATTCATCACTCTAAAGAAGCCATCGGGTGGTTTATATCTGTGTAAAGCAACAGTAAATCCACAAACTGTCACGGATTCTTTTCCTCTTTCTCATATGGAGGAAGTGATAGACAGGGACAGAGCAGATACTCATTTCCCGCTGGACGAGCAGTCCAGGCAATACTATGGAACTGGAACAAAGCTAAGTGAGTGTTCATATATATACTTACTTACTTATCGCGAATGGACCCAGAAGGATCACGCAAAGCTTTCTGACGTCGTTTCTTCCATACTTCTTTCATTCGTTCTCCATGTTTTCTTTTTCTTTCTTCTGTCCATTTTGTTCCTGGTCTCTTTAGTGCTTCCTTCTCCGACAATACAATCCACTTTTCCACCTTATTTCTAAAAGTTTTTCTATCTTTGACATCTTTAAGTTCAATATTTGCTTTTTGTAAATCTAATTTTACTTGGCTAATCCATGGTGTTGTTGATTTGACGTTTTCTATGTAAGTGAGAATTCTGTTGGTGAGTCGTGTGGGGGGAAGTCTAGTGACATGTCCATAAAATTTTAATCTTCGCCTTCTTATGTCTGCTGCCAGGTTTGATATAGTTTCTGTGGTTCTTCTTGATTGTATCCGGTATCCTTCTTCTGTTAATTTTGGACCTAAAATCTTTCTCATAATTTTGCGTTCTTCTTTTAGTATTTTTTCTAAATCACATTTTGTGTGGAGTGTGAGCGTTTCACTAGCATATAGTGCTGCTGGCTTAATTACTGCGCAGTAGTGTCTGATTTTTGTGTTCGAGGAGATGCATTTTTTATTGTATATTTCATGTGTCATACCATATGCTCTCTTCATTTTCTGTTGTCTGATCTTCTGTGCAACTTTCTCTCCTCCGGTTGGCTCCAAAATTTCACCTAGGTATTTAAAATGTTTTACTCTATTTATTTTTCCATATTTTGTGTTCAAACTGTGTATATGGAATTTCGTACAGAAAAATTCTGTCTTTTGAAACGAAATTTGTAAACCTACTTTATCCGCGCATTCCTTAAGGATCTCTATTTGTTTGGTGGCGATTTCTTCATCATCTGCAAGTATGGCCAAGTCGTCCGCGAATGCTAAACAAGATATCTCCACGTTGTCTTTGGTTCTACCAAGATGGATTGGTTTCCAGTAGGATTGATTTTTTAATTCTTTTTCCCATTCCTTAATGACTTTATCCAGGACTATATTAAACAGAAGTGGAGATAGCCCGTCACCTTGACGTACTCCAGTTTTTATGAGAAAAGGTTCAGAGATTTCTCCCCTGAATTTAACTTTAGATACAGTGTCTGTCAGTGATTCTTTGATAAGCCTTAGTGTTTTGGAGTCAAGTCCAAGTTCCTCTAAAATGTTAAACAAAGATTGCCGGTCAATTGAGTCATAGGCTTTCTTAAAATCTACAAATGTACAAATTATGGGGGCATTTCTAATTGCTTTGTGTTTTAATATTGTCTTTAAATTAAATATTTGTTCTATGCATGAGCGACCGGGGCGGAAGCCTGCTTGATAATCACCAATTTGGCGTTCCAGCTGCTCTTGTGTTCTTTTCAGCAGGCATGTTGAGAGAATTTTGTAGGTGACTTGTAAAAGTGAGATTCCCCTGTAGTTATTGACATTTGTTCTGTCTCCTTTTTTATGTAACGGGTGAATAAGGGCACATTTCCAATCCTCTGGTAATTTTTCTGTTTCCCATATTTTTGTTATTATTTTTGTGAGCTCTTGCAACGTCTTTGGTCCTAGGTTTTTTAATAGCTCTGCAACAATGCCATCTTCGCCAGATGTTCTATTATTTTTTAAGTTTTTAATGTGACATTTGAGTTCTTCCTGTGTTGGTGGTAATGAATCCGGTTGAGCGTTGGCACTGATTTCTTTGGGAAACCTTAAACTAGGTTCTGGGCAATTTAGTAGGTTAGAAAAATATTGAGCCAATACTTGACAGGTTTCCTGGTTTGTTAGGGCTAATTTACCATCTGGTTTTCTGAAACATAAATTTTGAGGGATATATCCTCGTATTTTATCTGCGAAAGTTCTATAGAAGTCTCTTGTATTATAGTTTTGGAAATTTTCTTCTATGGCATCCAGTTGTGCCTTTGTGTACTTCCTTTTTGCTTGCCTAATAGATTTTGAAACCTGTTTTCTAACCTCGTTAAATAAATGTAGACTTTCTCGTGATTTTTTACTGTTATATTCTTGAAATACCTTTTTTCTCCTTTCCAATGCATTTTCACAGTCTGAATCCCACCAAGGGTGTTTGAATATCTTTTTCAAGGGAATAGTTTCCTTAGCTATTCGCGTGATTTTAGAATGAAATTCTTCCCATGTGTTTGCCTTTTCCTTCTCCCATTCTTCTTTTACTTTAGATTCTTTAAACTTCTTGGTGTCATATTTCTGTATTTCTGTTTTCTTCTGATGACTTCTTCGTGCTGTAAACTTGATTTTAATTCTAGTTAGGTAATGGTCTGAATCAATGTTTGCTCCTCTGCGTACATGGACGTCGTAAATTTCTTTTTGTACTGGGTATGAAATCGCCACATGATCTATTTGAAACTCGCCAATTTGTTGTATAGGAGATCTCCATGTCTTTTGTTTTCTTGGACATTTTCTTAGAGATGTTGACATTATCTTCAGGTTATTCTGCTTACATAGTTCGACGAGCCTTGTACCATTTTTATTGGTAAATTTATGTGCAGGATATTTGCCTACGGTTTTTTGGTGGATTTTCTCTCTACCAATTTGGGCATTAAAATCGCCGAGTAGAACTTTTGTATCATCTTTTGGAATCTTGGCCATTATATTCTCCAAATTTTCCCAGAACTTTTCTGTTTCTATGGGGTTTTTCTTGTTGTCTCCGTTTGTGGGAGCATGAACATTAACCATTGAGTATGTTTTGTTGGCACATTGTAAGCGCATCGTCATTATCCTATTATTTACGGGAGTAACTTCCTTGATGGAGCTGAGCACGCTCTTGTGTATGATAAACGCCATCCCGAGATGGGGGGGCTCCTCTTCCGATTCGTTTATCCGTCTTGCTCTTAAAGATGCGATAGTTGCCATAATCTGATGTTTCTTCATCTGTAAAACGTGTCTCCTGTAAAGCTAGAATTACTATCTTTTGCTTTTCAAGTTCTGTTGTAAGGTTTAGAAGTTTCCCTCGTTGGAAAATGTATTTATGTTAAAGGTTCCAATGTATGTAGGTGTTTTAAGTGGAAGTTTGCCAGAGAGCTCCGACTTTCTCTGATGTAATCGTGTAAGTCCAGGTTCCCCAGAATCCCAATTCCTGGTTGCCATCTGTTGATGGGTGGATTGGTTACCACCTGGGGTAATGTTGTTATTACTTGCACGAGTCATACTTGCTTGTAATCAAGTTGGTCCAGTGTTTCCACTGGGTGTTTAGAACCAGGGATTGTTAGTTTCTGGCGCATTATGACCAGCCGCACATTGTGTGAACAGACGCTGACCAGGATGCCGATGGTTCCCACTTCAGACGCGTCCTGGATTTGGGTGTTGACAGTGCTTATTGTAATGGCGGCACTTACTCGCCATGACACAGCAACGTCTTCGGGTTCTGTGGTTTTTGAATGAGTGTGACCCTTGCCAAAAGTCACCCTCCCACACCCTCGTGATGCTGCCGCCTCGGTCCGGGACTGCTTATTTGGGTTTCCCCTTATTCGCAGCTGTCCACCATATCTGATGGATCGTTCGCTATCCGCCACCTGCGACCCGCCCCGTACCTGAGGCTCGGCTAGGGGTTCATATATATATATATATATATATATATAACAAAGATGCTGTAACTTACCAAACGAGGAAGTGCTGGTATGTTGAATAAAATGTTCTCGGGTTTCCAACCGCGTCAATTGGTTAAAACTACCCGAGCTTTTGGCCAAGCACTCCTTGGCCATCGTCAAGTGTTATGACTGCCAGTGGGCTGTTGGTGCGCCCTTATATACGCTAGCTGCCGGCTATGACGTCACTGGTGCCCGTGACATTGCCATATATGGGCATGTTTTGAGTCGGCGTTCGATGTGCCCTCTTCAACCGCGCGATCGCTGGATCCTACGCAGTGCTGAGATGCAAGTCACCGTCTCTATTCAGGGTGTTTGTGGTAATTTTTATTTCAATAGCTTCCTGTATTAAACTGTCCCAGAAGCCGTTAGTGCGAGCCACGACAGAGGTATCGTCAAATTTTATGTGGTGACCGTTTTCTAACGCATGCTCAGCTAACGCAGATTCCTCTGGATAGCGTAGGCGATAATACCTCTCATGTTCTTTCCTGCGTTGTTCCACAGTGCGCACTGTTTGTCCGATGTACTTCTGGCCACACTCACAAGGTATTTCGTAAACTCCAAGTGTTCTGAGACCTACAGCGTCTTCAACTGGTCTCAGTAATTGACGGATTTTCGTTGGAGGCCTGAAGATCGATTTGATCTTGTGTCTTTTCAACAAGCGGCTTATCTTGCCCGACACAGAGCCACAGAATGACAGCAAAGCAAGTTTCTTTTCCTGCTCTTCGTCGCTGTTCTTATTCTGATATTTCCCAGAAATCACTTCTTTGACTTGACGGGCGCTGTAGCCGTTATTCCTGAAAACCTTGTGTAGGTGGCTCAGTTCGTGGGGCAGGTTGTTGTCGTCTGATATTACTCTTGCACGGTGCACCAATGTTTGCAATACTGTGCGCTTCTGTGCTGGATGATGATGGCTGGTGGCGTGCAGGTAAAGGTCTGTGTGGGTGGGTTTTCTGTAGACGATGTGGCCAAGGCACCCATTTCGTTTACGGTGGACAAGGACGTCGAGGAAGTTCAATGCATTATCTTTTTCCACCTCCATGGTGAACTGGATATTACTGTTGATGCCATTGAGGTGTTCCAAAAACTCGTCTAATTTCTCGCGTCCGTGTAGCCAAATGACGAACGTGTCGTCAACGTATCGAAAGAAACACTTAGGCATCAATGGCGCAGTATCTATGGCAATATCCTCAAAATTCTCCATGAAGAGGTTTGCAACAGCTGCAGCCAACGGGCTGCCCATTGCTACGCCGTCTGTCTGATCGTAGTACAGGTCGTTGTATGGCCAAGGAGTGCTTGGCCGAAAGCTGGTATAGTTTTAACCAATTGATGCGGTTGGAAACCCGAGAACATTTTATTCAATGTTATCGCCGCGAGACTCTGCTGGTATGTTGATAGACAAAATAAAACATACAATGTATGAATGCACACACACACACACACACACACACACACACACACACACACACACACACACACACAAATATTCAAGCTTTCGCAACCCAAGGTTGCTTCATCAGGAAAGAGGGAAGGAGAGGGAAAGAGGAAAGGATGTGGGTTTTAAGGGAGAGGCAGGCAGACATATGTAAATGCATATGTTCCCCTTAAGGTAAGTCTTTCTGCGCCCGGGATTGGAATGACTCCTTACGCTCTCCCTTAAAACGCACATCCTTTCGTCTTTCCCTCTCCTTCCCTCTTTCCTGATGAAGCAACCTTGGGTTGCGAAAGCTTGAATATTTGTGTGTGTTTGTGTGTTTTTTATTGTGTCTATCAACATACCAGCACTTTCTCATTTGGAAAGTTACAGCATCTTTGTTTTGTATAAATATTTTTCCCACGTTGAATGTTTCCCTCTATTATTTATACATATTGTTACTGCTAACATTGTCCGTGGCTCGTGGTCTTGCAGTAGCATTCTCGCTTCCCATGCATGGGGTCCCGGGTCCGATTCCCGGGCGGGTCAGGGGGTTTCCTCTGCCTCGGGATGACTGAGGATGAAATGATGATGAGAGACACAACACCCATTCACTCGCAAGTCGCCGTAGTGGCGTTAAAGAATTTGTGCAGCGGCGGCCGAACCACCCCGTGAGGGGTCTTTCAGCCACCAATGCCATACGCTCATTATTATTATTGCTAACACTGAAAATTGCTGCACCACACAATGGTAGGCTGGAAAAATGTTCTTCTGTGTGCTGCAAAGAATGTCAGATGGATTTTCAGCAATTAAAGGATGCATCGTTAAGTTGTCAATGTTTGATTCATTTTGATCCAGCAAAGTCCATTGTGTTAGCTGTTGATGCATCTTCTTACGGACTGGAGTTCTGCTCTCCCGTAAAATTGGTTCTTCTGGTAGACCTATTGATTTTGCCTCGAAAACTGTTAACAGAGTGCAGTGTAACTACAGTCGGCTAGAAAAAGAGGCACTTGCCATTATCTACGGTGTTATAAAATACCACCGATATTTGTACAATCAGAAGTTCTATTTGCTGACAGATCGTCATTGTTCGATGGCCTCGTTCGACAATGCCACGCTCGTCCCACCCCGGACAGCGCAAAAACTGCTGAGTTGGGCTCTGAGATTGTGTAATTATCAGTATGAGTTGTTGTACAGGCCAACTGTTCGATAAATGAGACAAGAAGTCAGCATTTGAGTGTCGGTCAGCTCTTCAGGTTGTTTCGCAATATGTGCACCATTTGTGGTCATGTAGCTTGAAAGAAATTCCCCACTCAGTGGCGTATCCTACTTTTCAAGTCGTCACATAGTATCCGTGCTACTGGATGTTCTGCTGTCACCTACAGAGAATGACAAAGTGTGTGCGACGATTCCTCACTCCCTTCGGCAGGAAATTTTGTCTGTATAGCATCGAGGTCATTGGGGTGTGGTTCACAGAAAGAAACTATCCAGACTTCATTGTACTCAGCAGAGAACAGGTGAAAAGGTTGCGCAAATGACAGCTCGTTGCGAGTCTTATGCAGAGCATCAGTCAGCTCCACCACGACACCTTTCAGGCAGTGCATTTGTATTGATCTCGTGGGCCTGTTCTGGAGCAAGCACTGGTTATTAGTGGTAGATACTTAGAGTAAGTTTCCTTTTGTTATCATAGTACATCCACCACTACTGAAAGCATTGTATCGGTTTTGTCTTCCAGTTTTTGTCTTAAAGGTCTTCCAGACCACAATTCACATCAGCTGATTTCTGAAAATTTTGTGCTGCCAATACGACTACTACTACTACTACTACTACTACTACTACTACGTGATCAGGCCCAGTGGACCACATGCATCTACAAGTTTGCTCCTCCACTGTATTCTGTTCATTGCTGCTATTCGCAATCCGTTCACATCTATTGACACTTGGTTTAAATCTTCATGGAGGCCATCCCTCCAGCGCTTCTCGGATCTCCCTGGCGGTGTCTTTCCTGTAGGTGTGAAATCCAGGAGCTTCCGAGGCCATCTGTGATCCTCCATCTGGGACACATGGCCGGCCCACTGCATTCGTTTGGCTTTGACAGTTCCTGCTATGTTGGGCTGCCGGTATAGTTCCTCGAGCTCTCGGTTGCATGTGATCTTCCATTCCACTGTATCTGCATCCAGAACCGGACCGAAGATCTTCCGAAGCACTTTTCTCTCAAAAACGAGGAGCTTATGGAAGTCCTGTTTTCGGATAGTCCATATCTCACAGCCATATAGAACAACAGGCTGGATCAGGATTTTGTACAGTCGAATCTTGAACTATCTGGAGAGATATTTGGACCGAAGCAGTTGTGCTAGGCTGTGGTACGATCGGTTTCCTGCTTGTATTCTGGCATTGATCTCTGCTTCCCATGACGAGTTCTCAGTGAAAAGTGCGACTAGGTATTTGAATTCTTGCACTCTCTTGTAGGAGTGGTCCCCAACCTGCAGTGATTGTAGATGATGAGCAGTCTGACAATGACCACGCGTCATAACGAGGTACTCTGTCTTGGCTTCCTTTATGTTTAGCCCAAATTTGCTGGCAGCCTCCTTTAGTGCTTTGGCCATTTGCTCCAATTCCTCTTCCGACCTAGAGAGTAAACAGATGTCATCTGCAGAGGCTAAGTATGCCAGTCTCTTTCCTTCGATTTCAATCCCTTCGTTCTCTCGGAAAGTCCTGCGTACAATCTCCTCGAGCGCAAAGTTGAACAGGATAGGTGACATATGCTATGTGACAACTGCACCTTTTAACCCTCAGTCTAACAGTGAGCAGAGCGGTTTGTTTAAACATTTAAAAGCTACACAAAGAAGCTGCATTCCTCTCGCACATGGGAGCAAGCTTCACGGTTTTTTTTGTCTTTCTAGCATTCCTTGCCACAAGATGGGACTTCACTGACAGAATTGTTATACGGTCATAGACCACTATTGCATCTAGCGTGGCGAATTTGTTTCACCAACAACAACAATTTCTTCCACCAAGCAAGACAAAGTTTCAGCCACAAGATGAACTCTTCTACAGAGTTTCTGTAAGGAAACAGCTCCGGGAGCATGGAGCCATTACAAAAGCTGTCAACATTTTTCTTAAATCGTCCGAGGTTCTGACGGCCTGTAGCAGCAAAGCCAACAAAATAAGCTGTGTTGTGCATACGAGTGAGTCAGTGATTCTGCTGCAGAATGCTTGAAGGTCTCTCGGGCATGCAGCCGGGTTGACTGGTCGTTGTAGAACGAATTTTCGACGGCGTAACGTGCCATCATCATCAGGTTACTCCTGTTGACAAACGTCCTAGGCCGGTGGGTGGTGTGGTATACAGGGTGTTACAAAAAGGTACATGGAAAGTAAGCGTTTCCGGACACATGCCACATAACATTTTTTTTTTCTTTGTGTGTGAGGAATGTTTCCTGAAAGTTTGGCCGTACCCTTTTGTAACACCCTGTATATACCAGTCGTCTCTCCCCTCCACTGACTCCTCGTACGGACCGAGTGATGTGCAGGCCGTGGTGGTGGGGGTAGCTCGCATTGACGAGATGACTGATGGGCGCCAGTACGCATGCCGCCTTCGGCGGGTGTGGTGCCCCGTTTCCGCTGCTCCTACAGAACTTTTATTGCTGGATTCCACGCTTGGCTGAGTTGAAACCTGTTGTCCTTGTTAATAAGGTTCTCGTGCAGCCGGATTTCAATTGCTTTCTTCTATACACAGTCCCAAAAGCGGGATGTGTTGTACTTTTGTGTTCTCGTATTTCGTACAATGATTTGTCTCGGCGCAATGTTCTGCGATTCCAGATTTTGTAGGCTGTCGGAGATCGGTGTGCCGTTTGTGTTCAGTACACCTTTCCTCGATGATTTGCTCCACATATGCTTTCCCACACTCGCATGGTATGAAGTAAACTCCAGATTTCTGTAGTCCTAAATCGTCCTTCACTGTCCCTACAAGGGACTCGATCTTTGGTGGTGGGCGGTAGACGCTTTTGATGTTATGACTTGCTACAATCCTGCCTATTTTTCCAGATACGTTGCCCGCGTACACTATGTAGGCTGTCGCTTTCAGTGGATCATCATCAGGTGTCGGCTGTGGTGTGGTCTTCTGCTTGAAGGCGCGTCGAATTTGGCAGTCACTGTAGCCGTTCTTGTGGAACACATCCTCGAGGTGGTCTAGTTCCGGTTTTAAGCTTTCTTCGTCGGAGATCACACGAGCTCTGTGAATCAATGTGTTTAGTACTCCTTCCCTTTGTGACGGGTGATGACAGGTGGAGGTGTAAAGGTACAGATCCGTTTGGGTTGTGTTCCGGTAGATGCTGTATCCCAGTGTTCCATCGGGCTTTTTCAGTATCAGAACATCTGAGAACGGTAGCTGCCCGTTTTTCTCCACCTCCGCGGTGTACTGAATTTGGGGGTGGATAGAGTACAGATGTTGTAAGAACAGCTGGAGCTTCTCTTCCCCGTGAGGCCAAATGACGAATGCTCAACCCATTCCCAAGTGACGGGAGAGAACAGGGGCGCCAATCCTAGATGTAGGGTAAAAAATTGCGCCCTATGGAGTCGAGCTGGCGGCGTGTGTGTCTGATACGTTCACGCACTAGGGCCAGGCTAGCTCTTCTGGTAATTCGGTTCGCTGCAGGTGTTTGGATATGACGTACGACTGTTCGTTCACTGACGCAGCGTACTGCTTCAGTCCACACAGCCGTCTCTCTCTGCCCATTGCAGCCAACGCCACACACTGTGGTGCACACGGAGGTCGACGCCCCACCACTGCCGCAATCACCACCTCCGATGTCATCTCTGTCGGCGCCTTTCCGGTATCCCGAACCGATGTCCGTAGATGTCCTGCACCCGGAAGGTCGTCACACCACTCCAGAAGATGACTTTGCCGCTCAACTGACCACAGTGTTTTCAGCTCCGGACGCAGTTGTGCACGGTGTGACTGTGGGTGACTGCGAACACTGGCCGAAAAACCAAAGTGGATACGGGGTTGCAGGCAGGGATCTGTCATCGGCCGCCGTTCCACTCCCCGTCTCCACATTCGGTCCTCGCGAGCCCTCACCTGCCCCCCAGTTGTCACGTCCCACCGCCCTACATGGCGACGGTGTGGATGTTTGGGGGGGGGGGGGGGGGGAAGGAATGTGATCTCACCTGAAGCACGGGGTGTCGGAGCGCGTTTGGCAGCTCACTACGAAACCACAGAAAACGACAGTGACTGCGTGCCAGACTAACGAGCAGGACGCGCCGGCGCAGCCACGTGTTGCACAGCTCCGCTACGCCACTGCCTTCACTGGTCTACTTGTGTCCGAGCAGAGAAACACTCGGCTGTGTCCGCAGTCACCACTCAGAGGGACAGCATTATCTGAGTTAGGATGCCAGTGTATGAAATGTCTTACAAGGGGAGGCCACGACGTTTGACACGCGGATTTACCACAAACTTCGTACACTCGTAGGACAACAAAATGTGTAAGCAGTACCGCGTACTTCTCAAGCGTTATTGAGAAAATCGCAACATAATTTCGGTCGTCGAATAATATATTATATCTGTGCATGGCCATTTTATCCATGAAGAGGCTGCAGCCGAGTGGTGGTGGCACGGTAGCTCAGCGTGTTCGGTCAGAGCGTGAGCTCCCTCTGTAATAAAAAAACTGAGAACTTAAACGGATGTCTTACGACGTCCGCCCCGAGCAGATGCAACGAACCAAATCGAACAAAATGAGTACGAAAAAAAAAGAAAAAAAATTGTGTTCGGTCAGAGCGTTAGCTACCCTTTATAATAAAAAAAAAAAAACTGAGCGAACGGATCATCGACAAACTGAATAGGTGACTTCGGACGTCCGCCCTGAACAAATTCAACGAACAAATTGTAAAAAAAAGAAAGTGTTTGGCTTTCAAGCCTCTGGATCGAGTTCCGTTCGTCAGTTTTTTTTTTATTTTTAACACAGTCATTTTCTTTATTATTTATATTACAATTGATATAATGGGGAAAATACGTGTAATCGGATGAACTTTTATTAAATTTACAATGTTATTTGGCAGTCTACTAATTTTTATTATCACAAATAATGTAATATTCATGACTATCGACTAGTAGACGACCAAACGCATAAAGTGATACTAACAATGTACGCTTGTCCGTGATTTGAGAAATCCCTTATACGTAGAAGGAGCCGGAAACGACTTTGTTACCTCTGAGTTTTGACCGGCACAGACGGCTTTCGAAAGATGTACAGCTAATCGTCGCTTTCGACATTACGAGCACAAGTTGCAGGATGGTATTTTTCGTAAAAACATGGAAAACATAAAGTTAAACTGCACCAGCTCCATTGAATAAATGCTGTGTTTCCGCATACGCAAGGTCTTTTAACGTTTTCCGTGGAAAAACAAACCTCGTCAGCATTTTCAAAAACCTCTCTTTCAGACGATAGTTTGGAAGTAAACCACGCATAACGCAGTATTTCCTTAAAAATCGGCGCTGATAATCGGTTATGCAGTATCGAGTGTATTTTAATAGCGTCTTCCGAGAAGCAATTTCTCGCTCTCTTTCGATTAAACACGAACAGTTTTGAAGACACGGACAAGCATACATTTTCAGTATCACTTTATGCGTTTGGTCGTTTACTAGTCGATAGCTATGAATATTATATTATTTGTGACAATAAAAATTAGTAGACTGCCAAATAACATTGTAAATTTAATAAAAGTTCATCCGATTACACGTATTTTTCCGATGAACGGAACTCGATCCAGCGGCTTGAACGCCAACCACTCTTTTTTTTTTTTTTTTTTTTAAAAAAAAAAACAGTTTGTTCTATATTGTTCGCTGAATTAGTTCAGGGTGGACGTCCGATGATACCCGTTCAGTTTGTTAATTCGCCCGTTCGCTCTGTTTTTTTTTTTTTTTTTTTTTTTTTTTTATTATAAAGGGAAGCTCACGCTCTGACCGAACACGCTGAGCTACCGTGCCGTCACCACTCGGCTGGAGCCTCTTCATGGATAAAATGGCCACGCACAGATATAATATATTATTCGACGACCGAAATTATCTTGCGATTTTCTGAGTAACGCTTGAGAAGTACGCGCTACTGCTTACACATGTTGTTGTCCTCATGGAGTACTACGAGTGTACGAAGTCTGCAGTAGATCCACGTTCCAAACGTCGCGGCCTCCCCTTGTTAGTTCGAGTGAAGTCTCGTTACATTGAATATTTAAGTATCACTCGATACAGGCAGAGACAGTTGTAAATACTCACAACATTCATCTCCAAATGGACTGTACACAGCTAAGTAAATCTTCATATCCGTATTGTAATACAGTGAACTAATGTTTTACGTGTTATAGCGTCACTCGATATCCTTCCGGAGAAAACCACAGAACCGACCGTTGCACGTGCATTTTCACCAAGCACACACAACAGCAACTCTGATACTTAATTACACACTGATTCTACAGTTGTGTTATGGTCATAAAGAATACTGTAATCTAGTTTGTAATTACGTTTCATAGTATCTGTTTTAGTATCATAGTTAAATATTAATAGTGTATTCATTTTATTGTGGCAATATTATTATAATCTTGACACCGACTGCGTCTGGCTAGGGAATGACATAAAACTGGTAATAAATGAATTGGTAATAATAAATGGAATGTTTCCGAGCATGCTCTAAATTCTGCAGCATGGCACGAGGGACACGAGTGCCTGCTACCTTTACACCTACAGGCTGCTTCAGTTCTCCCAGCCAATACCGATTTCTGCGCCCTCCAGAGATGAGAACTTGTCCTACACTTCCTCACAGCCTGATCCGCTCTGGGATGTGTCTCCAGTAACACATCTCCAACGTATCTTCCCCTCTCTTTTTTCAACAAAGTTTTTATTTGGCAGAGCGCTTATTAATGTTCCTCCGCTAATGGTTCTGATCCTTTCCTCCTTCACCTCTGTCTCCCCTCACAGTCACTACGGATAGGTCTCTCTCGTCTCGGGGGTCGGAGTAACCTACCCTTCCCTTTGGACCTACCCCCTAACTATTCCTCTTCCCTCCCAGACGAAGGACCTAAAAGCTAGGTGATGTGTCCCATTTAGTTCGATAACTGTCTATTGGCAGAACCACACATTCGGCCTCCTGAAGTTAAGCACTGCCCAGCAATGGTGTGTCTGCTATTTTCTGCTTGCTCGTGTCCACAGTCTTGCAATATTTTATGAAGGACCACAATTTCTGCTAAGATGTTCTTAAATTTTATTCACCACAATCACAATTTCATCTTACTGTACCACCTCAAATGGACAGCTCACTATAAAACGCTTGATAGCATTGCTCCTTTTAAGAGAATACTGTCCTTGGGTCAAATATGTTTACATATACTGCCTGTACAGTAAGACCAGAATTTTTATAATTTATGTGGAAGAATTTAGCTGCCAAGTGTCACATCTCAAGGATGTAGGGTAATATGTTACCCCAGCCAAAATGCAACCCCACTGTGAATGCTATTCTTGGACATGCGACAAGTCAGTTGGCATTAGTAAGGAGTTGGAAATACCACTCACTACTGTCAAATGATTGGCAGCTGCAGCAAGTTGGTGTGCCAGGAGACCTCCAGAGAGTCGTGTACCTGTGACACCGGTACCAGAGGTACATCAAGTACCATCCTGTCTCTCCTGCGCAAAGTACAGGATCTGCCACTACTCGTCCACTTGTGAGTGGTGTGTCAGTGGTAGATCTCGGTGCCACGCACGGAGTGGACTCGAGGCGTCGTACAGATCCCCCTGACCGACGAGTTCGAGGTGTTGCCTTTAATTGAAACTGAGCCAGTGGGAGTCACTAGATTTGCCGTGGGGAAACATCATTTGTCCAGTGTCAGGAGTTTAATGTACGGCGGGTGGTGGTATCCCTTACGGAAATGGCAGCAAGGGACAGGACGGGACACCAGGTGCTCTCAATGTGAATAACTGGGCACCTCATTCGGCACATCGAAGAGGCTGTTCTGGCAGGGCAGCCACTGAGGGAACACGGTGCAATCAACTGCAGAGGGGTGTGGCACACATTGGAACAAATGACGCCAGACGTCTCAGCTCCGAGGCCATACTTGTGTCACTCCAGCAACTGGCAGAGCAGGTTGAGAAGACTAGCCTTGCGCATGGAGTTTCAGTGAAACCCAGAATTAGCAGCATTGGTTCAGTCCTTCCACTTGAATTCTGGGGACAGAGACTTGTGAAAGTTCTGTGATAAGCTAAGCTGTAACTTCCTGGACTTGTGTAATAGGAATGAGAACTGTAGGATTCCACTAAATTGGTCATGTGTGCACTACACAACAGAGACTGCTACTCAGGTAGCTGACTGTGTGTGGGATGCACACAAGGTTTTTTTTTTTTTTTTTTTTTTTTTTTTTTTTTTTTTTTTTTTTTTTTTTTTTTTTTTTTTTTAGTTTAGGTGACTCTTCATCCAGTCCAGATAACAATAGCTGTAGGAAACCCAGAAGTATCAGTGCAAGATCGAAACAAATTCCACCCACACGCAAGGGTATTAAAATCCTAATGGTAAAATTTCATAGCATTCGCAGCCGATTCCCAGTTTCCCAACTGGAAGTGCTCGTGAAAAGCAGCGAAGCTCACACAATATTAGGTACATAAAGCTGGTTGAAACCTGAAATCTATAGCAGTGAGATTTTTGAGGAAAATTTAGTGTACCGGGTGATCAAAAAGTCAATATAAATTTGAAAACTTAATAAACCACGGAATAATGTAGATAGAGAGTTAAAAATTGACACACATGCTTGCAATGACATGGGGTTTTATTAGAACCAAAAAAATACAAAAGTTCAAAAAATGTCCGACAGATGGCGCTGGATAGCAAAACGTCAGTGACTCCGCATGACAATCGTGCATAAAAGGAGCTGTAATGAGAGAGAGAATCAGATGCGCCAGCAGTCGCAGCATGTTGACGTTACCTGAAAAGGCGCTTTTAGTGAAGCTGTATTATCAGAATGGGGAATGTGCTAGTTCAGCGTTACGATCTTATCGCCATAGGAAGGGGATTCGAACGGGTAAAGGTCCGTTGACAAATGCAGCTGTGGCGAGAATGATTTCGAAGTTCGAAGCCACGGATTGTTTAGACGATAGACCCCGTATTGGCCGACCGAGCACAAGGCGTAATGCTGCTGAGACAGTTCAGTCTATGCACGGGGAAGTCAGCGCTCGTGCAGTCGCACGTCGCACCGGCATTCCATACACTACTGTTTGGTTGGCACTTAGGCGTACCCTCCGATGCTATCCGTACAAAATCCATCGGCATTATGAACTGTTACCTGGCGATTTAGTGAAACGGAGGGCATTTGCGGTGTGGGCGTTTCAAAAGATGGCGGAAGATGACGATTGGTTGAGTAACGTGTTGTGGACCGACGAAGCTCATTGCACGCTCCGAGGGTCTGTCAACGCCCACAACTGCAGAATTTGGGCTATCGAAAATTCTAGAACTGTCATGGAAACGCCATTGCACGACGAGAAAGTCACGGTATGGGTTGGATTTACCACATCTGCCGTTATCGGGCCGTTTTTCTTAGAGGAAATGCGTGACTCTGGTTTTGTAACTGCTACCGTGACGGGTGGGAGGTACGCCTATATATTACAGAATCGCATCATCCCCAGCCCGGCTGATAAACACCTGCTGGAACGTACGATGTTTATGCAGGATGACGCTCAACCCCATATTGCTAGACGCATGAAAGATCTCTTGCGCGCGTCGTTTTGTGGTGATCGTGTGCTCAGCCGCCACTTTCGTCATACTTGGCCTCCCAGGTCCCCAAACCTCAGTCCGTGCGATTATTTGCTTTGGGGTTACCTGAAGTCGCAAGTGTATCGTGATCGACCTACATCTCTAGGGATGCTGAAAGACAACATCCAATGCCAAAGCCTCACCATAACTCCGGACATGCTTTACAGTGCTGTTCACAACATCATTCCTCAACAATAATTGTAGTCGAGGAATAATGGTGGACATATTGAGCATTTCCTGTAAAGATCATCTTTGCTTTGTCTTACTGTGTTATGCTAATTATTGTTATTCTGATCAGATGAAGCGCCATATGTCGGGCATTTTTCGAACTTTTGTATTTTTTTGGTTCTAATAAAACCTCATGTCATTCCAAGCATGTGTGTCAATTTGTACCTCTCTATCTAAATTTGAAACTGAATAAATCACGGAATAATGTATACCGAGTTTTTCATCAGCCAGTATATCGAAAGGATAGGCAAATAGCAAATGGAGGTGGTGTATTTGTTGCAGTAGACAAGAAACTCAAATCCACCAAGACAGAAGTCGAAGCTGCATGTGAGACTATTCTGGCGAGACTCGGTATCAGGGGTGGGCGTAAAAAGATAACTGTATCCTTCTGTCAGCCACCACACTCATCTCTTGACGTAACCAAAAATTTTAGAGAAAACCTCAGTTCACTTGTATGTAAGCTCCCAAATCTTACTAAAATCGTCAGTGGAGACTTTAATTGTCTGACAGATAATTGGAAAAATTACAGTTTTCTTAGTGGTGAGCATGATAACACATCCTCTGAAACATTACTACATGCCTTCTCTGAATATGGCCTAGAACAGATATTTAGGAACGCCACTGATTATGGAAATATATTTGATCTAATGGCAACAAATAGACCTGACCTCTTTGAGGATGTCCACATTGAAACTGGTAACCAGTGACTATGACATGCCTGTGGCAACAATGATTCCTAAAGTACAACTACAACTACAGCCTCAGTGAGGAACTTGAAACTTTCAGCACAGGTCACGAGCGTATAGAGGAACTATGGCTCAATTTAAAAGAATAATTGACCATGCACTGGATAGATATGTTCCCAGTAGAAAAGTTCATAATGGGAGGAAACTTCAATGGTATACAGTCATTGTGAAGGAAATGGAGATCACTGCACTACAGGTGTAAAACAAATTATAGGGCTACAGATAAAGAGATTCTGAATGAAAAGCATTTGGCTGCCGAGAGAGCAATGGCTACCGCAGCAGAATATAGTCAAGCGATCTTTCACAGAATCCAAAGAAATTCTGGTCATATGTAAAGACTGGACACTAACTTTGGTGCCACTAACAGTCACTAGCGAAGGAGACAGGACCTGAAATCGAGGGTAGCAATGCAAAAGTTGAAAAGCTTAACTCCATTTTCAAATGTTCCTTTACAAAGGAAAACTTGAGAGCATTGCCCCAGTATAATCCTTGTACCACTGGAAATTCAGCATTAGTGTCAGTAGGGTTGACCAACAGCTGAAGTCATTAAAACTGAACAAAGCTGCGGGGCCCAATATTGTCTCCGTCAGATTCTATATTGAATTTCAGGCTAAGTCAGTCCCTCTTCTAACTATAATCTATCGTAGATCCCTCAAACACAAAACTGTGTGCAGTTCTTGGGAAAAAGCACAGGTTACACCCGTGTACCAAAAGGGTAATCCAATAGCCTCGAAAACGGTTTGTTGTAGAATTGTAGAACATATTCTGATCTCGAACATAATGAGGTATCTCGAATAGAATGACCACCACAATACCAACAGGCACAATTCCAGAAACACTGATCACGTGAAACCCAACTCGTACTTTTCTCTTGTGACATACTGAAAGCTTTGGATCAAGGCAAGCAGCTAGATGCAGTATGTCTTGATTTCTGAAAAAACACTTAACTCACTACCAATCTTGCACTTATTCACAAAAGTATGATCATATGGTGTATCAAGTGAAATTTTTGACTGGATTGAAGACATTTTGGTAGGGAAGACACAGCATCTTATCGTGGTGGAGAACCGTCGACTGATGTAGAAGTAACTTCCAGTGTACCGCAGGGATGTATGTTGGGACCTGTGCTGTTTGTGTTGTATATTAATGGCCTTGCAGATAATATTAATAGTGAAATCAGGCTTTTTGTATATGATGCAGTTGTCTATACCATCTGAGAGAAGCTGCATAAATATTCAGTCACATCTTGAAAAGATTTTAAAGTGGTGTAAATATTGGTAACTTGCTTTAAATGTTCAGAAATGTAAAACTGTACATTCAAAAAACAAAAACATGTATCCTATGACTATAATATCAATGAGTCATTGTTGGAATCCGCCAACTCTTACAAATACCTGGGTGTAACGCTTTTTAGGGATATGAAATGGAATGATCATACGGGTTCAGTCTTGGGTAAAGCAGGTGGTAGCTTTTGGTTTATTGGTAGTACACTGGAGAAATGCAATCTATCTACAAAGGGGATCGCTTACAAATCACTCGTGTGACTGGTTCTAGAATATTTCACAAATGTGTGGGAACTGAACCAAACAGGACTAATAGGGTATGTGAAGGTATACAGAGAAGGGCAGCACAAATGGTTAGAGCTTTGTTTTGTCAATGGGAGAGTGTCACAGAGATACTGAAGAAACTGAACTGGCTCTTGAAGACAGTAGTAAACAATCCTGAGGAAGTCTGCTGACACTGTTTCAAGAACCAGATTCAGATGGTGATTCTAGGAACATAATGAGACACCCTACGTATCATTCACATGGAGATCAGGAGTCTAAGATAGAATAGTTACTGCACACACAGAGTCATTCAAGCAGTCATTCTTCCTGTGCTCCAGACGTGAACAGAATGGGAAGAAACCACAGTAACTGGTGCAGTGGGACATACCCTCTGTCACGCACCTGACGGTCGTTTGCCGAGTACACGTGTAGATGTAGAATTAAGATAACAAATCCACTACAATTATGGACAATCTGTAGTAGTCGGCGGTTCTGCTTCTATAACAAAACCTTTTTTACAAACCACAGGAAATTATCTATGAGCATTGTGGTTTGCCAATGACAGCCAACTCACGATTTGTCGTATTCATTTCCCATCGTTCAACGTGTGAGTTGTTACTGATATCGACATGTAACACGACAGCCACTGACGTCATACGTGTACTTTTTCCAAGTGTCACATTATGGACTCATTACTGTCAATATGCAAATGGTCGACGTACGCCTAATGTTGTTTGTCACAAATAAACTCGTGACTACAAGTTGTAAATAGTTAGGTAATTTGTTTGATAATGGAGTTACATTTCTGTCATTAAAAAGAGTGCACTACTTTTGGGACACCCTATATAAACACGGTTTACACGAGGACAATATCCTCTCAAAAGAAACAATGCAGTTACTCAGGGTGGGGTGTTACCACATACAGCAGCAGTACGGGTCTGACAATGGCGGGGCACGTTGTGAATGATGTCACGAATCTCTTGCTGAGGGAATAACTGCCATTTTTCCCATGCTTCCTGCAGAGCTGCTAGCATGTCTTCGAGAGTGGTTGGTGGATGCTGACTCGATGCGAGTCGCCTTTCTAGTGCAGCCCAGACATGCTCTACGGGATTCAAATTAGAAGAGTGTGCAGGCCACACCATCTGTGCAGTATCTTCTGTCCCAAGAAAACTTCAAGCACCTGTGCTCTATGAGATTGAGCATTATCATCCGTCAGCACAAAGTCTTGCCCCGCAATACCTAGCAGCAACTGCACGTGAAGTCCCGAGATCTTGTCACAATAACTGACAGCTGTTAAACCTTGCCAGTTCACCAGTACAATTTCAAGAAGAAATGTTTGAGTGGTCAACATAATGCCTGCCAAAACAATTAGGAATCCTCTTCAACACTGATTTCTTTCCACAATGTTTGGATCCCGCTATCGTGTTCCACGTTCCCTCCAGATGATAATCTGTCGAAAGTAACTCTCCAGACGAAATCGGGTCTTGTCTGCGAAAATAACATTGGACCACTCTTCCACCATCCGAGTGGCACATTAAGGACTCCACTCTAACGCGTCTTCACGGAAGGAGACATTTAGAGTTACACATACAGTAGGTCTTCGACAATAAAGGCCCTTCTGCCAAAGCCTTCTGTACACCGTTTGCCACAATACCACACGTCCAGTGAATGTTACGAGGTCAGATGCCAGTAGTCGTGCAGTACTAAGGGGGTACTGTCGTGTCCTTACAGCCAAATAACGGAACCGTCTTTCTGACGTCACATGTGGTTGGCCCTGCACTGCTCTTTGGGATACAGTTTCGGTCTCCCTGAACTGTTGCCACACCTGAGAAACAACAGAATGATTCACATAAGCCAGCAAGCCACATTAGTTTGTGAATGTCCCGCTTTCATTCTTCCTAGGTCCTCGTCGAATGCAGAGAGTCGTGTGGGCGTCTTCTCCGTGCCACGCTGCACCATCTGTGGCTGTGTATACAGCGACTGTGGATTTGGGACTACCCGGTGAATGCTACTCCATTTGATAGGTCCTCTAATGTCATCACTGGAATGGTTGTCCATTCCCCCATAATGCCATGTTCCATGCAGAACATGATTGTACAGATGTCTTTGACAGTTTGTATGAGTCTATCACGAATGAGGACAGGGAAATAAAATCTTGTTGCTTTAATTTTGGATACCAGTGTATTAATGTATACATGTATCCTCCTCTGTTTTTCTTCTTACTTACATTTGATAATAATAGTAATAACTAAAGACTTCACCTAAATTTAAAGAAAAGAATTTTACGCCACTCGTAAGGTGATGTGAAATAAACTATTTACCTTGTACTCCAATTAAAGTAAGAGGGAGCACTTGAAAGAACATTAGGCAGGTCGACGACTGAACATTATGTACAGAAGGTAGCGAGTTGCATAGAGCAGGAAAACAGAAACTTTCTCGATTATTCTAGAAGGACATTCAAGTAGGTAGACATTTCTGCCAGCTTAAAAATGCACAGAACAGCTCTGCCAGAGGGGAATCCCTGTACTGCTCTGCTATGCGACAGATCGAGATATCGCACAAAGACATAAAATAGTCCCAGGAGCTATTAACCCTCGAGGTTAAGAACTATTTATTTTAACTGTTATCAGAAGAAGGTAATTTGGGAGATACGTAATGGATGACAATCCTCTCTTTCAGTTCAAATGTTTTCACTCGTTTTTAAAAGTGAATACATCTACTGTGTGTGGTATCGATAGCTACGATGCCATGGTGTAGGTTGGCACTACGACACCAACACCGACGACAGCGCCCTCTAGCAGGTGCTGTGCAGATCTACGAGTTCCGCTCCAGGTTCTCCCCATTTGATCAGGAGCAGACGGCTGGGACACTTCGCACTTCATTGCAAAGTTATGTATTCTTCTTGCTAGAGTAAAGGTGCTTTAACTGTATTTGCAGTACCGACGTGTTTACCTTTTCCTGCTCCTACTCACTTCCTACATTTGGCCAACCTTTCAGTTTCCAGGAGCAGACCCACGCGCCGTCTTCCAGGCAGGATACAAAACTGTGATTGACGAGTGCGTTCAGTGGAGCAGGGCACCAGCTAATCCACTGGCACAATCACGAGATGAAGTCACTAGTGGGCTGCCAGAGAGGCATGTCACACAGATGAATGGTCGGGAAAAATTTTCATTTTATGATGTAATATGTTACTTTTTGGTACTATTGCTTTTTGGAGACTGCTCCGAGTGTCTGAAACGGCATCTGAATAGTAACAGAGTATTCTGCAAAAAGTATATGCAGTAATATGCAGGAGAAGGAAGTAGCTTTGAATGTGTCTACAAGTATCATTTCCAACTATGATGATTATTACAACAATGGTAGGATCACACTCTCAAGTCATTGTCCTGTTTCAACATTACAAGTAAAAGATTTTAGCGTACGGTTCAGTGTTTGCGAGATTTCTGATGGTCGTGAATTTAACCACACGTATGGCCAGTTGGTTGTGTAATGGAAGTATTAAACAATCACTCTTTTATTCTTTTTATTATGTGCAAATGTGCAAGAATATAGTTTAGAATCATTATTGAAAGGTCTGCATGACCATGTAAAGCTGATTAATGCAAATGAAAGTTCCTTTACATATTATTTTTCCATGTTGTAACTGTGTAAGTACAGAGAGTGTGACATAAATTTATGAGGTCCTAGAAATGACTAATGTGAGATAAATTCTCTCTGTAGCGAGTTCTCGCCGACCACTGTGGCCGAGCGGTTCTAGGCGCATCAGTCCAGAACTGCGATGCTGCTACGGTCGCAGGTTCGAATCCTGCCTCGGGCACGGATGTGTGTGATGTCCTTAGGTTAGTTAGGTTTACGTAGTTATGTAGTTCTAAGTCTAGGGGACTGATGACCTCAGATGTTAAGTCCCATAGTGCTTAGAGCCATTTAAACCATTTTGTAGCTCAAAAATGGCTCTGAGCACTATGGGACACAACATCTTAGATCATAAGTCCCCTAGAACTTAGAACTACTTAAACCTAACTAACATAAGGACATCAGACACACCCATGCCGGAGGCAGGATTCGAACCTGCAACTGTAGCAGTCCCGCGGTTCCGGACTGCAGCGCCAGAACCGCACGGCCACCGCGGCCAGCCCATTTTGTAGCGAGTTCTCGATTAGCAAGAAGAATCGTGTTCAACACTACTGATGGAAGTATCGTATAAGGCACGTAAAGGAAGACGTTTGCCCAATACTGCTGTCTCTCGTGTGCTCTCGTCTTGAACGACAGTTACAATAGCGAGGGATCGATAATTAGAGTCGAGTTTGGCGACTGTCGTTTACTAGAGGACAAAGTGCTTCTCAATTACATTTGAATGTTATTGCAGTTCTGTTACTTTTATTTGTGGCTAACCAACCTTACTTCCCAGGCTACCTCACATAAGTACAATTTGGGTAATGACAGTGCGTATCTACGAGAGTCGGATTAGCACGGATCTCTTACTGGCGAGACGGTGAAATATCGGGGTTCGTGGCGCTCGCACCATTTCAGAAAAAGTGAGATGGCTCTCGTCATGCTGCCCACCATGGTAAATGAAGTGGATGACATATGTGCACTCGACTAAGTTTTGACTGACATCCAACCGATATGTTTATGTTCTACCAGTTACCGAGATAGGAGGCACAATGGAGGATTATAAAATATATTATTCATTCCCCCCTGACTAAGTTCCAACTGGGATGAGAAATATCCCTTCCCCCATCTGGGACTGAACCCAGGACTTTCAGGGCTGGAGCCATGTGCTCTGCCAGCCAGATCAGCATGGCAACTAGACTGTGACATATCTCAGTAAATGATGCAACAGTGTACAGGTGAGGGAGAAGTGGTGTGTCTGCTGCCACTGAAGCAGAGAGAATTACACTGAAGAGGTCATGCGTGCTAATGTCAAAACAAATTACGGTTTAATTACAAAGATCTCAGTGCTAGAAATCAATCCCTTTCAGAGATGAAAGGGAAAGCTGGAAAGCTGAAGGCACTGTCATCTAACTTCAGGTGTGTCTCAGGGAAGGGTGATATTCATGTTGAATATTCAATGGTTTGGCCGACAGCATTCACAGTAACCTCAGACCTTTTGCAGATGACGCATTTATCTATTATGAAGCACTGCCTCAACAAAGCTGCACAGAGTCACATATTTGTACAATTTTGATTTCTAAGTGGCACAGAGACTGGCAACTTGCTTTAAATGTACAGAAATGTGAAATACTGCACTTCACAAAACAAAATAAAGTACTAGTCCTATGACCACAATACCAATAACTCACAATTAGAATCAAATCACTTCGCACAGATACCTGGGTGCAACAATATGCAGGGTCATAAAATAGAATGATCACAAAGGCTCGGTCATCTAAAGTGGCTGGCAGGCTTTGGTTCGTCGGAAGAATGGTATGGAAATGTAATCTCATACCAAATAGGACTAACAGGGGATACTGAATGTATGCAAAGAAAAAAAAGAGTACAATGAAAAGTCACAAGTTTGTTTGACCCACAGGATAGCATCACAGAAATACTAAAAAGACAGAAGTGGCAGACACCTGTAGATAACGGAAGCTATCCCGAGAGAGCCTACTAGCATTAAGTGAGGGGAGTAGAAATATACTACAAACCTCCTATACATCATTCTTATAGGAATTTGCACAAGATTAAACTTATTAAACTGTGTACAGGAACCGTACTTTCTGCACTCCACATTTGAATGGAATAGGAAAAGTGGTACAGTGGGTCTGTGGTAAGTACCCTGTGTCATGCAGTTCATTGTGGTTTGTGGAGTAAGGATGTAAGTGTAGGCTCATTGTTTTGGATAGTTAGACAGACGATAAAAAGCTGAAGTATAAAATATATGATTGCCTGGACAAACACAATGTCCTCAACTCTTTAACTACAAAAATTTAGATGCTCTATGATACTTGTGTGTTGAGATTACAAAAGAAAAATGGAAATTAAAGTCGTTTAGAATAAAGAAAGGTGCACAACAGGCAAGTTCCCTTTCCCACTTACTCTTCACCACAGTCAGGTTCTGAACTGAAGGAAGAAATCTAAATGCTTTCATATTTGCAGGTGTGTTGCCATTTGGGGTTAAGCCAACACAGAGGTACAAGGAAACTGAATGTGTCAAATACTAAATTCGAGAAGTTGGGCTAACTGGTAAATGGAAACAGAAACGAGACAGTGGCAATTCAGTAGTCTGCCGTGACAAGAGTGCCATTTCCATGTTCTGAACAGGCTACGCAAGGACTCCAATCCTTCAGTAATGTAAAAAGACTTACTTCCTCTAAGATCTAAACCTACTGTGTTCACGACTTTCCTTCTGCCCTTCGTATCCTACAGTTTTGAGAGCTGTGTCCTAATCGAAAGCTATAAAAATTAATCACAAGTTTATGAAATGAAATACCATAGGCCTGCTCCACAAAAGGCAAGGACACAGATCAGCAATGGGCGCAATATGCAGGATCTGCAGGTCAGAGCACCCACAGAAGATAGGCCGAGTGCAGCGAGACCGAAATGTCGGTGTCGTGTGAATGGGATGCGGGCTAACCCGACTGTCAGTTATTACATAGAAAGGGATGTGCCAGGATGAAGAGTACCAACTGTATTTGTTTAATCACAACTGCTGTGAAAGATTGTGCCTAGTGCTTCAAAAACATAAATGCCTGACTTCAATTACGAATCTTCCTGGCTTTGTGTGCTAGACTGGGACTCAAACCTGGAGCGAGTGCCTTTCACTGGCAAGTTCTCTACTGACTGAGCAATAGAATGACAAGATATGCAGAACAACTACTGTGAAGTTCGGGAGGTAGTGGCAGAAGTAAAGCTACAAGGGAAGGTCACGAGTTGTGTTCAGACAACTCAGTTAGCAGAGCACTGCTGTGAAAGGCAAGGTGTATGTGCTGGTCAGGCACACAGAGTTTTAGTCTGCCAGAAACTTTCAAACTAGCACACACACTGCTTCTGATTGATCCGTGTGCAAACGGAATGAACTTTCAAATAGTTTGAGAGACAGAGAGGGAGGGAGGGACTGGGGGAAAGAGAGAGGGAGGGAGGGAGAGAGACAGGGGGGTTGGAGGGAGAGGGGGAGAGAGAGAGAGAGAGAGAGAGAGAGAGAGAGAGAGAGAGAGAGAGAGAGAGAGAGAGAGAGAGAGAGTGGGGTGGGTGGGGGAGGGTGGGAGGAGACAGGAATAATAACTAACCAACAAGCTCACAGTGAGCTTCAGTAACATTTCACCTTAGTGTGCCCTGACATAACATTACAAAAGGGTCACCACGTGGGTGTCAACTAGGTACTGCAGGACAACAGTGGCTAATATAATAATTTTACATGGCTCAACAGTTTGGTGCAACTCTTTCAATTGGATACCACTTTAGCGACATGCGAGTCCCTAATCTACTCCAGTTGTCCAATCGGGGAAAGGGAACCTACAATTTAACGTGGAATCTGAACCGTGTCTCACGCCTTCTCGTCAGGGTGAGGTTAGGGCTGGGGTAAAGGCAGACTGAAATACCTCTGTGTTTCAACCAGGATTTGATACCGAGAGCTCTCAGTTTCTGAGCACGTGCTTTAGCATTATACGAGGACTATTCAAAATGTATCCAATCTTATTTTTTATGTCGACACCAATAGTGGCTTTGGGACACACATCCCCTCTATGTTGGTAAGCGTACATAGTGCAAACGTGTGATTTTTTTTCACAATAGCAGAAACAACCAGTCACTGCCTAGTTGTTGCCAGGTGAACACTTATAAGAGATAGTTATCGGATTTGGTCGTGAGGACAAAATGACAGAAAAAGTGGGACAACATTATTGCATCAAATTTGTTTTAAGCTAGGCAATTCTCAGGTCGATAGAATCGACAAGATTTGAGAAGTGTTTGGGGACGAAGTGACGGGTACCACATATATAAAGGAGTGGCACGACCACTTCAAAGATGGCCACGCATCAGTGAAGAGTGAAGCACATTCAGGTAGGTCTTCACCATCCAGAGAGCTGATAACATAAGGACACTGGTGATGCAGGGTAGATTAAACACGAGCAGAGAACTTGCACACAAGGTTAAAATTAGTGTTGAACCCATTCATGCCATCTCAGGAGAATTTATGCCAAAGTTTCTAACAACTGAGCATAAGCAACTTCATTTGGAGATCAGACAGGACGTGCTGGATACTGTCCGTAGTAATCCGAACTTTTGTAACGCAGTAATCACTGGTGATGAGTCCTGAGTTTACATGTACAACGGAGAAACAAAGTTCCTCTCATTGCAACGGAAGTATCTGTCATCCCTGAGACCCAAAAGAGTGAGGCAGGTCCGCATCAATGTGTAAGTCATGCTGACCATCTTTCCTGACTCCAACGGTGCAGTCTGTCACAAGTACACCCCAGAAGGTACTAATGTCAACGAGGAGTACGACTGAAAGGTTACCTGCGTGAATCGGTGAGATACAAACAGCTGGACTCGCAGGCAGTGGGCACCCTTCACCGTGACAATATGCGTCCTCTCATCGTTCTCCATTAATTCGGAGTTTTTTTTGGAAAACAAAAAAAGACTGTGGTTTGTCAGCTTCCTGTTCCCCTGACCTAGCACTGAGTGACTTCTGGCTTTTCCGTACACAGGAAAAGGCTCTGAAAGGGATCAGATTTCAGAACAGGGAAGACAACGTGCAGAATTCGACGGAGCAGTTGAACGCCCTACCGAAAGAGGCTTTCTGGTGATGCTTCCAGCAGTGGCAGCAGTGTTTGGAGAGGTGTGTAGAAGCTGATGGGCACTGCTTTGAAGCTGAAACTATTGTATCTGAATAAAGATTGATTTTGTAGCTAAAAGTCAGATACTTTTTGAATGGACCAAGCCTGAAAATGAGGACTACACATTTTAGAATATCTGTATAGTAGATATCTGTATAGTAGACAAAACACTAGGCTTGTTCCAAGTGTGCCAGGTGTTTACTTTGGAAGATAAAAGTACTAGATTAGTTACATCAGGAGTTATACCAAAAATGGAGCCTTTTGTGATTTGATTAATTACTGCAACTGTGAAATGCACAGTTAAATATGACTATTGAAAGACATTCTTTGTTTATTTACATGGTACTTGTATAATGTATGTAACCTTGATGAAAAATTATTTATAAGACACTGTATACAATTACTGTATGCACTTGATAAATATTTGTCCTCCTTTGGTACAGATGGTCTGAGCACCACCAGAGTGTGACCAAAGAGGGTGCACGATGACCACCCCTGCCCCCTCCACTCCCCTATGATGGATTAACTACGAGGGCAGTTCAATAAGTAATGCAACACATTTTTTTTCTCGGCCAATTTTGGTTGAAAAAACCGGAAATTTCTTGTGGAATATTTTCAAACATTCCCGCTTCGTCTCGTACAGTTTCATTGACTTCCAACAGGTGACAGCGCTGTACGGAGCTGTTAAAATGGCGTCTGTAACGGATGTGCGTTGCAAACAACGGGCAGTGATCGAGTTTCTTTTGGCGGAAAACCAGGGCATCTCAGATATTCATAGGCGCTTGCAGAATGTGTACGGTGAAATGGCAGTGGACAAAAGCATGGTGAGTCGTTGGGCAAAGCGTGTGTCATCATCGCCGCAAGGTCAAGCGAGACTGTCTGATCTCCCGCGTGCGGGCCGGCCGTGCACAGCTGTGACTCCTGCAATGGAGGAGCATGCGAACACACTCGTTCGAGATGATCGACGGATCACCATCGAACAACTCAGTGCTCAACTTGACATCTCTGTTGGTAGTGCTGTCACGATTGTTCACCAGTTGGGATATTCAAAGGTTTGTTCCCACTGGGTCCCTCGTTGTCTAACCGAACACCATAAAGAGCAAAGGAGAACCATCTGTGCGGAATTGCTTGCTCGTCATGTGGCTGAGGGTGACAACTTCTTGTCAAAGATTGTTACAGGCGATGAAACATGGGTTCATCACTTCGAACCTGAAACAAAACGGCAATCAATGGAGTGGCGCCACACCCACTCCCCTACCGAGAAAAAGTTTAAAGCCATACCCTCAGCCGGTAAAGTCATGCTTACAGTATTCTGGGACGCTGAAGAGGTTATTCTGTTCGATGTCCTTCCCCGTGGTCAAACGATCAACTCTGAAGTGTATTGTGCTACTCTTCAGAAATTGAAGAAACGACTTCAGTGTGTTCGTAGGCACAAAAATCTGAACGAACTTCTCCTTCTTTGTGACAACGCAAGACCTCACACAAGTCTTCGCACCCGAGAGGAGCTCACAAAACTTCAGTGGACTGTTCTTCCTCATGCACCCTACAGCCCCGATCTCGCACCGTCGGATTTCCATATGTTTGGCCCAATGAAGGACGCAATCCGTGGGAGGCACTATGCGGATGATGAAGAAGTTATTGATGCAGTACGACGTTGGCTCCGACATCGACCAGTGGAATGGTACCGTGCAGGCATACAGGCCCTCATTTCAAGGTGGCGTAAGGCCGTAGCATTGAATGGAGATTACGTTGAAAAATAGTGTTGTGTAGCTAAAAGATTGCGGAATAACCTGGTGTATTTCAATGCTGAATAAAACAACCCCTGTTTCAGAAAAAAAATGTGTTGCATTACTTATTGAACTGCCCTCGTACTGTGCTGGATCTCAGGTGCAGATGTAAATCCACTCTAATAGTAGGTGCAGGAGATCATAGCACATGGTGGATAGGTTACACAACATGTAAGGTGTCCTTACCCAGAAAACCCATACTTCTTTGAAATTTAGAAAAGTGTACAACAAACCCTAAGAAGATCCATGTATAATTAAGCAAAAAGGTTGATGGAAAGGTCGTCTCAATAACAGTTGATTCACCAACGTAAAACCTTCGCTAGGTATAAGACACCTTTTATTTGCCTTTTACAACAGAAAATGAGTTACTGCAGATTTATTCTAGCCCCCAACATCATAGGCATTCTGGCAGATGACTAAGTTAAATTTCAAAATAACTGAAAAAGTTATTTCTAGCCAGCTCTGAACCCAATGTGTATTGCTCCTAGGACTTGCCTGTATCATGGGCATATTCTGTAAGATACACTACAAGCTTACAACAACATTTCGTTGCCAATAACCTTCAATTATTACTAGTCACAAGTTTACACAGTCATTTTACATTCTTATTTAAAGATTTCTTATACAATTGGTTAAATATACATATAATGCATAATATAAACAAACACAGGCACAAAAGTTTTATAACTGAGTAAGTCTCTTAACCAGTTCATAGTTCATAGTTGATATTACCAAATGCAGTTCTTCGATCATATGTTGACAATTCACTTTCACACAGTACGTGGACTACACCACCGGATTAACAAATTAGAATAATAATTCTAAAGTTTGTACTGCTCAAAATGGAGATACCTTTAAATTTTCATATCTTCACGGCTGCTGATATGTCGGACACTTCCATTTTATGTAACTCACATTTTATTAGTGCTAAATGCCTAGCTGCAGTAAATGACAGTTCTGGGGTCAGATGAGGAACTCGAGTAACCAACGAAGTGGTCCACACTCCCGAGAATGGCATGTACTGTTCATAGAACTGTTCCTCTAATGATGGAAGTCTGCAGGCACCTACAGCGTATAGTCAGCCTCTACATTAACAAATCCCCACGACACTTGCCTGAGTAAGCACACACCGTGAGGGGCCTGCGATCGCAGTGCCGCCGACAGTGGCTCGTCGGACAAGTCGGTCAGACTCGGACTGTAGAGCTGAGAGCTTTTTCGTGTAGCTTCTGAAAATAAAAACATTTAGTTTAGAGAGTGTACAGTGCCTTCAAACATGCAATTTGGTATAGTAGGAAAGGGAAGAGAAGGAAAAATAGTAGAAAAACATGGACAGGGAAAGGTATGAAAAAGAAATGTGCCTGATAAACCAGATGTTAGCAGTGATTTTATGTCCTGTGCAAAATTTTAAGATTTACTAAGAGGGTATCAGTTCTTTCGGACATATCCGAAAGAACAGATACCATCGGTGACCGTGCAGCTCATTAGAATGAAATTACAATGAAATGAACACCCTTAGCTGCTTACAGGCGTTGACATACATCAACGGGAACAGATGAAAATGTGTGCCCCGACGAATGTAGTGCGGGACAATACGTTGAGAATGTAGGTTTCGCGGGAGGCGTGCCAGAGATAAATCCCTGCAGTCGCGCTATCCTCTGTGTCCTCGGTGACTCAGATGGACAGAGCATCTGCCATGTAAGCAGGAGATCCCGGGTTCAGGTCCCGGTCGGGGCACACATTTTCATCTGTCCCCGTTGACGTATGTCAATGCCTGTAAGCAGCTAAGGGTGTTCATTTCATTGTAATCTGGTTTAAGAATCGTCTAAGAAGGTTGTATATGTGCAAGAGACCTGGAGACAATGGCAAGTTTCAGATTGATTGCACAGGGTGATCCGTCTAAGACGTCATAAGAGTATTGCATTATATTTATTAAGTTAGTGAATAAATCTCCAAGCGATTTTCTGCAATGTACATGAAAATGGGGCGAGTTAACAATGAATGACCATGCTTTGTGAGGCAAGCTGTCAGCACCTAGTTCACAGTGCAAACAGCAGATGTCAGAAGCACATTGTATAACCTACAGAGGTGACAACAGTCAACACACGCTGAGTGTGCTACCTTGTAAGTGAAAATGGTTGTTACACCGCAACAACGTAGTCAATGTGGCATGTGGCCTAAAAAATTTTCGAGTGTTGTAGAGACCCAGGGAGTTTTCAGGTGTCGGTGCAGTGTTATCAGCCCATTCTTTCTTGTGGAGGAGACTGTTTGTGCTCTCAATTACCTGGAAATAATTGACCAGTATCTCATTTATCAATTACAGAAAGATGGGATACTGGACATCGATGTCTATCAACAGGATGGTGCTCCAGCACACTTGGATGTCATTGTGTGAGGACAATTAAACCAGATATTCAGATATTCAACGATCGCCAGTGTGGGTTTGGTAGACCCCTCCCACAGCCTTTAATATTCCGGCCTAACATCAACATTATTTCCATAAAAACCGCAGAATCTGACTGACCTACAGAGTCATGTTACAGTAGCCTTTTATCAAATCACTCCAGGAATGCTGCACACCCCCGAGGCACAATATGTGCCCCATTTGCAGTGACCGACATGTTGAGAGCTAATGTGCTGTGTGACAAATTTCAGACACAAAGTCCAGCCTCCCATCCACATGTATGTGCTGCTAATAAGCAACAAGTTTGCACACTTTCTTGTATATAGTGCTTTACTTTTCCAACATCTCAAATGTGTCACCTAACATAATGGTAAGACACAAGATTTTGGAACCACATTTATACTGTAAGACATTTCCAGGGACAGATGTGAGCTCTGACCACAATTTATTTTTTATGAACTGTAGATTAAAACTCAATAAATCACAAAATGATAGGAAATTATGGAGATGGAACCTGGATAAGTTGAAAGAACCGAAGATTACTGAGAGTTTCAAAGGGAGAATTAGGCAACCTTTGACTGAAACAGCAGAAAATGAATGGGTAGCTTTGACAGATGAAATAGTCAAGGCAGCAGGGGATCAAATAGGCAAACAACGAAGGGCTAATAGGATCCTTGGATAACACAGCAGACACTGAATTTAAATGATGAAAGGAGAAAACATAAAATGCAGCAAATGAACTGGGTGCAATGGAATACAGATGTCTAAAGAATGAGATTGACAGAAAGTGCTAAACGACTAAGCAGGAATGGCTAGAGGACAATGCAAGCCGTTATAAGCCTGCATAACTGAGGGAAAGATAGATGCCACCTATAGGAAAATTAAAGAGACCTTTGGCAAAAAGAGAAGCAGCTCTCTGAATATCGAGAGCTCAGAAGGAAAAGCAGTACTAAACAAAGAAAGGAAAGCTGAAAGGTGGAGCCAATACATAGACGAGTTCTACAAAGGAAATGAACTTTAATACAGTATTGTAGAAAGGGAAGGGGATGCTGATGAAGATGGGGTGGGAGACATTATACTGCGGGAAGACTGACAGAGCACTGAAAGAACTAAGGCGAAACAAGGCCCCTGGAGTAGACAACATTCTGTCAGAACCGCTGATAGCTTTGGGAGACCCAGCCACAACAAAACTATTCCATCTGGCATGCATGATGTGTGAGACAGGCGAAATACCCTCAGACTTCATGAAGAATGTAATAATTCCAATTGCGAATAAAGCAGGTGCTGACAGGTGTGGATGTTACCAAACTATCAGGCTACTAAGTCATAGTTGCAAAATACTAACAAAAATTATTTACAGAAGAATGAAAAACTGGTAGATGCCTACCTTGGGGAAAATCAATTTGATTTCCAGAAAAATGTAGGGACAGGCAAGGCAATACTGACCCTGTGACTTATCTTAAAAGACTGCATAAGGAAAGGCAAACTTACACTTATATGATTTGTAAACCTACAGAAAGTTTTTGACATTGCTGACTGGAATACACTCTTTTAAATTCTGAAAGAAGCAAGGGTAAAATACAGGAAGTGAAATGATATTCAGAATTTCTACAGGAACCAAATGGCAGTTATAAGAGTCATGGAGCACAAAAGGGAACCACTGGTTGGGAAGGGAGTGAGACAGGGTTGTGGCCTATACCCTATCATTTGGACTGTATGATGAACATGCAGTACAGGAAACCAAAGAAAAATTTTCTGAACAAATTAAAGTTTCGGGAAAAGAAATAAAAATTTTGAGGTTTGGTGATAAGAACTTAAAAAATAAAAATAAAATAAGGTGATTTACTGTTTAATTGTGTTCTAGAAAAAACTGTAAGGATCTGAAATTCGGAGCTAAACAAATTACAAAATTGAACCAATGAATCTGGGAAGGAAAACAAATGGAATTAAGGTAAACTGCTTGGCTTTTGTGGATGATTTTGCAATACTTTCAGAAAACCTGACAAAAGCTGTTCTTCAGAGAAACCTTCTGGAATAAATAGCAAACAGAACTGGTTTCAAAATTTCAGCTGGAAAAAAACAAAATTCATGACAAGTATAAAAAATGTGCCAAAATTCACAGCAAAACAAATAGGTAAAATAGAGCGAGTAAATAAATATACATATCTTGGGAGACTATTCAACAGAATGGACTACAAAAATCTGCAATAGATGTAAGGATTAACAAAATGGAAAGAGCATAGGGTTTGACCAAAAATATTTACAACAAGAAATGTATATCTAGAAAAACAAAACTAAAACCCCACACCACACTGGTTCGACCAGAATGTTTATATGGATCTTAATGCCTAAAAATGAACTATAAGATGGACAGATTAGAGGTTCTCAAAAGAAGGATTATTAGAAAAATAACAACTGCAATAAAAACTGCAGATGGTTGGAATATAAGAAGTAATGAGGAGATCTACAAAAATATAAAGAAAATATATGAAGTAATGGCCACACAAAGATTAACCTTTTTTGGACACCTCTACTGAATGGATGGAAATAAACTAACAAAGCAAATACTGCTATATTTCTGAAAGAAGAAATCGACAATAGCATGGGTTACAGTAGTAAGGAAAGATCTAGAAAGAAACAACATTAAAGAACCAGAAATAGCAGAAAGAAACTGTTTTAAAAATAAAATACTAAATTTGGGAGGCATTCAAAGCAGAAGAAATAAAATATGGGGAACAACATGGACAGAAGAAATGAAGAGACTTTATGGAGAGAAAATGAGGGAATACTGGAAAAATAGAAAATAACAAAGGAAGATGAGGAACTGAAGTTGTTAACATGATCCTAGTTGGTCAATATGATTAAAAAAAGTTTCAGTGCACAAAATAGCTATGGTCATAAGCGCCCATTTGTGACTTAGTGAAGGATAAAACAGGAATTGAAATCAGCATCAATGGGAGCGAAACTTAATGAGGAGGAAAACTAAAAAAACAGAAGGAAATCTTAGGAAAGTGCTATTGAAGAGGGGGTTGTTTTCCCCAAAAAGAGTTTCAAATGACCAACGTCATCTCACTCACACTTATAAACTCAAGGACACGATCAGCTGAGCACGAGTCATCTGCTAAAATGAAAGATATATCGGGAAGCAGCTGTAAACGGGCACAAAGCGGTTTAAAATAGGGGCACTGAAGTAACAGGTGTCTCACCATCCACGACTGAGAGCAGTGGGGACAAAGCAGAGGAGGAGCGCCACTTAAAAGATCTCAATGGCTAAAAAGACAATGCCCAATCCAGAGTCAAGTTAAAGTTACCTCCTCCCAACAACAGGGCCAGACGGAAGAGGTCAAAGCACAGGGAAGAGGTTTTATGACCCACAATTTATAATCCTGAAGTGCAGACCAATGAGTGTGCCATAAAAGAGTAACACAACAACATAAAATGCTCTGTAGACCAGCAAACGGAACCGTGCAAACGGCGGGCTGAGGAATACAGAGAGCAACCTTCGCCACTATATGGACTGCCTCTTTCCACATATACCAACATGCCCTGGGATCCAGAGGAATGCCACAGAGATTCCCCCCAAGTGGAGCATATGGAGGCAGGCCTGAATCTGGTGGACCAGAGGGTGGACAGGATAAAGAGCTTGGAGATTGAGAAGAGAGTTCAGCGAATACTAGCATATAATATACTGTATCCGCTGACGGTAACAGATGTATTGGACAGCACGGAGAACAGCAGTAAAAACTGAACACTGGTCAGGAAACTGAAATTTAATAGGGGTGTCGTCAATAATATAGGCTTTCCTGACACCAAAGGTGGTCTTGGAGCCGTCAGTGTAAATAAATGTGGCATCCTCCATTTGTGTGCATAGAGCAGCTAATGCCCAACGATAAACTAGGGGAGGGGTACTATCCTTGGGAAGCTGACAAAGGTCACAGAGAAGGCATGTCCAGGGGTGGGGCCAAGGTGGCAGCGTACTCCTATTTGTCAGGAAGGTTTTAGGAAATTGGAAGGAAAGTGAATGTAGCAGTTGACGGAAGTGGACACCTGGTGGCAGCAGAGAGGAAGGGTTGCCTGCATACCCTAAATTCAAGGAGGCATCGGGGGGGGGGGGGGGGGGGGGGGGGGGAAACACGGGTCAGATTAGCAGACATGGAAGACAGATGACTATCAAAATGACTCAGACAGCTCACTGATCGGACAGCGGAGGTTCAGCAGTTTCAGCGTAAAGGCTCTCCATGGGGCTGGTGTAAAAAGCTCCAGATGCTAAATGCAATCCACGGTGGTGGACAGAGTCGAGACACTGAAGAATAGACGGCTGTGCAGGGGAGTAAACTATGCTTCCATGGTCCAATTTTGAGCACAGTAAGGCGCAGCATAGGCGGAGGAGGATCACTCTGTCCGTTGCCCAGGAGCAGAGCACAGAGGGTGTTGAGGGATCGCAGATAGCGAGCCGAAAGATATGAAATGTGGGAAGACCAGCACAGTTTTCTGTCAAACATACGTCCCAAAAAATTTGCGACATCTGTGAATGGAAGGTCAACAGGGCCTAGATGTAAAGATGGCAGATAAAACTCCATACCACACCAAAAATTTACACAGACAGTCTTACTGGGAGAAAATTGGAAACTGGTTTTGATGCTCCACGAATGGAGGCAATCGAGGCATCCTTGATGACGTCATTCAAGAAGGCTGGTCTGTTGAGAGGTGTAGTAGACTGCAAAGTCATCGAGAAAGAGGAAGCCCGATACATCGGAAAGTAGACAATCCATAATTGGATTTGTGGCGATGGCAAACAGTACAACACTTAGCACGGAGCCCTGGGGCACCCCTTTTTCTTGAGAGAAAGTGCGGGATAGAGTAGTGTTCACCTGCACCTCAAATGTGTGCTCTGTCATAAATTCACGGATGAAACGGAGTAGCCGACCTTGAAAGCCCCAAGAGAAGAGCGTGCAGAGGATGCCTGTCCTCCAACAGGTGTCGTATGCCTTCTCCGTATCAAAAAATATAGCTATCGTTTGGTGTTTGCTGAGAAAATTGTTCATGATATAAGTGGACAGAGCAACAAGATGGTCAACTGTCGAACGATGCTTTCAGAAACCGCATCGGGCTGTTGTTAAAAGATTTTGGGACCACAGCCACCAGCCTAAATGGCTATTTACCATATGCTCCAAAACCTTACAAACACTACTTGTGAAAGAGATTGGGCGATAGTTGGAGGGGAGATGTTTGTCCTTTCCAGGTTTCGGAACAGGTATGACAATAGCTTCCCGCTATTTTCTGGGAAAGGTACTGTCAACACAAAAGTTGATTATGAAGGCGAAGGAGGTTGCACAGACAAGGGTATGATAGATGCAGCAACATGCGGACGTGGATACCATCTGCTCCCAGAGCAGAAGAGCGAGAGGAGGAGAATGCACGTCTGAGTTCCCGCATAGAAAGAACGGCATTATACCTTTCACGATATTGAGAGGAAAAAGCAAGAGGTCGCTGGTCGCTCTTCCGCAACCCATTTCTTCAGGAGAAAGGCTGGTGGGTAATTCAAAGAGCTCAAAATTTCAGCAAAGTGTTGACCAATGACTTAGAGATTGCGACTGGGTACACTAAGGTATCCTGCATGACAGTTAGCCCAGAGGTTGGGGGAAAACTGGAAGTGACGGATATCTGTCGGATTGACTCCAAACAATTGATGAGGGAGTGAAGGTATTAAATGAGCTGCTAAAGAAATTCCAGCTTGCCTTCTTGCAATCGTATATGATGTGAAGGCATCGTGCACGTAACTGCTTATAGCAGATACAGTTGGCCAACGTAGGATGATGGCGGCAAACACGAAGAGCATGTCTCCACTCGCGTATTGCGTCATGGCACACCTCGTTCCACTGAGGAACTGGGGGGCACTGGGGCAAAGGGGAACTACGAGGTATCGAACATTCTGTGGCTGTAAGAAAAACTTCTGTAACACGAGTGACCTGATAATCGATGCTAGGAAATTGACGGTCATCAAATGTTGCTAGATAGGAGAAAAGCATCCAATCGGCTTAAGAAAACTTCCAGTGTCTTGGGCGCATGGATGGCAATTGTGGCTGTAATCGAAGGACACATGGAAAATGGTCACTCGAGTATTTATTGGCAAGAGGGAAACATTCAAAGTGCCGAGCTAGCTGAACAGTACTGACCGAAAGGTCCAAATGAGTAGGTTGACATGGAGGCACACAAAAATGTAGGTTTCCCAGCGTTGAGGCAAACAACATCCACTTGGTGGAAGAGGTCAATCAACAGGGAGACTCTCGGATAAGGACGCAGAGGTCCACAAAGTAGGTGGTGGGGATTGAAGTCCCCAACAAGCAAATAGGGGGGCAGAAGCTGACGAAGAAGATGAGGGAGATCAGCTCTTGCCATTGGTGTGGACGATGGAATGTATACAGCACAAAGAGAGAAGGTGTATCCAGAAAGGGAAAGATGGACAGCAACAGTTTGGAAGGAACATGGAGAAGAGTCACGAGTCCTCCATATGCTGGAGTGCCATCAACAGAGGGGAGATCAAATCAGATTCACTTAAAATGAGGAAAAACAATGTGATCGCGGGGACGCAGCTTTGTTTCCTGATGACAGAAGATGACCGGCGAGTAGGATCGTAAGAGGATCGACAATTCATCCCAACTGGCTCGAATGCCACGGATATTCCAATGGATAATGGACATCGGGTGGACAGAAAAGGGAAGAATGTGACCAAGGTTGCCATCAACTCAACGACTGCTCAGAGCCAGTGACCGACAGCGTGGAACAGCATTCAGCCGAAGGCAGAAGATCCCGATCCATAGGTTGTTCGGCAGCAGCTGCTGCCACCAGCAATCGGCCGGTTGATCGGCCGCCAGCAGTGCGCCTGGGCCACACAGAAGACGGCCAATCGTGGTGACCGCCAGGTGGTGCTGTAGATGAGACACGCCGTGGCGGAGAAGGAGAGGAACTGGGTTTCTAATTAGCCTTCTTGGAAACAGGACGTTGAGATGAGGGAGGGATCGACGGTTGTGAAGTCGGGGTACGTAAAAAATCTTCACGAGTAGGCTCTTTTTTGGAAGTCTGGGTGTCTGATTTTGGGGCTCGTGATTTAGCAGAGCCCGATGAAGGGCGAGCCATAGAGTGGGGAGGTTGAAGGGGTGATCTTTGCGCTGGCCGATCTGATGACCGTGGCACTAAAGGTGAGATCACAAGTCTGCGTGGCCGCCTCCTTTGTTGGCCGAGGAGAGGCAAGGACAGTGCTGTATTTACCTGCGTGAGGCACAGTGGGCTTTCGACTGGCGAATAACTTTCGAGCAGCAAAGATCGACACCTTTTCCTTCACTCTGATTTCCTGAAATAACCGTTTGTCTTTGAAAATGGGGCAATCTATAGAGGAAGCAGCATGGTCGCCCATACAGTTGATGCAATAAGGGGATGGAGGTGGACAAGCACCCTCATGGGCATCCCTGCCACAGGTTACACGTTTGGCCATATTGGAACATGACTGGCTGGTGTGATTAAACCTCTGACACCGATAGCAATGCATAGGGTCGGGGATGGTAAACATGAACTGAAAATATCCTGCTTTAATGTTCAATGGAAGTTGAACTCTGTCAAACATCAAAAAGAGAGTGCGGATCGGCACCAATTCCTTCTCAACCCTTTTCGTGACTCATTGTACGGCCATTACTCGCTGATCAGACAGGTAATTTTTAATGTTCTCATTTGATAATCCGTTGTGTGATCTTGTATAAACCACACCACGTGATGAGCTTAAAGTACGGTGCGCTCCCGCCTGGATAGGGGAGGTGTGTAGCAGCGTAGTTTGAAGCAATTTATGTGCCTGGAGGGCACTATCTGCTTCTAGCAACAAAGTGCCATTTCGTATCCAGGAACATGACTTTACAGGACCTGCAATTGCATTGACACCTTTCTGAATAATGAAAGGGTCGACTGTCGAGAAGTCTCGACCTTCGTCAGACTGAGAAATGACTAGGAACTTTGGCACTGACAGAAGAATTGTCTGTGGCTGAGACTCGTCTAGCTTTCTCTTGTGGGCAGAAGTTTTAGAATTAGAAGAAACCATTGCAAAAGTATCCACCACGATTACTGGCGTCTCTGATGGCATTCTCCTTCCTAGTGGGAGCCCTCTCTGAGGGCACTCCCGCCTTAGGTGATTGTGTACACCTCAGGCCACACCTCCCGAGAAACGGACGGAAGGACCGATCGGCACATTCGGAAAGTACCAACTCGGGTAACCGCCCCTCCTCGGGCCTGGCCTTTACCAGGGGGTACGTACGTGTCCTACTTGTCTATCTGGGGTGGGGAATTACCCGTTACCCCGTCACCGGCTACGCGTGGGTTGGTCTTAAGACAGGCACAGGGAGGAAAGAAAGAAAAAGAAAGTAGAGAAGAATTCTCAAGCGCTGCAGCTGAGAAGAAGGGAAAGAGAAGAATCGAGAAAAGAGAAGGGCAAAGTAAGGGCAGATATGTTACATTGTAGAGATAAAAGAAGAGAAATCACTTCATTCGTTCACAAGTGTCCATCTCTGGATGTAGGCGCAAAACAGACTCCCAAAGAGAAGGAGAAGGGGAAGGGGAAGGGGAAGGGGAAGGGGAAGGGGAAGGGGAAGGGGAAGGGGAAGGGGAAGGGGAAGGGAAAAGGTGGGAGGGGGGGAGGAGGAGGATCGGGGACAGGAAGGGATGTGGAAAGGGAAGGCACGCAGCCCAGAAAGGAAAGAGAGTTGCACGAGCTCGGGATCACGTGCCCACCATGCACAAAAGAGTTGTGGACGACAAGAAATTTGTGGCACAGTGTAACGAAAGGAATGGATCAGTTGATAGGACACATCCAGAGGCATTGTGGCAAATACAATTTGTTAATGGAGGGAAGTGGGGGGGGGGGGGGGGGGAGTAAAAATTGTACAGGTAGTGCATGTCACGAACACAGTAAGCAGGTTCAAATTGATGTAGCTGCAGTATTTATACATAGATTAAGAGGTCTGCGCATGATTGGCTAGTATCAAACCAGCTACATCAAACCATCCTTTGGACTGAAGGCCACAAAGTATGCCTACATTTAAAATACAACATAATAAAGAGTCACAAAAAAAGAAATGAATGTAAGTCTCACAAAAGGGCACCAGGTAACAGATTTTTCATTACAGATTCAAGTGCATACAGTGGTTAAATAGCAAAAGAGGCAACCTACAACTTCAATGTTCTGCATCGTTTGGTAAAAGCAACCACCCAATTCTGAAGTTTTCCTCTGGCAAATGAAGAATGTAAATTTTAAGTGTGCATTGTATCTGACTTCTTTTACTCTTGGTCTTTAGAAGTGTGTTGCCTTGACAACACATTTATGTACAATTCTCCAATACTGTTATTTTCGCAGTTAAGAATGTCAACGGAGAGTGCGTGGAATAAAAATTAACATTCACTGGTAGCAAATATATTTCCCTTATAATGCAACAGGACTTTAATGTTAAAGGTTCAAGCAACTAACTGTGGCTCCTCGTTTGTGCATTTCAAACAAAACCGATAAGATAAAAACACAAATTACTTTTTGATACTGAGTAGCACATTAGCCATCTATTAAGAAACTACACCTCAATCTAAATAGCTACACAATGTGGACAATCTGTATACAGTAGGCCTACATGGTTCTTTAATGTGTTGTTAGCACAGTTAAGTGCTCCTTAACAGCTCCATTGCTAAACAGAGATATACAATCTGCCAACAGCAGCATGCAACTCAAGAGCCTGAAGTATACTGTAAGTGCACTTTAGGCCAACAGTTCAAATGTAGGTAGCATTACACATTATATGAACTACTCACCATCATCCTCAATTTATGACTTCAACTTCAGTCACTGCACAAGCATCCATTTTCATTTTCACTCTTTTCCAACTTAACCTTTTTTGCGGTAACTTTCATCTGACATCTGTGATCCTGCCTCTTCAGCCTTTATTTCTTTCTGTTATTTGAAGATGTCTCCATTTTCCACAATTTTGTCTTGGAATCCACCAGTTTCTTACATTTCAGGGGAGGTAATGCTGACAGGCTCGGGTTTCTTTTCCGTCCTCTCAAAAGGTTCTTCTGCCATTCTGTTTACAGCTGTCGCTAAATGCCTTATCGTGCAAAAATACAAACAACGGTAACACCAAAAATTCTGAAAACCAGTTTACTTACATACACATCTCAACACTACCTTTGATGATGAAGCCCTTCACTATCTGTGTCAGTTCCAAACACTAACATTTAGTCCAGTCAATGAAGGAAAATTAGGGGAAAAGTCACGTAGTCACAAAGTTTTACACAGTTCTAGGATATATTGTCACAAACATTGTACTAAAAACCCTGACCTGTGGAGTGTGAGCATTGGTGTGGGGGTAGGTTTAAAGGTAATTTTTTAGTTTTGTTCTTGAATGACTCAAAAACAACGGATCCTGGGGAAATTCTTCCCCAATACAAAATTAACCTGCATTCACTTCCCTGCCAAAAAAGGTTCTAGTCACTTTTTCTCTAGGACTAATAGTTTGCAGAGGATGAAAAAAATTGCAAATTACGGCACTAAAAATATTGTTCCAATGGTAAAAAATTAATGTACTTCCCTCCTTCCTAGGTAAGCAAACTGAAGGTTAAGCAGGTGATCCCCCTCGCTACATCACAAGAAGCAACTACAGGGTACATCACAAAGTTCTCCGTCCACAATACGCCACACGAATCGCTGGTGACACAGCGTGCAGATGTCCGCGGGGAGGGTTTATTTTGCACAAAATGAGTTAACACTACACAGAATGCAGATACAAGTTACTAACAACACTAATGCAGGGAATGTACATGAACTGGACGTATGTAAATCTCTGCACAATGTTCTACACTGCAAGAGGAGAAACTGATTCTTAGTGATCCGTTACGGGAAAGGCAGCTTCCCCCACCACAGGTGCTGCTCCCCAGCATTTCCTGTCCATTTGTATTATGCAAATGGACAGAATAGCTTCACTGAACTCATGTTTACACAGTGGAGTTATTTTCAGTTTACTGGGTACTTATTTGCAGTTGTTGAGTGCGCTACTCATATCATGTAAAAAAGTTCAACAGCTGGAACTGTCAATTGTCTACCACGCTGAAGAAACTCTTCCAAATAGGACACACTGTCAATATGTACAGGACATCATAGATTTCATTGTCACAAGCTGGAATACTTTTCACAGCACGAGGGTTATCAAATGCATCACCCTGCCTCAGTTCTCCAAAAATACGATGAGGCTCAGAGGCTTAATCCACTGCAACAAAAGTAGGTCACCAAGACTATAACAGTTGTTCAGATATTTCAACATAAGTCAAGCAATGCGTTACAGCAGATAACTGTTATAGACTTCAATATTAACAGTCACATTCCATCAGACATAGCCACACCTATCTCGGAAGATGTACTGTGGATGTGCGTTAAGTGGTTCCACTCGGTGCAGCCCACTCTGCAAATGCAGCAATTCATGAATTATGAATGGAAAATATTTATGCAGTCTACCTGTAACACAATTAATGGGAGAGAAGTGCAGTAACATTTTTAGTCATCCATTAATTCACCACCAAGTGCCTAAAACACAATTACACGGTTTTACAATACACAGCAGCAGGGTGCCACTTTTTACAGTCCAGTCCCTTTCCCACCAACACCACATAAGTAACTGACAACATAATAGCTCACTTAACACCTTCAAATAAATAGGCCTACTCCCTTTCCAAACAGGAAATAACTTCACTATATAAACACAAGTTCTGGTTATCACTGTTAGCATTCAACCGCGATTCTTATACATATATTTTAACAACGCGTTTCAAGAGACAATGCTCTCATCATCATATCTTGAAACGCGTTGTTAAAATATATGTATAAGAATCACGGTTGAATGTTAACAGTGATAACCAGTATAACGAAAACTGCTACCTCGACTCCATAATGGATTATATTAAACACAAGTTCATCAAAGCTATTTTGTCTATCAGCAAAAGATAAGTGGACACGAAACACAGGGCAGTTACAGCCTGTCTGTAAACAGAGAAGTGAGCAGTACTCACAATGGTGGAAGTGATCTTTCTTAGAAGAACACTACGTCTTCTGAACAGAACCATAAAGAACCAATTTCTCCTGTAGCAGTGTAGCACAGTATGCAGAGATTAAAGTAGATTCTGTTCATATTCATTACCTGTATTAGTGTTATTAGTACCTTATATTCGCATTCCATGTAGTGTTAATGCACGTTGTGCAAACTAAACCCTCCTCGAGCGTGTCTGTGCACTGTGTCGGCAGTGATTCATATAGTGCACTACAGAGGGGCCATATAAGTTTGTGATATACTCTGTAGTTGCTTCTTGTGACGCAGTGGACGAGATAGAGTGGAGAATCACCAGCTCCACCTTCAGATCTGTAGACCTATGGAGGTGGGAAGTGCACAAACACAGTGCAGTGAGCTACCTTCACTCACACTCTACTCCACACACCTCCCACAGCCCAGCCTGTTTCACCCCTGGAACACAATTTATCCATTAGTATGCCTCTACTGCAGTTACATATGGTACATAATTTAATAGTTGTTTTTAACCCGTTCCAAATTATTGGTCCAAGAGGAAGAAAAGTACAGACCCTTTTTGTAGGAAATTGAATGTAGTGTAATTTTGCACTGGAGAACAATTTCGCCAGAAGCCGAGGTTTTCGATTCGTTGGAGAAAAAGTAACACACAGGTAATGAATATGAAGGAAGGTGATCCGGAAATCTAAAAGTATGTATCTAAAAAAAGGAAATTGACAAATCAAATAACAAAATGAAAACCATATGGAAATATGTTAAAAGCGAGACAGGGAAAAGCCTGTCTGCCAAAGAAGTGATTAGCTTAAGAACTGGGAGCCTTTCGGTGGATGCTCCCGAAATGGTGGCTAATATCTTTAACAATCATTTCCTAACAGTCACCAACCAAATGGGATGCCAGGGTTCTGTAAAGAATGCTACAGAATACTTGCATAACACCTTAACTAACAAAATAGATGAGAAGCATCTTCGAAAAACTACAGTGATAGAATTAGAAAAAATGATTGTCTTTAAAATGTAAAAATTCTGCTGGAGTTGACAACACTTCCAGCAAGTTACTGAAATATTGTTGTAAAGAAATAAGTACAGTCCTCTGCCATATTAGTAATACATCATTGGAAGAAGGTGTTTTTCCCAACAGGCTAAAATATGGGCTTATAAGACCAATTTATAAAAAGGGAGAAAAGACTGAGGCTACAAACTATCAACCAATTTCATTACTCTCAGTTTTCTCCAAGGTACTAGAGAAATTGATGCTTAGCAGAATGGTTGAGCATCTTAGTAAATATAATATCCTCAGCAGTAGCCAGTTTGGCTTTTGGAAAGGGGTATCAACCGTGGATGCAATACATGCCTTTGTTGACAATGTTATGGAAGCCATAAATAATAATATGATGACGGTTGGAATATTTTGTGACCTGTCAAAAGCTTTTGACAGTTTAAGTCACCATATTCTCTTGAGTAAAGCCAAGACCCTAGGAATGGGTGGAACCGTAGGCACGTGGCTTGAATCCTATCTGTGTGGTAGAAAGCAGAAAGTAATCGTGGAAGGACTGCATGGTGGCCAGGTATCTTCAGAATGGGGCTCCATTACTGCAGGAGTACCTCAAGGCTCAGTACTGGGCCCACTGCTCGTTCTAATATTTATAAATAACTTAGCACTATGTACAGAATATGGGAAAATACTCATGTTTGCTGACGACACCATGTTATCAGTTAATAATCTCTCAGGGAATATGTCAAATGAGGCTGCAAATAAAGCTTTTGCAGATTTGACAAACTGGTTTGAAACCAGTGGCCTTACAGTCAACCTAAAAATGACAAATTACATTCACTTCTCTTCTAACACAAATGTTACTAATGAAATGAACCTAAAAATGGGTGAGCACGAGATTTTGAAGGTTGAGTCCTCCAAATTCTTGGATCTGCATATAGATAGCAAAGTGGCACCACCATATTCAAGATCTGTGCAAAAGGCTAAGCTCAGCAACATTTGCCTTAAAAATAATTTCAGACACTAGGGAAATGAGCACAATAAAAACTGCATATTTTAGCTATTTTCACCAACTTATGGCCTATGGTATAATATTTTGGGAAAATCAACCAATAGCAAAAAAATGTTCCATGCACAGAAGCGAGCAATCAGAATTATGTGTGGAGTACACCCTAGGCACTAGTGCAGGGATCTGTTTAGAGCTCTACAAATCCTTACAACACCTGCCCAATATATTTTTTCCCTGATGTGCTTTGTTTCAAAAAATAGCATCTTATTCAAAATCATACCACAGTTATAACACCCAAAGAAAACTGGATATCCACTATGAGCTAAAAACGAAAAACATGGTCCAGAAGGGGGTTTTATACAGTGGCACCCCAACGTTTAAAGAAAATCTGAAGCAGTTCCTTTTAGATGAGTCTTGTTACAGTATTGATGAATTTCTTAGCAAAATCTCTTGTTTGTGCTTAAAACTTACTGTGTGACCTTTACAATTGATTAATCATACTCCGTAAGTACAGTGTAACTTAATACAATACCCAAATTTATGTATGTCTGTATATGACGCCTGTATAACTTAAGAACAATACCCAAATTTATGTATGACTGTATATTCTTTCAGATGTCTTGTATCTTAACTAATATTAAGGGTATATGGTAAACTTCACAGTTTCTTTAATCTAATGATAAGATCAATGTATATGTGCACAAAACAATAATCTGTAAAAACGTTGACTCGTTCTATATCCAGGGATATGTTCCCATATGGATCTATGGAACACGAAATAAATAAATAAATCCACATCCACCCCAACGCTCACACCGCACCGGCCACGATTTTTTGTGTTCAACACACTACCTCCTAGCACTGTGCAACAATATGCGAATGCAAGATTTTTTGCCTTCACTTTGCTTGTGGATGGCTTAACGACGGGCGACAGTTAAAGGAACGCGATGTCATCACTAGCCCTGTGCAGGAGGGGGAATAACTGCCAGTAAGCGGAAATAAAAATGAGTAGACTGGCTGATTCACTCTGCAGTACATGATTGATAGCTTTTCAGGTGAGAATACTTCCGAACATATTACTTCTTGTTATGCATGGTTAAGGTCAATATATGGTCTGTAACTAAATTTAAGAATTACTAATATATTTTATGTAAAGGGTATGTAACATGATAATGCTCACAATGGCAGTTATCCGCTGATATCGGATGTTACAAACTTCAGTGATAAGGCCTCATTTGTAATAATCGGCAAAGTCCGAAACTACCTTCTGCTAGAGTGAAAATTGATAAATTTCAAATGCTTTCAGCATTATTGTCCTGACAACGGAGTGTGAGAAAACATTTGAATACTAGCATTGCCAACACGATAAATGAACACACATGATGTATGTACTATACGATAGTTCTATATAAATTGCTTAGCAACTCATGTTTGAATACCAATTAATTGAATTATTGTGTGCGTAGTTGACATGCTTTACAGAACTTTTTCAAAAAGAAAGGTTTGCAAAGCGGTGTTTCACTTTCTAACTCTCGCTCTGTTTCTCCGATAATATTGTATATACTATTCGTTACTGTCAAGCTGTGTTTACTAACTACTAAGGCAACTCACAGTTGCGGGATGTGGTGTGCATAACAAATTATCTTGTACGTTATTTGTTGAACCTCGCTATTTCTGCAACTATAACAAATATAGTACTCGCTCAAATTGCGGTGCTGCTGATGTACTGAAAATGGTCAACAACATGTTCCTGTAACATGCATAACTTTGTAACTGTAATAACGAAAACGATTCTCATAGCAGGAGATTATTTCTTCCTTACAAACAAAAATATTTGGGAAGTTTTAAATTTTTGAATTTTTAAAGCGTGTTGCCAATCCTTGCACCACTTCGAAATCTTATTAAGATGTGACAGAACATGGGATTATTTTTCAGATAGTAGACTTATTTCATAATTATTTATTCACCCATGGATTATTTAGTACAATAATATAGAACCTGTCGAAAACATAACAGAAATAATATACTCTACATAAGGCATTAACAAAATACGATACTGCATAAAGTCGGCCAGGACCTGATCAAAGGAAGCATCCCAGCATTCATGTTAGCAACAAGGGGAAAGATGAAAACACAAGTCAGTATGGCCCGATGAGAAACAAATCCCAATGTTTTGAATGTCAGTCCGGTACAATAAGGGTAATCATAAAATACATCGCGTATATTGTGACTGCAACAGCTACAAAAAGTGAATCAATGAACACGAAATGTTGAAAATAAAAACACCGTCAAAAAATTGAAAATAAATGACCAAATTATATGAAAGAATGACGTATTGTGTATTTTGCATTTTTCTGCAATCAATGATGTAGGTAAATCATTAAACTTCTATTCAAAACAATGCTCAAAAAATTGAGCACATTATGTAACACTGCTAAAAGATGTAATGCATGAACACTCGAAAACCTGCCATTATAATCATCACAATTAGGTTAGTACCATATCTCTCCTCAGCAGAGGTGTATTACACAGCATCTGAAACAGAAAACCAACAGCAGAAACATCCTTGCAAAGAAAAACACAATATAGATGGTATATCATTAACACGATCAAAAGAACCCAACAATGAATGAGGGCCTAGGAATCCTATACACTAACATATTCATTTACAATGTAGAAACACTTCTCAGCAAGAAATAATTTTAACTCTGATCTAAAAGCAGTTTCTGTCTCCAATCTCTTTATGTATGTTCGTAGGGCATTATGAAGAGTAGCACCCAAGTGGTTCACATATCTTTGAGTGTTCAGCCATGTGTATTGTGCAAGACTAACATTTTCAGGCTTGGGTGTGAAAAACAATATGGCATTTCATTGTCATGCCAGGTATGGCCCTTGCTCAGATATGAAGATGGTAAGAGCTATGTTTCAATGTTTCCAATTAGATGTTACTTGCACAAATAATTTCAATCCCTTCGATGTGAATATTTTCACAGGGTCTATCTTAGGGCAAATATTTCTGAAAGACAGAGATACCAAATAACGACAGACACAGTTGTAACAATCACTAGGAAAAGAACTGCAGCTTGGACAGCAGAAATGGTGGCTACCATAATAAATTTGGAATTTTACATTAAAATATAAGACACATGTTAGATATAAAAGATGTGCTGCTCCTACCAGTACAGTAAAGATATTTCTACAGATGTGCTATGCATAACGAACACCATGTGGAACTCGCAGAGCATGAACAGAGGTCTCTAAATTGATAGTTTAGTTTGTTATCAACCTTTGCAGAACTTACATGATAAAGGAATTACCATAATACGATATATTGTATATGCACAACCCAATTTTACAAACTAATATAATAAATATAAAATTAACATTTTACAATCCATTAAAAAATGTGATACAGTGAACTAATGCATTGGTCTTCTAGATGCTTTCTGAATAAGTAAATAATGCTTCCAGAATGACATTTTCACTCTGCAGCGGAGTGTGCGCTGATATGAAACTCCCTCGCAGATTAAAACTGTGTGCCAGACCGAGACTCAAACTCGGGACCTTTGCCTTTCCGAGGCAAGTGCTCTACCCAATGAGCTACCCAAGCTTGTGGGTAGAACACTTGCCTCAGAAAGGCAAAGGTCCCGAGTTCGAGTCTCGGTCTGGCACACAGTTTTAATCTGCGAGGGAGTTTCAAGTAAATAATGGTTTGAAATGCATGCAGTACACTTTGAGAAACACATTTATCACACCATTTGAAATTAAAAGAGTATAAAAACAAAGTATAAAATTTACAATGAGAACAGAATGATTCGTATGACAATGAAGAAGATACAAGTATTTGCCAGTAATTTAGGGTTAAACACATTTATTTAAAAGGCAATTTTTGAATTCACTTTTAAATTTTCTGTCATCTTCCATTCCCTTGATGCAAACTGGAGGGGCATTGTCTTTCTACAAGCAGATTCTTACTGATATGTGTATTGTAATTATGAAAATAAGAATTTGTATGTAAACTACTCATATGTGTTCTTGTAAACAGTACACTTTTGAATATGTAAAAACATGGTACTGTAGGTATTTTTAACTACTGGTTTCTCAATTTGGACCAGCAGTGTTTGTGGAGAGCTGCGTGTAATAATTCAAATGGCTCTTTTCTGTAATTTAAAAATGTTTTACAGATGAGATTTTGTTACACCCCAGAACATTATTCCACAAGATACAATAGAATGGAAATGAGCAAAATATACCGATCTTACACACTCCATGCTACAGACTGCACAAATTATTCTCAATGCAAAACTTCCAGAATGGAATTTTTGAGGTGTGTATATGACATGGTCTTTCCAGCTCAAGTAATTATCAATGCACATGCCCAAAAATTTTGTAGACATTACTTTCTCTGTCTCTTGGTCACTCAATAATAAACAGAGGTCATCCTTCTCTTTTATTTCACTGTACTGTATGCAGATTGTTTTATTTAAATGAAGTGTTAACTTGTTAGCACGAAACCACTGCTGCACACACTTCAGAACATTTTCAGCTGTAGTGGATAAGGATTGCCTATCATTACTTATAATTATGCTTGTATCATTATCAAATAGTATAATTTTGGTCGAAGTGTTGGGGCTTTTAATGTTATTTATATAGATCGAGAATAATAGGGGGCCAAGTGAACTGTTGGGGCTTTCAATGTCATCTGTATGGATCAAGAATGATAGGAGGCCAAGAACGCTACCCTGGACTCCTGCTTCCACTTTCTTAGCATGTGAGATGCACTTTATTTTGTGCCTGTTTTGAGATGAGAGGAGTTCCACAACCTGACTTCTGCCTAGAGACTGGATTAAATCAATTTCCTCCCAGTTCATCTGATGTGTATTGTCTCCAGTTTGTCAGGGATAATTTGGTGGTTTACTTTATCAAAGGTCTTAGAAAGATGTAGGGTAATTCCTGCCACCCTTTTGTTATTGCCCAAATTTCTAACAAGTTAGTATCACTTTACTGTAGGTGTAATATGAGGAAAGGAGGAATGGCCATATACACGAAAAGTGGAATATACTCCCAGGCCAGTGAACTCACTAAGTACTGCACTGAACAGCTGTTTGAAAGCTGTGCTTAACCTTGGAAACATACAAGATACCAGTCCTGGCTGTATATGTAGTGGCTCCCCAACAGCAAATGTTTTAAACTTCATTAAACAATTAGAGGGGCTGCTAAAGATAGTATTAATAACAGGGAAATGATTGTATGTGGGGACTTCAATATCAGTTTCATCACATATATTTTGTACTGAGGACACACAGAATTAATGATGTCCAGCTTTGCCTTGACACCCTCAGTAATATTCCCAACAAGAACAGACGGACATAGTGTGATAGCATTGATAATTTATTTCTTAAGGCAACTGTATTTTGTGAAATATATATAAGCCTCATTATTTACTTATTCCCCCGTCAACCACTTAGTGCAATAGTATCAGACATGTCAGAAACATTACAGAAATAATATACAGGGTGATTCTTATTAACATTTGAAAACTTCTGAAGCGACGTAGATGATACTGAGACAATTCATTTGATATAAGACGCACAGAGTTGCAAATGTCGGGAGATACCCCAAAAGTGGATGGCAGCCATGTGATGTGTCCAGGTAACATAACTAACCACTTGTGCAGTCATTGGGCTTGTTGGTTCTACACTTGTTGGTCCAATGGCTCTGTTACACACTACTCCGCTAGTGTACTCTGTATTCATTCTCACATTACCAATGTGACACAGTAGTACTTGCAGTAGTGGTAATCCAATATGATGATTAATCATTTTACATTTACAAAAACAGAGTAGTCTGGCGGAGTGATGTATAGCAATGCCCCCTATGGGCGAGGGTGTGTCGTCTGGTGATGTCACATGTTCAACATTTGCCATTCCAATTTTGGAGTATTTCTCAACATTTGCGAGGACACACGTGTTGTATCAAATTACTTGTCTCTGTGTCATCTACGTCACTTTGAGGGTTTTAAAATGTTAATAATAATCACCCTGTATACAGATAAAATATTAACAAAATAGGATAATATAAGATGAGAATAGGGCAGGAAGTGGTTTGTCTGGTAACCTTAATCAAATAGCAGCAATAAAGCATTAGTCCAGTTTGAATAAAAAGGGGAAAGTAAAATTTCATAGATATGTATGTAAATGTCAACTCACAGTACTAATAGAGAATTCGTGTGATGAGAAATGGGGAGAAGTTTACTATGAACACACATTATATGAGAAATTTGTTTTCTAGAAATATGCCTACATCTTTATGAATCCAATAATCGTGTACACTGAGTCGGGGAAACATACGTTTGAAGCCCAGAGAAAGGCGGGCCTACATTTGGGATCAAAATATCCTCCAGTATGAAGATATAGCTTTATTTAATGCAAAGGACTAGCTCTAATAAAGACTTTAAAATGTATTACAAGAAGTATTGAAAAATTCTTCACTTTATCATGTTGTTGTTGTGGTCTTCAGCCCTGAGACTGGTTTGATGCAGCTCTCCATGCTACTCTATCCTGTGCAAGCTTGTTCATCTCCCAGTACCTACTGCAGCCTACATCCTTCTGAATCTGCTTAGTGTATTCATCTCTTGGTCTCTCTCTACGATTTTTACCCTCCACTCTGCCCTCCAATGCTAAATTTGTGATCCCTTGATGCCTCAGAACATGTCCTACCAACTGGTCCCATCTTCTTGTCAAGTTGTGCCACAAACTCCTCTTCTCCCCAATTCTATTCAATTCCTCCTCATTAGTTATGTGATCTACTCATCTAATCTTCAGCATTCTTCTGTAGCACCACATTTTGAAAGCTTCTATTCTCTTCCTGTGCAAACTATTTATTGTCCATGTTTCACTTCCATACATGACTACACTCCATACAAATACTTTCAGAAACGACTTCCTGACACTTAAATCTATACTCGATGTTAACAAATTTCACTTCTTCAGAAACGCATTTCTTGCCATTGCCAGTCTACATTTTAAATCCTCTCTACTTCGACCATCATCAGTTATTTTGCTCCCCAAATAGCAAAACTGCTTTACTACTTTAAGTACAAAGAGATAGAGGGGCTGGCCAGTACTTACCTCAGCTCAGTACAGCCGATAGATACACATAAAACAGAACTGAAAATTTACATTCCTAGCTTTCGGAGCTTTGTTCCTTAATCAGGGAGGAGAGAGGGGAAAAAAGGGAAGAAGGGAAAGTGGATTCAGTTACTCACAACCCAGGTTATCAAGCAACAGGGAAAGGTAAACAGGGAGGGTAGCAAGGATGGAGGCATGGTTGTCAGACCCTCTGACAACCATGCCTCCATCCTTGCTACCCTCCCTGTTTACCTTTCCCTGTTGCTTCATAACCTGGGTTGTGAGTAACTGAATCCACTTTCCCTTCTTCCCTTTTTTCCCCTCTCTCCTCCCTGATGAAGGAACAAAGCTCCGAAAGGTAGGAATGTAAATTTTCAGTTCTGTTTTATGTGTATCTATCGGCTGTACTGAGCTGAGGTAAGTACTGGCCAGCCCCTCTATCTCTATGTTAGTATTTGTTTCACATCTTATATGAGATTTTCCATTAATCATTTACTACTTTAAGTGTCTCATTTCCTAATCTAATTCCCTCAGCATCACCTGACTTCATTTGACTACATTCCATTATCCTCGTTTTGCTTTTGTTGATGTTCATCTTATACCCTCCTTTCAAGACACTGTCCATTCCGTTCAACTGCTCTTCCAAGTCCTTTGCTGTCTCTGACTGAATTACAATGTATTCGGCAAACCTCCAAGTTTTTATTTCTTCTCCATGGATTTTAATACCTACTCCGAACTTCTCTTTTGTTTCCTTTATTGCTTGCTCAACATACAGATTGAATAACATTGGAGATAGGCTACAACCCTGTCTCACTCCCTTCCCAACCACTGCTTCCCTTTCATACCCCTCGACTCTTATAACTACCATCTGCTTTCTGTACAAATTGTAAATAGCCATTCGCTCCCTGTATTTTACCCCTGCCACCCTCAGAATTTGAAAGAGAGTATTCCAATCAACATTGTCAAAAGCTTTCTCTAAGTCTACAAATGCTAGATAGGTTTGCCTTTCCTTAATCTTTCTTCTGAGATAAGTCTTAGGGTCACTCACATGTTCCAACATTTCTACAGAATCCAAACTGATCTTCCCCAAGGTTGGCTTCTATCAGTTTTTCCATTCGTCTGTATTTTGCAGCTGTGACTTATTAAACTGATAGTTCAGTAATTTTCACATCTGTCAACACCTGCTTTCTGTGGGATTGGAATTATTATATTCTTCTTGAAGTCTGAGGGTATTTCGCCTGTCTCACACATCTTGCTCACTAGATGGTAGAATTTTGTCAGGACTGGCTCTCCCAAGGCTCTAATGGAATGTTGTCTACTCCGGGGGCCTTGCTTCGGTTTATGTCTTTCAGTGCTCTGTCAATCTCTTCACTCAGTATCATATCTCCCATTTCATCTTCATCTACATCCTCTTCCACTTCCATAATATTGTCCTCAAGTACATTGCCCCTGTACAGACCCTCTATATACTACTTCCACCTTTCTGCTTTCCCTTCTTTGCTTAAAACTGCGTTTCCATCAAAGCTCTTGATATTCCTGCAAGTGGTTCTCCTTTCTTCAAAGGTTTCTTTAATTTTCCTGTAGGCTGTATCTATCTTACCCCTAGTGAGATAAGTCTCTACACCCTTACATTTGTCTCCTAGCCATTCCTGCTTAGCCATTTTGCACTTCCTGTCGATATCATTTTTGAGATGTTTGTATTCCTTTTTGCCTGCTTCATTCACTGCATTTTTATATTTTCTCCTTTCATCAATTAAATTCAATATTTCTTCTGTTACCCAAGGGTTTCTACTGGTCCTCGTCTTTTTACCTATTTGATCCTCTGCTGCCTTCACTATTTCGTCCCTCAAAGCTACCCATTCGTCTTCTACTGTATTTCTTTCCCCCATTCCTGTCAATTGTTCTCACTTTATCATAAAAAATGCAAAACCCACATACTGTGCAGAAAAAAGAAGTTCAAAACTGTAGAAACAGGGTAAGGCCAAGCAAATGATATAAAACTTGAATCATTGGCTACTGAATTCAGTGAATTCTTCCTAACAGCAGCTGAAAACACAAGAGTGAGAAAATGATCCCTCAATTGCACACCCTCAGATTTACTTAGCCAGGCATTTGTAAATCACCTGTTAGAAGGACCACAGAAATCATTAAGTCACTTAAAGTAGTAACTCTTCTGGCTATTTCAATTGCTCAGGAAAATTATTAAAAACTTGGCAGTGCCGTCCTTGATTTATCTTTGTAACCAGTCAATGATTGAAAATGAATCACCTGAAATCCCTGGAGTATTCAGTAGTAATACCCATTTACAATCATGGAGATAAGTATCTAACCTTTAATTGTTGATCCCTCTTCCTCATTTCTGTGTTCTTACAATTTTTTTGAGAAAATGGCTAACAAGAGAATGTTTAACCTTCTTTTTAAGATTAACCTCTCAATAACAGCTGAGTTTGGCTTTCATAATGGGTTGTCTACTGAGAAAGCATTATATGATACTCAAAACTCAATTCTGGTCTAAGTAAACAACAAAAATTACACTTTTGAAATTTTCTGTGATCTTGTGGCAATTTTTGCTTGTGTTTTATCAGAAAACTCTACTAGGAAAACTAAAATTGTATGGTGTTAAAGGCCTTCCTGTTGCATGCATGGAGTCTTACCCTAACAATAGAAAACAGAAGGTTACATTTCCAAATGATACAACAAGAATAAGGAATCATGGAATGAATCATTCAGGGAAACATTAAATATAGTGTGCCACAAGGATCAGTGCTCGAACACTTTCTATTCTCAATCCACGCAAATGATTTATGCGGGATACTGTAGGAATCTTCAAAAACTTTAGTGTCTCGTGATGACACAAGCATATTGATAAAGTACCAGACACAGCAAAGAGAATAACTGTTTCACAGCCAACAGTACAAAAACTGATATTACACTGTTCCATTATAAAACTGACTTACAGGGACTGTGCGTATAGATCAGTGGCTGTACACTGGTTGAAGGTGGAAGTGTGAGGTGTGAAATTCCAAGGAATCGAGATGGATAACAACAGAGGTGGATTTGCTAACTGAAAAGCCCGCTACTACCTGGATTATTCTGAGAATGACTTACATATCTACATCTATAATCCGCAAATCACCATGAGGTGCATAGCAGGGGTACGTCCCATTCTACCAGTTCTTAGGGTATCTTCCTGTTCCATTCACGTACGGAGCACGGGAAGAGTGCCTCTGTGTGTGTGCAGTAATTGTTCTTATCATACCCTCAGGCCACCTCTGTGAGCAATACATAGGGTGTTGTAGTATATTCCTATAATAATTATCTAAAGCTAGCTCTTGAAACATTGTTAATAGACTTTCTCGGGATAGTTTACTTCTATCTTAAAGAGTCTTCCGGTTCAGTTACTTCAGTATCTCTGTGACACTCTCCCCCGGATTAAACACACCTGTGATTGTTCATGCTGCCCTTCTCTGTATATGATCAATATCCCCTGTTAGTCCTATTTGATATGAGTCCCGCGCACTTGTGCAATATTCTAGAAGTGGTCGCACAAGCAATTTGTAAGGTATCTTCTTCAGAGACTAATAGCGCTTCCCCAGTATTCTAGCAATAAACCAAAGTTTACCCTCTGCTATACCCACAGCTGAACCTATGTGATCATTCCCAGGTATTTGTATGAGTTGTCTGATTCCAACAGTGACTCATTGATCTTATAGTCATAGGATACTATACCTTTTTGTTTAGTGAAGTGCACAATTTTACATTTCTGAACATTTAGAACAAGTTCCCAATCTGTGCACTATATTGAAATCTTATCAAGATCTGACTCAGTATTTATGCAACTTTTCTCAGATAGTGCTTTGTTATAGATAACTGCATCAACTGTGAAAAGACTGATTTTACTGTTAATATTATCTGCAAGGTCACTAATATACACTGTGAACAGCAAGTGTCCCAACACACTTCCCTGGGTCACACCCAAAGTTGAAGTTACTTCTACATCTGATGATGATGATGATGTTTGGTTTGTAGGGCGCTCAACGGCGCGGTTATCAGCGCCCGTACAATTTCCCAACCTGTGCTCAGCCCAATTTCGCCACTTTCCTGGATGATGATGAAAGGATGAGGACAACACAAACACCCAGTCATCTCGAGGCAGGTGAAAATTCCTGACCCCGCCGGGAATCGAACCCGGGACCCCGTGCTCGGGAAGCGAGAACGCAACCGCGAGACCACGAGCGGCGGACTTCTACATCTGACAATGACTCTCCATCCAAGATAACATGCTGCATTCCCACTACCAAAATGCCCTCCGCCCAGATAAAAAATTTCACTTGATATCCTATTTGACCGTACTTTTGACAATAAGCCTGGGTGTGATACTGATCAAATGTTTTTGAGAAATCAAGAATAATGCATCTACCTGATTGCTTGATATAAAGCTTTTACTACATCATGTGAGAAAAGTGTGAGTTTGGTTTCACATGATTGATGTTTTCATGCTTTTTGGCATTGAGGAGGTCATAATGTTTGAGCTCAGAATATGTTGTACGTTTCTACAAAAATCGATGTCACGGATATTGGACAGTAGTTTCGTGGATCACTTCTACTACCCTTCTTGTTACATGGGTGTGACCTATGCCTTTTTCCAAGAACTGGGCATGGTTTTTTGGTCAAGGGATCTACTATAGATTGCGGTTAGAAGAGGGGCTAACTCAGCTGCAAATTCAGTATAGAATCTACAGGGACTCCATTGGGCCCTGGAGCTGTGTTCAGTTTTAACAATTTCAGCTGTGTGTCAACACCACTGTCACTAATACTTATTTCACTGACTCTTCTCAATGGCTTGAGGATTAAATTGGAGCAATTCTCCTTGGTTTTCCTTTGTAAAGGAACGTTTGGAAATGGAGTTAGTCTTTTCAACTTTTGCTTTGCTACCCTCAATTTCAGTCCCTGTCTCATTTGCATAACACCGGAATTTCTTTGGGTTGTGTAAAAGATCATTTGAAAGTATTCTGTGACAGGAGTCATTGAAGGCGTCACACATTGCTGTCTCGAGAGCCAAATGCGTCTCTCTAGCTATAGCACTATACTTCACTTTACATCTGTTTTGCAGTGGTCTTGTACTTTCAATATGGTTTTATGATATGATCTTCTGGGACAAGGCACCTAATGTCTAATGTGAAAAAGTACTTATTCTGCAAAAGCATGCATTGATAAACATTGTTTGCACAGGAAGTAAGTCAGCAGTCAGCCACAATGCAGTCTGTACATTCTTGCAGATCTAGACTTCAGCTGCAATGTAGCTTTCATCAGTGTATATGATATGAGTCAAGTAGACAAACTTTGAAATTTTGTTATTATAGTTTGAGTGCATTCTCTATGAAAATATATTTGCAATCTATGTTTTCTCTGTTTTCCATTAGTATTGCTTTCTTTATACACAGTCTACTGACGTTAATCTGACCACTACCCACATTCGACATTGACACGCAATAAGCACTCGAGGACGGCATGTTGTGGTGTGCGTACTGTAAGACCTTCAGTACACACACCATCAGATTATTTGGCTTGTCGCTCTAACGAAGTAGGCGAGTGTCAGCAATATGTCTCGTGGTCTTATCGTGGTGTGTTTATCTTCTGCCGTTAGGTCAGACGATAGAAATGCCACTTGCACGCTTAGAGTAGCAGATTGACGGTGACCAACTTTAAACAGAACTTGATTAATTTTCACACACATTTATTAAAATAAGAACAAACATAAACATTATGTAACTTGATTCTGGATGCTATTTACAATTGACAATCTGAAGTTCCTTTGGTCTGAGTACGTTAATCTTATTCTCACATATCTCTGATACTTGACAAAGTGTCTATACATTTATATTCACGGCTATGTACAGGCGCAGACTGAAACTTGACTATAGACTGGTACAGACTAATGTAGACTGGTACAGACTGGTGCAGACAAATGCAGACTGACTAATCAGAGGTCTGTACACTCGTTATAATACCTCACGCGTTCAGGTAATCACTGTGCGAGTGTGATCCGCGAGGAGAAAAGGTTCTATGTTAGCAGCAATCTCACTGGCTGCATTACATATTAATACGCGGATCGGTGGAAGCAGAATTTGGTCCGTCTCTAAGGCAGCGCCATCTCGTAGTGCGGAGACGGACGAGCACTGCGCCTGCGCTGTTGTGCTTAGCGGGGAGCGCTCTAGTGGGAAAGCTGTGTACACGCTGACTACGCGGAACTATGTACACACACATAAAATGTTGGGGTGATACGAAAAATTGTGTATTCATTGTCGTAATGCAGAAATGGAGTGATCTATCTGGCATCCAGAAGTGCACGATCATAGGCTTTTGAGCCGAAGGTGGAAGCATTTTTGAAACAGATAAGTGTGTAAACTGTTTGTATGCTACCGCGATTAAAGTATACCATGTGCGGCAAAATGGCACTAACCAGAAGTGGCGCCAAGGCAACTGTGTTGCACCACAGGTTGCCGTAGGTGACAGGGGTGAAAAATAGCTGTGGAGATGTGTACAGGTGAATAAACATGCAAGTGTCGAGCAAATGACCACCCGGATGAACCCACGGGCTACCACCGGTGTCTCCTCGGCGATCGTTCAGCAAAAGTTGGTGTGTATGGGGCTCCACAGCAGGTGCCTGGTTCGTGCATCTATGCTGACTGCTGTTCATTGGATGAAGGCTGGAATTTGCACACCAATACCGCAACTGGATGTTCACCGGGTGACGTCAGGTGGCCTTCGTGTACAGTTTTATAAGTGTGAAAGCAAATGAGGAGAAAGCATTACGGTCTTGTGGAATGTTTTTGCGTCATTCCCAGGGCGGTATTGTCGTGGAAGCCACAGTGAATCGACAGAATTGTGCACCTATCCTCGGGCCCGTGTTTAACCGTATATACAGCTCATTAACTCTGGTAGATATGATACTGCATGAAGAGTTTGACAGAGCACTGAAGGACCTGAGTTGAAACAAGGCCCCCGAAGTCGACAACATTCCATTAGAACTACTGATGGCCTTGGGAGAGCCAGTCCTGACAAAACTCAACCATCTGGTGAGCAAGATGTGTGAGACAGGCAAAATACCCTCAGACTTCAAGAAGAATATAATAATTCCAATCACAAAGAAAGCAGGTGTTGACAGATGTGAAAATTACCGAACTATCAGTTTAATAAGCCACAGCTGCAAAATACTAACACGAACTCTTTACAGACGAATGGAAAAACTGGCAGAAGCCGACCTCAGGGAAGATCAGTTTGGATTCCGTAGAAATGTTGGAACATGTGAGGCAATGCTGACCCTATGACTTGTCTTAGAAGCTAGATTAAGGAAAGGCAAACCTACATTTCTAGCATTTGTAGACTTAGAGAAAGCTTTTGACAATGTTGATTGGAATACTCTGTTTCAAATTCTAAAGGTGGCAGGGGTAAAATACAGGGAGCGAAAGGGTATTTACAATTTGTACAGAAACCAGATGGCAATTATAACAGTCGAGGGGCATGAGAGGGAAGCAGCGGTTGGGAAGGGAAGGAGACAGGGTTATAGCCTCTCCCCGATGTTATTCAATCTGCATATTGAGCAAGTAGTGAAGGAAACAAAAGAAAAATTTGGAGTAGGAATTAAAATCCATGGAGAAGAAATAAAAACTTTGAGGTTTTGCAATGACATTGTAATTCTGTCAGACAGCAAAGGACCTGGAAGAGCAGCTGAACGGAATGGACAGTGTCTTGAAAGGAGGGTATAAGATGAACATCAACAAAAGCAAAACGACGATAATGGAATGTAGTCGAATTAAGTCGGGTGATGCTGAGGGAATTAGATTAGGAAATGAGACACTTAAAGTAGTAAAGCAGTTTTGCTATTTGGGGAGCAAGATAACTGATGATGGTCGAAGTAGAGAGGATATAAAATGTAGAGTGGCAATGGCAAGGAAAGCGTTTCTGAAGAAGAGAAATTTATTAACATCGAGTATAGATTTAAGTGTCAGGAAGTTGTTTCTGAAGGTATTTGTAGGGAGTGTAGTCATGTATGGAAGTGAAACATGGACGATAAATAGTTTAGACAAGAAGAGAATAGAAGCTTTTGAAATGTGGTGCTACAGAAGAATGCTGAAGATTAGGTGCGTAGATCACATAACTAATGAGGAGGTATTGAATAGGATTGGGGAGAAGAGAAGTTTGTGGCACAACTTGACTAGAAGAAGGGATTGGTTGGTAGGACATGTTCTGAGGCATCAAGGGATCACCAATTTAGTACTGGAGGGCAGCGTGGAGGGTAAAAATCGTAGAGGGAGACCAAGAGATGAATACACTAAGCAGATTCAGAAGGATGTAGGTTGCAGTAGGTACTGGGAGATGAAGAAGCTTGCACAGGATAGAGAAGCATGGAGAGCTGCATCAAACCAGTCTCAGGACTGTAGACCACAACAACAATATTCTGGGCACAATGACATCTACCGGCAGGACAATGCGACATCTCATTGTGGTTCGAAGAGCCCCAGGATGAATTTGCCGTACTCGGTTGACCGCCGTACTACCCGAATTTAAACCCGATCGAGAATCTGTGGGACCACGTCAGTCGGGTTATTCCTGCTGAGAAACCCAGCGTAGCTGACCACAGCACGTGAATCGGCACAGTTCCACACCCCCATCGGTACCGTCAGAAACCTTACTGACTCTCTTTCTGCACATCTCACAGTGATTTGTGTCATAAAAGATGGTTACTCAGGTGTCAGACAGGTGGTCACATTAATGTATCTCTAACATAGTGTATAATAATGTCCTGTGTTTGACCATACAGTTAACAGAATAACTACTAGTTTCTGCACAACTGGATAGTGCTGCTGCTCTGAAAATGTGGACTGAATTGACAAGTAACTGCTCCAGTTGCTAAAAAGTACTTACGTTTACTTCATGACCAACTTTGGCTCTTAGCCACATGGGATTAGCCGAGCGGTCTAGGGTGCTGCAGTCATGGACAGTGCGGCTGGTATCGGCGGAGGTTCGAGTCCTCCCTCGGGCGCGCGCGTGTGTGTGTGTGTGTGTGTGTGTGTGTGTGTGTGTGTGTGTGTGTGTGTGTGTGTGTGTGTGTGTGTGTGTGTGTGTGTGTGTGTGTGTGTGTGTGTGGGTTTTCTAGTAGAATCTGGAATCTGAAAACTGTGGTGAAGTAAAATCAAGTTTGAAAATTGCGCTACATTGAAGCAAACTCAAAATCATATGACTTCCCTTCAACGTAGCACAATTTTCTGGTTCCATTACAAAATGAGTTCAGTATAAACCCAAAACCAGTCCTCGAGTAAAATGTAGAACTTTTTATCAACTGGAGTGATTACTCATCAGTCAGAAATAATTGCTGCTAATGAGAAACTTGTGATCAGGCAGAGTAGAAAATTTTTGTTTCAGCAGCCGGAAGTAGTCGCCGCTGACAGGTGGCGACACACCACTGCGGCTGCAGAGGCGGAGCAGAGGTTCGCACCGGCCACGCGGCACGGCGAGGCTGCAGACCGACCGCATTACCGGAGGCTGCCGCGGCGAGTCGGAGAGAGACTGCCGGTCCGATACACGCCGCTGTGCCGGAGCTCACCTTCGACAGTAGTAGGACAGCTCTGAGAATGGTTGCAGGAGATGGTCAGGGGAAGAATATTGATGATCTCCCAGATGAAATAATACTAGATGTATTTTCATTCTTCAGTTTTAATGAGCTTATAGACATCTTGCAAAATGTGTGTGTGCGTGACAAAGAGTATATCATCAGAGGAAGGTAAGCAGTTATTGTTAATGTTCTGTTGTTGCTGATAGAGTCATCAGTCCAAAGAGTGGCTTCAGGTAGCTCGGTTGCTAACCTATCCTGTGCTTAACTCCGTTTTCAAATGTTCCTTTACAAAGGAAAACAGAGGAGGATTGCCACAGTTTAATCCTCATACCGCTGAAAATGTGAATGAAATATTATTGGTGTCAGTGATGTTGAGAAACAGCTGCAATTGCCAAAATTAAACAAAGCTCCAGGGTCCGATGAAATCGCTGTCAGATTCTATACTGATTTTGCAGCTGAGTTAGCCCCTCTTTTAACTGTAATCTATCATAGATCCCTCGAAAGTGAGGTATCTTGAACGGAATGACATCCTCGATGCCAGCTAGCACAGATTTCAACACACTGATCGTGAGAAACGCAACTCGCACTTTTCTCACGTGACATACTGAAAACTTTGGATCGAGGCAACCAGGTAGGTGCAGTATTTCTCAGTTTCCACAATGCATTTGACTCGTACCACACCTACACTTATTGCCAAAAGGATGATCGTATGGGGTATCGAGTGAAATTTGTGAATGGATTGAGGACTTTTTGGTAGGTAGCACACAACATGCTATTTTAGACGGAGAGGCTTCATCAGATGTAGAAGTAACTTCGGGTCTGCCCAGGGAAGTGTGTTGGGACCCTTGCTCTTGATGCTCTACATTAATGTCCTTGCAGATAATATTAATAGTAAAAATCAGGCTTTTTGAAGATGATGCAGTTATCTGTAATGAAGTACTATCCGATAAAAGCTACATAAATATTCAATCAGATCTCGATAAGATTTCAGTGTGGTGCAGAGACTGGGAACTTGCTCTAAATATTCAGATATGTAAAATTGTGCACTTCACAAAACGAAAAATGTAGTATGCTATGACTATAATATCAGTAAGTCACTGTCGGAATTGGCCAACTCGTAAAAATACCTGAGTGTAACACTTTGTAGGGATATGAAATGGAATGCTGACATAGCTTCAGTGACAGGTAAAGCAGTTGATAGAATTGTGGTTTATTAGTTTCATAACATACATAACCATTTGATCCAGGTACAGGAGAGATATCAAAAGTTGGGTAAAATTTACTGTAAACATAGAAAGCTGATCTTTACATACAGAATCATAATAATAATACAATTTTGTTTTATATGCACAAAAGGCAGAGATAATAATGACAACAGTAATAAAAATAGTATCTAAAAATGTAACACTAAATTGCCCAAACTCAAATTATCATGTCATCCTCTAAAAATCCTTCTATCGAGTCACAGTAGCATTTCTCTCCCAGAATCTGATGTAGCATTATTTTTAGGATCTCTGGCTTAACATTAAATATATTTTTGCCCATTAATTTGTTATATATTGTCATCCTCATATACTGTGGAGCATGTTCATATTATTTCAATTTGTGTTTAGGGAGCATAAAATTATTTTTATTTGTTGTGTTGTATGTGTGGTTAAAATGATTTTCCTCAAATAATTTTTGCCTGCTGTGTAGAAAGATAATAATTTCATAAATGTATATGGAGGGTAGAGTTAGGATTTGCAGTTGTCCAAATAATGGGTGACAAGATTCTGTTTTCTGTGTGGTACACATGTATCTGATATTCTTTTTCTGAAGTTTCAGTATATGAGAAATATTAAAAATAAATTATACCATACCTAATGACAGATTCAAAATAACTACTGTATGCTATTTTTTGTGTAGACGTGTCAGTAGAATTTGCAAGTATCTGCACTGCAAATGCAAAACTGCTTAGTTTATTTGATAAGGAGTCAATATGTGTGTTCCAGTTCAAGTTCTTGTCCACATTTAGTCCTTGGAATTTGACAGTGTCAACTTCTTCGTAAGTTGATTATTGTGTGTTATTTTAAGCTCTGTGCATTTTAAGTGTTTGGTTTGGAAATGTACCATATGGGTTTTTGCAATGTTCAGTTTCAACCCATTTAACTGGAACCAGTTTTCTAGAGTATCCAGTGTGCTCACAATGAGGCTTGGAATTTTTTCTGCATCGCCATCTTCAATTAAAACAGAAGTATTGTCTGCAAACAGAAGTGATGGGGAATTGATATTTGTGGAGAAGTCATTTACATAAAATAGGAACAAGATTGGCCACAAAATGGAGCCTTGAGGCACACCTTGTGATACAGTATTCCACTTCGGAAAATAACTCACCACATTTGAAGTGACAGTTACCCTTTGTTTTCTGTTCTGCAGGTAAAATGTAAGCCATTTGAGAATATTGCCCGTAATTCCATATTTATCTAATTTATAGATGTGCAAGGGATGTTTTACAGAGTCGAAAGTTTTAGTAAGATCACAGAAAATACCAGCAACTTTACTCCTCTGGTCCAGTGCTTTGCATATCTTTTCAGTAAAGTTATTTATTGCATCCAGGGTGTTTTTTCCTGGTTGGAATCCAAATTGATTATTTATAATAATATCATTTTTTACAATAAAATTTTGCATCTGATTTGCAACTACTTTCTCAAACACTTTCAATAAGATTGGAAGAATAGAAATAGGACAATAGTTTCCCATTTCTTCCCTTGACCCTTTCTCGAACAGAGGTGTGACTTCAGCATACTTCAACACATCAGGAAAGCATCCCTGTTCAAAATATTGCTTAATTATTTTAGTTAGTGGAGATGCTATTATGTGATACACTGCTTTTATCACTTTAGTCGGTATCCCATCCCACCCAACTGAATATTTGTAATGATAGTATAATATTTTCCACATGCTTTATTGAGACTTTTTTAAAATTTGTGAGATACTTAGCTCTTTGATGGAGTCCAAAGGGGTTTATTTTGCTCTGATACTCTACTGTATCAACATCTGACTTTGTCATACTTATGAAGAATTCATTTAAACACTCCGATATTTGAGCTGGGTTTACAATAAGGCTATCATTTACTTTAATCCTAGATATTCCATTTCTATTAATTCTAACACGTAACTCTGATTTGACAACAGGCTACACTACCTTTGTTTCACTTTAATGTTGTGAAATGAACTTATTGTTTGCAATTTGTTTGGCTGCTTTCACAATTTTTTCGAACGTAGCTTTATAATGTCATACATATTCAGTAAAATACCTGTTTTTCTTATATCTCATTTCATTGCCTCTTCCTAACACTAGAAATTTTTATACCCAGAGTTATCCATTTAACTTTACCAGTGATTTTGTTACATGTGGTTCTAAGTGCGAACCATGGATGAAGGGTATCAGACGGATGCCATATTCCTTGACTTCCGGAAAGTGTTTGACTCGCTGCCCCACTGCAGACTCCTAACTAAAGGACGAGCGTATTGGATTGGTTCCCAAATATGTGAGTGGCTCGAAGACTTCTTAAGTAATAAAACCCAGTACGTTGTCCTCGATGGTGAGTGTTCATCGGAGGTGAGGGTATCATCTGGAGTGCCCCAGGGAAGTGTGGTAGGTCTGCTGGTTGTTTTCTATCTACATAAATGATCTTTTGGAGACAGTGCATAGCAATGCTGTGGTGTACGGGAAGGTGTTGTCGTTGAGTGACTGTAGGAGGATACAAGATGACTTGGACAGGATTTGTGATTGGTGTAAAGAATGGCAGCTAACTCTAAATATAGATACATGTAAATTAATGAAGATGAATAGGAAAAAGAATTCTGTAATGTTTGAATACTCCATTCGTAGTGTAGTGCTTGACACAGTCACATCGATTAAATATTTGGGCGTAACGTTGCAGAGCGATATGAAGTGGGACAAGCATGTAATGGCAGTTGTGGGGAAGGCGTATAGTCATCTTCGGTTCATTGGTAGAATTTTTTGAAGATATGGTTCATCTGTAAAGGAGACCGCTTATAAAACACTAATACGACCTATTCTTGAGTACTGCTCGAGCGTTTTGGATCCCTATCAGGTCAGATTGAGGGAGGACATAGAAGCAATTCAGAGGGGGGCTGCTAGATTTGTTACTGGTAGGTTTGATCATCACACGAGTGTTACGAAAATGCTTCAGGACCTCGGGTGGGAGTCTCTGGAGGAAAGGAGGCATTCTTTTCGTGAATCACTACAGAGGAAATTTAGAGAACCAGCATTTGAGGCTGACTGCAGTACAATTTTACTGCCACCAACTTACATTTCGCAGAAAGACCACAAAGTTAAGATAAGAGAGATTAGGGCTCGTACAGAGGCATATCGACAGTCATTTTTCCCTCGTTTTGTTTGGGACTGGAACAGTGAGAGAAGATGATAGTTTTGGTGCGAGGTACCCTCCACCACGCACCATATGGTGCATTGCAGAGTATGTATGTAGATGTAGATGTGGAAAAGTTTCATTAAACACCCCAAGAAAACTGCTTAAATATTTGTCAAAGTTACTACTACTTGAAATACAGTTGTCATAAAGCCATTCAACCTGTCTTAACTTATTTCTAAATACAATTAATTTTTTTCATTGGAGTTACTTTTCATAGAGCTTCTGTTGCATGGAATTTCTTTGTTAATTTTTGGTAATTCAATGAATAATGCAGAGTGGTCAGAGTTCCTTAGATCTAAGCAAAATTTATGGACATCTTCAAACACACAGTTGGTTAGGATATTATCAATACAAATGGCTGACTGTGCATTTACCCTAGTGGCTTGCTTAAAGTTTACTTTGAAGGCAAAAGTTTTTACTGTCAGTGAATTTGGACACATCATTGCTTTCACCTAGGATATTATTGTTGAAGTCAGCAGCTGTTACAACCTTTTTTCTTTTTATTTTTTTAGATTTTCAAGGAGGCACTGAAACTTGGACAGAAAAGTTTCAATTGCAGCTTTCTCTGATACTCTGTAAATAGAAACTACTATGATATTTAGGTCCCTTAACTCGATACAGCAGCTCTCAAATATACTGTCTTCATTCAAATGATTTAAATTATTTCTTATTGCATATTTTATTTCAGAATGTGTAAGTATGCAAGAGCTTCCACATGATTTCTCACATCTACAAGAGCTGTTTGCTACTTCAAAATTTTCGATTTTGTTAAGAATTTTGATATTGTCACATGTAAGCCAATGTTCATTGAGGCAAATAACTTTGATATTTTTATACTGCAAAAGAATAATTTGTAATTCGTCCATTTAATGACTTTTGTTTTGAAAGTCAGCACTTAGACCATTTATATTCAAGTGCATTATGTAAGAACATTCTTTCTTATTTATGGTTTCAAGCAGTATTTTCTTTCTTGGGTATCATTTCGGATTTGTCATTTTTGTTACCAAACACTGTTTCTCATCCCCATCATTCCTTATAAGTTTCCCCCTTTATTCAGAATTTTACAAGTATCAGTGAACAATTTGCTGTGAATTTTTGATCCTAATCTGTTAAAATGAAGACCATCTTTACCCAAGCATTTATTGCTTAAGAACTTATTAGGATTTACGTACACGGCTCCCATATCATTACAGCTTTCATTTATATCACTATTTATTCTCGCTATTTAACTATCACTCACAGATCTTCTGTAGACAATACCACTCACTACCATTCTAAACGTCTTGTAGACGTATCTGTCAGATCAAATTAAATTTTTTGTTTTGTTTACAATTTCCTCTTCAGTGTTGCTTGTAAGGGAATTTGTACCTACGTGGATGAATATCCCCTTGTAATTCTTCCGAGATGCCTCTGCTGAACCATCCTTCGAGTTATATATGTTGTTAAAACGTTTCTTCAGTTGATGGGTCTTGAAACCTGGGCGAATGTCTATTGTGGAATTTGGCACTGCCACATTTTTGAGCAGAGAATTGCCCATAACAAGGAAATCACTGTTTTCGTTCTGTTTTACATTACTGAGGTGCTTTGAGTTCTTTTTTCTGCATGTTACACTTGCCCATTTACATTAAATTGGAGTTTTTATGATTTCTGTGCTAGTTTCTTCTGTAGGTGTTGCAGGTGCATTGTTTTGAACAGATGTAATAGTCCGCGTGTTTTTGATGTTATTTTCGTCAATTGCCACAGCTATTTCACAAAAACATTTTCTTCCCCTTTCAGGTCCCAATTTTTTTTGCTTCTGCACTGACAGTTCTGCTTTTAAAGTGTGAATGTTGCTCCGTAGGATTTTGATAATTTCTTCCTGTGAGCTCATGGGTTATTGGTAGAATAGTGGGGGAAGTGCAATCTGTCTAAAAAGGAGATCGCTTACAAGTCACTTGTGTGACTGATTCTAGAATATTCCTCAAGGGTGTGGGACCCATACCAAATAGGACTAACAGAGGATATTGAATGAATAGAGAGAAGAACAGCATGACTGGTCACAGGTTTGTTTGGTCAGTGGCAGAGTGTCACAGAGATACTGAAAAAACTTAACGGACTCTCTAAGACAGGCGTAAATTATCCCGAGAAAGTCTACTAACAAAGTTCAAGAACTGGCTTTAAATGATTACTCTAGCAAGAGACTACAACCCCTTATGTATCGCTCACATAGGGATGGTGAAGATAAAATTAGACTAATTACTGCATGCACAGAGGCCCTCAAACAATCATTCTTCCCGCATTCCATATGTGAATGGAACAGGAAGAAACCCTAATAACTGGTACACTGGAATGTACCCTCTGCCATGAACTCACGGTGTTTTGTGGAGTGTAGATGTAGAGGTAGAAGTCTCTTCACATTTATATAAACACAAAAACCTACATACGAGGGTAATCCCAAAAGTAAGGTCTCCTATTTTTTTTATAAGTACATAGACCTGTTTATTTCTACAATGGTTTACATCAGTTTACAGCTTGAACATTTAGCTATTTTTCAACATAATCACCATTTCTGACGATGCATTTTTGTAGATGCTGTGGCAGTTTTTGTATGCCCACATCATACCAGCTCACTGCCATGCTTTTCAGAAAATTATGAACCTCTTCTTACACCTCACCATTGGAGCTGAATCACTTTTCAGCCAAATGTTCTTTTAACCTAGGGAACAGTTGATAGTCACTGGCCGCCAAGTCAGGACCACAGGGTGGGTGGGTGATTATGTTCCACTGAAACTGTTGCAGGAGAGCAAAGGTTTGCCGAGCAACGTGTGGGCGAGCATTGTCACGGAGAATGTGTACGCCCTTGCTTGACATTCCTCTTCTCTGGTTCTGAATTGCCCATTCAAGTTTTTTCAGAGTCTCACAGTACCTGTCAGTGCTAACTGTGGTCCCAGCTCTGACCACAAGGTGAAAGGAGAGGTTCATAACTATCTGAACAGCACGGTGGCGAGCTGGTATGATGTGGGCATACAAAAACTGCCACAGCGTCTACAAAAATGCATTGACAGAAATGGTGATTATGTCGAAAAATAGCTAAATGTTCAAGCTGTAAATTGATGTAAACGATTGTAGAAATAAACAGGTCTATGTACTTACAAAAAAAATAGGAGACCTTACTTTTGGGATTACCCTTGTACATTTGAATTTGCTCATTGTATTCAAGTTTTGTCTTCTGTATGACTTTTACCCATTCACCACACTTTCCTCCATTCCTTGATGCCTCAGAATGTCTTAACAACCTGTCCCTTCTTTTTGTCAGTTTGTCCCAATTAAATACAGTTAACTACTCTGACAAGGCTTTGACTTCCCTAAATTGTGCCCTGAAATGGGGTTCATTCTGTCTGACATTTTGCCTGCCACCCTCGCAATCTCTGCAATATCCTTTCAGACCTCATTCTCCTTCTGCACCTCTCTCCCTATGCTATTTCTCCTACCCCTGTGGTTGTCTTCACTGTAAGACTTGCACCCTCCTACCACCACCTGTACTAGCCCTGTAACTGGCAGAACATGTACAGTCAAAGAGAGAGCCACCTGTGAAATGACACACATCATGCACCAGCTGTTATTTAAACACTGTTCGGCCTTTTACATTGGCACAACTACCACCAAGTTATCAGTTAAGGTGAATACGCATAGGCAGAGGGTGCACACCGGCAACACGCACTATCCTGTTCCAGAGAGTGCTCTACAGCGTCGAAGTGGTGACCTCGGTGTGATTATCAGAGTGTATTTTTTTGTTATATTTTCAAAAACTGATTATTTTTGTTTATTAGTTTAAGTGTATTATCTGATGTACCCATTCCATTTTCATCATTCACCTGTAGAACCAGATTTCAAAAACTATTATCTTTGCCTCATCTATACTATTTATTATCCATGGAAGACTACTCTCCAAATGAATGCATAACAAAATGCTAGCTAACACATATACTTAGATTAGATGATAACATACTCACTTTTTCAGAGACACATTTCCTTCTTTTGGCAGTACTAATTTTATACCCTCTTTATTTCTGATGACTTAAACTACTTTCCAGTCCAGATAGTAAATGTATCTACAACATATAGAAACAAATTTTTTTAATCCAATTCCCTCCAGCATCACCTGACTTGATCAGATTGCACTTCATTACCTTTGTTTTATGTTGTAAGGATCAGTCCATATGAAAAGATCTAATGAGAGTTGCTTGACCATTTTTAAATATTTTGTTGTTTTTTTTTCATGTGATTAACCTTAATTTAAAAGTTCAAAACAGTTTTTTAAAAAGATTTACCTTGCACCCTTACTGAATGGCACACATTTTTATTTGTGAGTGCGCAACGGTTTTTCAATTTGGAGACACTAGCATTAATTTTAATATCTCTGCACTAGACTAAGTTACAACATTGCAACTGACATGACTGTTTTTAGAAAAATGTCCTCTGCAACATCGTTTATTACCCAAAACATCCTAAATTAAAAAATAACCAGTCAAAATTACTTCCAAAGTTTGGTATTGAAAACTCAGAAAATCCACTTTTTAGACCCAAAAATAACAACCAAGAAGTGATTATCAGAGTGTATTTTTTTTCTCTAGTTAGATATCATAAACTCCTAGCCTTAAATAGAGCAAGAACACTGACAAAGGTTTCCTTAAATTTTTATAAATTTTTGAAATTTGAAAATCATTATTTTTTTGTAAGGTTTGGAGCTATTTATCTCTGGTGAGACTGAATATAAAAATTTGTTTTGTTCACTTATTGTACACTTATATGATAGCAAAGTACTGTAAAAATTTCAACATTGATATTTGACTGTGAACAAAGATATGAATTTTTGAATACGTTGAAATAGTTGATATTGTGCCCGTTTAAATGGTTTATTGTTCCATTGTAATAAAATTTAGTTGCCACAGTGGTAACATCGGTTCCCATCAGATCACCAAAGTTAAGTGCTGTCGGACCGAGCTAGCACTCGGACGAGTGACCTTTCGGTCTGCCGAATGCTGTCGGACCGAGCTAGCACTCGTCCGAGTGCTGTCGGCAAGTGGGGTGCACTCGGCCCTCGCGAAGCAAACTGAGGAGCTACTCGATTGAGAAGTAGTGGCTCCGGTCTCGGAAACTGACATTCGGCCAGGAGAGCGGTGTGCCGACCGCGTGCCCCTCCGTATCCGCATCTGATGACGTTGCCTGTGAGCTGAGGATGACACGGCTCGCGGTCAGTACCCTCGGGCCTCCGTGGCCTGTTCGGGGTGGAGTTTAGTTTAATATATTAAGTTAACACCGTCATCCTATATTTAGTTATTATTATTTATTTTAATAACAAAATATTCAACAATAGGAGCTTTTGCTTTGGTTCTATGTTAAAAAAAATTGCCCATTTACACCTAGGTTTATTCTCAAAAAAAGTAGCACATTATTACAAGTTCAAAATGATAAAAGTAAAATAATAAACATGAAAAATTTCCCTATTGTTGGTAAGTCTACTATTTTGTGCATGACAAGTGTGTACAGGGGCTTGGTAGCCAGAGTTACAAGTCTGTACTGCAGCCCAGTAGTCGGTGACATAAACTGTGTTCCCCCACTACATTTGCTGGGTATGGTATTGTTTTAGCCGGTCTGGCCAGAAACCTCTGTTAGTATGGATCTACATACTTCATTGAGAGCATAGAATATTTTATGTACTTTTGTTTTTAGTGTAATTTGAAATCAACTAAAATAATTTTAAAATTTAATAATAAATAAATTTGAAAGCCTAATTGGAATGCAATAAAATGGATGAACAGTGCTCTAAGTTAAGTGTGTCACAAAACAGTGTATGGTTCAGTTTCAAAAAATGTAAAATATGTTAGTGACTTTGACGAAGATAGACAAACTTTGTCTAAAATAACAAGTAGGGTCTTCTGTATCACCAGTTTCTGAGTATCTTAAGGGAAAATATGTTCTGACATACAATCACATTTCTGGAAAAAAAAAAAAAAAAAAAAAATGCTCTGATCCATTCAAAGTTTATAAAAAGCCAGTTACTAAAGGTTCGAGGGAAATAAAATTTGAACATTTGTCCTTGCTAAGTGAGAGTAAAACAGCTACCCAAATGAAACTTAATGTAAATCCTGGAAATTCCCCATGCCCAAATTGTTATTCAAAAATATTTGTGATGAATCCAGGACCAAAACTGTGTAATCTTGTAAATGACATTTTGGTTCCTAATGAAAAAGCTATTAGCAAATTGGATTTTGTTTTTCCTGATGTAGAAATATCTTGTGCCTCAAAAATAAGAAAACTGAGTTGCAGAAAAATAAAAGCAGCTATTGAAAGCAAGGTACAATGAATTTCAGACAATATTAGAAAAGACTTAGAGCCATGTTTATGTCATCAAAACGTCAGACTGGTGACTATGGGTGCAAAACCCAATGATGTTATCTACAAAAAGTTACTAGATTTAACAGGCTGTGACACTAACAATGATGACTGCATGATGATTTTGTATGATAAATGCTACAATAATGAAACTGCTCTCGAATTGTTTAGCGAATCTGAGGAGGAAATGCCCGACAGTGCTACCTTGAGACAGTGGGTCACAACTGCAGTGCTGAAATGCTTAAGTGATTAAATCTCAGGAAGAGTACTTTGAATCTTTAATTGATAACTTAGAGAATCACAAAGTCACCACTATATTTCTAAATACCAAACTAAGTTTTTACTTTACGTTTGTGGTTCATGATGCAATACAAGGGTACCACTGGATCAATGACCAGGTGACAGTGCATCCATTTGTTCTGTACTTTAAAAATGAGGACAAAATTTGCAGTTCATCAATTTGCATTCTAAGTAACTGCTTGGAGCACAGCACTTTGGTTTTCCATGTGTATGTAACAAATTACATAAAAGAAAAGTTGTCCAAGGCTGAGAAGCTCATACACTTTTGAGATGGAAGTGGTAGTCAATACAAGAACAAAAAGAATTTTCAAATCTTTGCAACCGCAAAGTAGATTTTGAGTTGGAGACCGAACATTGAAGTAGGAGGTACAACAAAATGTGAAGTGAGTAAATCCAGCATACAAAGAAAGACCACAGACAAATTTCTTACAGAAGAGGATATGTATGCCTTTTCCAAGCATAATATTAAAAATATCACCTATTTTCCCATCAAGAAAGAAGAGATAGTGCTTCATATAGAAACAACACTTCAAATCAGATCTGAAAACTATATAGCAATTAAAGGAACAATGCAATTCCACTTTCACTAATGAAATATTAAATGGCTGGGTAACTGGAAGTCACCCGTTGGGATTTTTTGTGACCTATCAAAGGCTTTTGATTGTGTAAATCACGGAATACTTCTAGATAAGCTCAAGTACTGTGGTATGAATGGGACAGTGCTCTAATGGTTTAAATCATACCTAACTGGAAGAGTGCAGAAAGTTGAAATAAACAGTTCACATAATATGCAAAAAACTGGCGATTTCTCAGACTGGGGAACAATCAAGAATGGGGTGCCGCAAGGTTTGGTCTTGGGTCCTCTGCTGTTCCTAATATATATTAATGACTTGCCATTCTATATTCACGAAGATGCAAAGCTGGTACGTTTTGCCGGTGATACAAGTATAGCTATCACACCCAACAGACAAGAATTAACTGGTGAAATTGTAACTGATGTTTTTTAGGAAATCATTAAGTGGTTCTCTGCAAATGGGCTCTCATTAAACTTTGACAAAACACAGTATATACAGTTCCACACAGTAAATGGAATGACACCATTAATAAATATAGACTTCAATCAAAAATCGGTAGCTAAGGTGGAATATTCAAAATTTCTAGGTATATGCATTGATGAGGGGTTGAACTGGAAAAAACACACTGAGGATCTGCTGAAACGTTTGAGTTCAGCTACTTATGCTATTAGGGTCATTGCAAATTTTGGTGATATACATCTCAGTAAATTAGCTTAACACACCTGTTTTCATTCTCTGCTTTTGTATGACATCATATTCTGGGGTAACTCATCATTGAGTAAAAGAGCGTTCATTGCACAAAAGCGTGTAATCAGAATAATTGCTGGAGCTGATCCAAGATCATCCTGCAGACACTTATTTAAAGAGCTAGGGATCTTCACTATAGCCTCACAATACATATATTCACTTATGAAATTTGTTATTAATAATCCGAATGAATTCAAAAGTAATAGCAGTGTACATGGCTACAACACTAGGAGGAAGGATGATCTTCACTACTCAAGGTTAAATCTAACTTTGGCTCAGAAGGGGGCAAATTATGCTGCCACAAAAGTCTTTGGTCACTTACCTAATAGCATCAAAAGTCTGACAGATAGCCATATAGCATTTGAAAGGAAATTAAAAGAATTTCTTAATGGCAACTCCTTCTACTCATTAGATGAATTTTTGGATATAGTAAGTGGGTCATTCTCCCCCCGCCCCCTCCCCCCCCCCCCTAAAAAAAAATTAAAAATATTGAGTGTCATGTAATATTTTATGTAATGTCATATCTATGACACATTCCACATTATTACGAAGTGTCATATTCACAATCTATGGAACAAGTACTAATCTAATCTAGATTCCTTGGAATTGCAGAATACTAAGTTCGATGTTACAAAACATCAGATACCGAAATTTACCAGGATCATTGTGTCAGTAAAAGTACTTCTCTGTCTTTAACACTGAATGACACAGGAGAATGTGTGTGTGATAGACAATGGTGGCATGCAGAGGTTGAAAGTCATAAGTTTGGAAAATAATTATGTTTCTGTGCATTTTTACCACCCTGCTGGCCCAATAACACCATTCAAGAAATTGAATAGTGACAAAGTTTTTAAGGACTTCAGGAAGGCAGGAAGGCTGTGAGGGACACACGTGTATTCAGGGGATTCCTTGACGACACTGATCATTATTTAATCTGCAGTGAAATTGGGATTGCGAGGCCGAAAGTGCAGGAGGTCAGGTCCATATGTAGGAGGATAAGAGTGGAGAAACTTCAGGATAAGGAAATCAGGCACAAGTACATAACAGCGATCTCAGAAAGGTACCAGTTAGTTGAATGTAGTCAATTACAGTCATTGGAAAAGGAATGGACAAGGTACAGGGACACAGTACTAGAAGCGGCTAAAGAATGTCTTGGAACAGTAGTGTGTAAAGGTAGGATGAAGCAAACAGCTTGGTGGAACGACACAGTCAAGGCAGCCTGTAAAAGGAAAAAGAAGGCGTATCAAAAATGGCTACATACTAGAACTCAGGTAGACAGAGAAAGTTATGTTGAAGAAAGAAACAAAGGCAAACAGATAATTGCAGCATCCAAGAAGAAATCTTGGGAAGACTTTGGAAACAGGTTGGAGACTTTGGGTCAAGCTGCTGGAAAACCATTCTGGAATGTAATTATCAGTCTTCGAAAGGGAGGTAAGAAGGAAATGACAAGTATTTTGGACAGGTCAGGAAAACTGCTTGTGAATCCTGTGGATTCCTTGGGCAGATGGAGGAAATATTTTGGAGAGTTGCTCAATGTAGGTGAAAATACAATCAGTAATGTTTCAGATTTCAATGTACAATGGGATAGGAATGATGATGGAAATAGGATCACATTTCAGGAAGTGGTGAAAATGGTCAATAGATTGCAGTGCAATAAAGCAGCTGGGGTGGATGAAATTAAGTCGGAACTCGTCAAATTCAGTGGAATGTCAGGTCTTAAATGGCTACACAGGATAATTGAAATGGCCTGGGAGTCGGGACAGGTTCCATCAGACTGGACAAAAGCAGTAATCACACCAATCTTTAAACATGGAAACAGAAAAGATTGTAGCAACTACAGAGGTATCTCTTTAATCAGCATTGTGGGTAAAATCTTCTCAGGTATTGTTGAAAGGAAAGTGCGACTATTACTTGAGGACCAATTGGATGGAAATCAGTGTGGGTTTAGGCCTCTTAGAGGTTGTCAGGACCAGATCTTTAGCTTACGGCAAATAATGGAGAAGTGTTATGAGTGGAACAGGGAATTGTATCTATGCTTTATAGATCTAGAAAAGGCATATGACCGGGTTCCTAGGAGGAAGTTATTGTCTGTTCTACGAGATTATGGAATAGGAGGCAAACTTTTGCAAGCAATTAAAGGTCTTTACATGGATAGTCAGGCAGCAGTTAGAGTTGACGGTAAATTGAGTTCACGGTTCAGAGTAGTTTCAGGGGTAAGACAAGGCTGCAACCTGTCTCCACTGTTGTTCGTATTATATATGGATCATATGTTGAAAACAATAGACTGGCTGGGTGAGATTAAGATGTGTGAACACAAAATAAGCAGTCTTGCATATGCGGATGACTTAGTTGTGATGGCAGATTCGATTGAAAGTTTGCAAAGTAATATTTCAGAGCTAGATCAGAAATGTAAGGACTATGGTATGAAGATTAGCATCTCCGAAATGAAAGTAATGTCAGTGGGAAAGAGATATAAACGGATTGAGTGCCAAATAGGAGGAACAAAGTTAGAGCAGGTGGACAGTTTCAAGTACTTGGGATGCATATTTTCACAGGATGGCAACACAGTGAAAGAACTGGAAGTGAGGTGTAGCAAAGCTAATGCAGTGAGCGCTCAGCTTCGATCTACTCTCTTCTGCAAGAAGGAAGTCAGTACTGAGACTAAGTTATCTGTGCACCGTTCAATCTTTCGACCGACTTTGCTGTATGGGAGCGAAAGCTGGGTGGATTCAGGTTACCATATCACAAGGTTGAGGTTACGAACAGGCTTAGATGGTGGGGTCATGTTACACGCATGGGAGAAGCAAGGTTACCCAAGAGACTCGTGGATTCAGCCGTAGAGGGTAGGAGGAGTCGGGGAAGACTGAGGAGAAGGTACCTGGATTCGGTTACGAATGATTTTGAAGTAATAGGCTTAACATCAGAAGAGGCACCAATGTTAGCACGGAATAGGGGATCATGGAGGAATTTTATAAAGGGGACTATGCTCCAGACTGAACGCTGAAAGGCATAATCAGTCTTAAATGATGATGATGATGATCATGATGATTTCAGTTCTTGAACTTGCCACAACAACTGGGAGGTCGTATTCTATATCCCTCAAGCTGTCTGAAGAAATAAGTGGTCTTAACAGAAACTACTAGGATTCAGAAGCACCACATCTTGAAAAATTACTGAACTCAACATTTGTATTATGTTGAAAAATTTTAAATAAATATTTTCAGTTAACGTACTTCAGAGTTTATGCATATAATTCAGTACCTTAACTTCAATTTGATTACGTCTAGCCAATATCACACATGAATTAGGCAACAGCCATAAGATCAATTGTAATGTGATGGGAATTATTTCCTCATTTTCAAAAATTCGTATCTATGTCCACAGTCAAATGTCAATGTTGAGTTTTTTACAGTACTTTGCTATCATATAGGTGCACAAAATGTGCAAAAATCAATCAGTCCCACCAAGGATAACTAGTCCCACACTTTACAAAAAATTAAGATTTTCAAATTTCAAATATTTATAAAAATTAAGGAAACATTTGTCAGTGTTCTTGTTCTGTATAAGGCTCTATATAAGGCTAGTAGTTTATGATGTCTAACTAGAAAAAAAATTGTTTCTTGGTTGTCATTTATGAGCCTAAAAAGTGGCTTTTCTAAATTTTCAATACCAAACTTTGGAGGTTATTTTGACTGGTTATTTTTGAATTTAGGATATTTTGGGTAATAAACAATGTTGTAGAGGAGACTTTTCTAAAAACAATCATGTCAGTTGCAGTGTTGTAACTTAACACAGTGCAGTGATATTAAAATTAACCTAATGTCTCCAAATTGAAAAACCACCATGTGCTTACAAACAAAAATGGCTGCCATTCGGTAACGGTGCAAGGTAAAATTTGTTTCAAAAACTATTTTGAACTTTTCAATTACAGGGTAATCACCCATAAAAAATCAAAATATTTAAAAATGGTCAAGCAACTGACTTAATTTTTATTGGATCACTTCATTAGGACTGGCCCTAAAGTAAGCTGCCAATTTGTGCAACAATTTGAAATCGTATATAGGTATCTGACTGGATATGTTTTTGGATAGCACTCAATTCGATGACTGCGTAATCTGCAAAAAGTCTGAGATTCTTGATGTAGCTGTTACTTCCTGGTCTCCAAATTGAAAAACCACCATGTGATTACAAATAAAAATGGCCACCATTCAGTATCAGTGCAAGGTAAAATTTTTTTAAAAACTATTATGAACTTCTCAATTACACCTGCATAGCATTAGTTCGTCCTTGTACTTCCCATGTTAATCTCCCATACTTCATCAGTGATATTGTAATAATTACTTTAATTGTAAAATGTGATGTAGAACAGATAACATTTTTTAAATTTTAAACTTTTCACACAATTTGCAACTGAAGATGCGATATATATTCCTATACTTTATGTACATTGATAACTTGTACTATTCAAATGTTTTTATCGTTGCTCATAAAAGATTGATATCAAATTCAGAAATGTATCTCCCTTCCAGTTCACCATTTTTATTGTCGATATAACAGTTCTTGAGAACATTGCACATCTCCAGGGCAGGATGGCGACCCACGAAATGCTTACTGCCATGTCCGAGCAGCTGTTTCCTCTCACTAAGTTGCTGCAACTGCAGTCCCATGCCGAAGATGCATGTCATCTCTCAGTATCCACTACACAATTTGCACCACACAAGGAAACAGCTACTAAGGTAGCAGAGTAATTCTGGAGTGCACATGGGATTTTTTTGGCTAGGCAGCAGTTTGAGGTGCTCTGACGGACACTCACCATTCAATAAGCATCGAGGGGAGTCAAACGGCGTTCAGAATAAAGACATTTTGCCTGTCAATTTTATGAGTAAACTGTCGAAGTCTTCGTAATAACGTACCTGAATGTACTGCCCTCCAGGAAAGTTCTCACGCTCAAATTATTCTTGGGCTGAGAGGTAGCTGAAACGTGAAGAGTAAAGTTAAGAGATATTTAGCTAACTGTGGAGTGTATATTGGAAAGACAGATTAGAGGCCATAGGAGGGGAAGTATTCGTTGCAGTTGACAAAAATGTTGTCTTTGAGGTCAAAGTGGGTGTGACAAAGAAGTCACATATAACAGGTGTAGGTGAAACCAAGTTAATTGTTGGATGTTTTTACTGTCCACCCAATTCTGCTGTGACACTTCTAAGAGTCATTAGAAGAAAATGTACCTTCATGCATAAATACTCAGATCGTGTAGTACTAACTGAAGGTGATTTTAACCTACCGAGAATAGACTGGGATGTCTGTCGATTCATTGTGGGAATATACAGACATACAGTCATGCGAAACACTTGTGAACATGTTTTCTGAAAATTGTCTCGAGCAGCTAGCTCGGCAGCCCGCATGCAGTGGAAATACCTTAGACCTTGTAGCAATAAACGGTCTTGACCTTATTGACAGAGACAGTACAGAAACAAGGATTAGCGATCGTGATGTCATTGTAGCAATTATGAGTACGAAAGTTATTAATTCAGTCAAGAAGGCTAGGAGAGAGTTTCTGCTCGATAGAGCATATGGGCAGTTATTAACATCTCACTTAGACTGTTTATTGGCATCATTTACTTCCAGTACCATGGATGTTGAGGAATTATGGCCAAAGTATAAGCCTATTGTAAATCGTGGTCTGGAGAGTTACATAACTAGTAAGCAGAAAACAATGGAAAAGACCCACCACGGTTTAATAACAAAATTCGTCGGATGCTGTGGAAGTAGAGGCTGTTGCACTCTCGGTTCAAAAGCGAGTGCATAATTGATGACAAGTGAAGGTCAGTAGAGATTCGTGTGTCTGTGAGATCTACACGCGAAGCATACAACAACTACCGACGTGATACTTTAGCGAGAGATCTGGCAGAGAACAGAGTAGAAAGATCGAACCCGTAGTGTTCGGATACAGTATTACTAGTGTCCTGGTCGTCACAGTCGAGTCATTTAAATATCTGGGCGTGACATCGCATACCGGTACGAGCTGGAACGAGCGTGTGAGAACTGTGGTAAGGAAGGTGAATGGCTAACTTTGATTCATTGGGAGAATTTTAGGAAAGAGTGGTTCGAACGTAAAGGAGACTGCATATAGGACACCGGTGCGACCTCATCTCGAGTGCTGCTCTAGTGGTCGAGATCCGTACCGGGTCGGACCGAAGGAAGACGTTGGAGCAATTCAGAGGTGGGCCGCTAGATTTGTTGCCAGTAGGTTCAGACAATGTGCGAGTGTTATGGAGGTGCTTTGGGAACTCAAATGGGAATTCCTGGAGGAAAGCCAATGTCATTTTTGAGAAACACTATTGAGGAAATTTAGAGAACCTGCATTTGAAACTGACTGCCAAACGATTGTACTGCCGCCAACATACACTGTGCGTAAGGACCACGAAGATAAGATAGAAGAAATTAGAGCTCACGAGGAGGGGTATCGACAGTCGTTTTTCCCTCGCCCTATTTGTGAGTGGAGCAGGAAAGGAAATGACAAGTAGTGGTACACAGTGCCCTCCACCACATACTGTACAGTGGCTTGTGGAATATCTGTGTAGACATAGATGTAGATATGGCCCACCAAATGTGCAATAAAAATAAAACCAGCACACAATATGTGCCTGTTTATATTAGACTTACACTGAGGTGACAAAACTCACGGAATAGCAATGTGCACGTATACAGGTGGGGTATAAAAGGGCAGTGCATCGGTGAGTTGTCATTAATACTCAGCTGATTCCTGCCGAAAGGTTTCCGACGTGATTATGGCCGTACGACAGAAGTTAACGGACTTTTAATGTGGAACAGTAGTTGGAGCTAGACACGTCGGACATTCCGTTTCAGAAATCGTTAGGGAATTCAAAATTCTGAGATTGGTAGTGTCTGGAGTGTGGCGAGAATACCGGATTTAGGGCATTAACTCTCACCGTGGACAACACAGTGTCCGATAGCCTTCACTTAATGACTGAGAGCAGTGGCATTTGCTCAGAGTTGTCATTGCTTACTCACGAGCGACACTTCGTGAAATAACTGGAGAAATGAATCGGGGACATACGACAGACGTGTCCGTTAGGGAAATTTGGCGTTAAGGGGCCACGGCAGCAGACGACCGATGCGGGTGCCTTTGCTAACAGTACAAGACTGTCTGCAGTGCCTCTCCTGGGCTCGTGAGCATATCGGTCGAATGTTAGATTATTTGAAAACTGTGGTCCGGCCAGACGAGTCCCGATTTAAGTCGGTAAGAGCTGACGGTAGGGTCTGAGTGTGGCACGTAGCCCATGTAGTTGCGGACCCGAGTTGTCAACAGTGTGTTGTGCGAGCTGGTGGTGGCTCCACAATGGTGTGGGCTGTCTTCACACGGAACCAAACTGGTCCATTGGAGCAGTTCTGTTTGGCTACTAGGAGACAATTTACAGCCATTCATTGACTTCTTTTTTGCAAACAGTGATGGAATTTTTATGGATGGCAATGTACCATATCACTGGACCGCATTCCGGACAACTCGAGTGAACAATTCGGCCACCCAGAATGCCTGAAATGCAAATCTCATTGAACATTTGTGGGACGTAATCGACAGGTCGGGCTGTGCACAGTACTGTGCTGTGGCAACGCTTTTGCAACTACTGTGTAAACAGCTACAGAGGCAGCGCGGCTCAGTACTTCCGCAGAGGAAATGTACGTAAATGACCTTGTGGGTGACATCGGAAGTCCACTGAGGCTTTTTGCGGATGATGCTGTGGTGTATCGAGAGGTTGTAACAACGGAAAATTGTACTGAAATGCAGGAGGATCTGCAGCGAATTGACGCACGGTGCAGGGAATTGCAATTGAATCTCAATGTAGACAAGTGTAATGTGCTGTGAATACATAGAAAGATAGATCCCTTATCATTTAGCTACAAAATAGCAGGTCAGCAACTGGAAGCAGTTAATTCCATAAATTATCTGGGAGTACGCATTAGGAGTGATTTAAAATGGAATGATCATATAAAGTTGATCGTCGGTAAAGCAGATGCCAGACTGAGATTCATTGGAAGAATCCTAAGGAAATGCAATCCGAAAGCAAAGGAAGTAGGTTACAGTATGCTTGTTTGCCCATTGCTTGAATACTGCTCAGCAGTGTGGGATCCGTATCAGTTAGGGTTGATAGAAGAGATAGAGAAGATCCAACAGAGAGCAGCGCGCTTCGTTACAGGATCATTTAGTAATCGCGAAAGGATTACGGAGATGATAGATAAACTCGAGTGGAAGACTCTGCAGGTGAGACGCTCAGTAGCTCGGTAGGGGCTGTTGTTGAAGTTTCGAGTACATACCTTAACTGAGGAGTCAAGCAGTATATTGCTCCCTCCTACGTTTATCATGCAAAGAGCCCCTGAGAATAAAATTAGAGCCCACACAAAGGCATACTGACACTCCTTCTTTCCACGAACAATACGAGACTGGAATAGAAGGGAGAACCAATAGAGGTACTCAGGGTACCCTCCACCACACACCGTCAGGTGGCTTGCGGAGTATGGATGTAGATGTAGATGTAGATGTAGATGTAGATGTAGAGGACTCCAGTGACTTGTCGAGTGCATGTCAACTTGCTGGACTGTGCCGGGTAAAAGGAGGTCCGTCAGCAATTTAAAGGGTATCCTATGACTTTCGTGGCCTCAGTGTATTATTGTATGTTCTGTTATTATAAATTACTTTCATTTATAGTATCATTTGTTGGTAAGAAGACGTAGGGATATGTCTCACTTCTGTGTAGTGTTAAGCCCATTACAGGCTACTGTTACTATTGTGTGCCAGTTCATTAACGCACTTCCCTCAGTCACACTTGAAGTTACTTCTACACCTGCCAACGGCACTCCATCTGAGATAAAATGCTGCATTCTCCTCACTGAGAAGTCCTCAGTGTGGTCACAAATTGTAGTTGCTCAGCAATCGAGCCTGCACTAAAGTTTGGGCCACAATTCTGATAGTATACAGTTATGAACTTCTGAATGTACTGCTTTTATACTTTGCATGCTTTGGTTGTTTCTCTCTCACACCGCCTAATGCCCGAGTGCAAAATACTGTGTAGCGAAGTAAGTAAGAAGTTCCTCTTCGTCATGCTTCTGAACCGACAAGTGATAGTCGTGTCGAGATGTACAGTTTTTAATCGGCAGCTGGTGCCAGAGCTCTCTTTGTTTTGCTGTGCTTTGCTGTGACAAGTTTTATGTTGTGATTCACAATTGCTGTGTAAATTAATGAAATGAGTGTGTCATTAAGTAGACAGCATAGTACTACTTTATTATCAACATAACTTATTTACATTATTTTCTTTTAATTGGAAAGCTTGCTGTTAAAGTGAAACAGTTGAATTATTCTTCAACATGGTTGGCACAATTAAATTGTAAACTGAAATTCGTTTACTCCATTTCATAAGAATTCACTTGCTTAGGTTTTTCATTTTGATTTTGACTTGAACATACACTGTGATCAAAAGTATACAGACACCCCTAGAAACGTATGTCTTTCATATTAGGTGCAGTAGGTGCCACAGTATGATTTCATTTGTCTGAGACGCCAGATGTGAGTGCAAGTTGCATTTGTGTGTGTGTGTGTGTGTGTGTGTGTGTGTGTGTGTGTGTGTGTGTGTGTGTGTGTGTGTGGGTATGCGTATGCGTATGCGTATGCGTATGCGTACACATGTCTATTGCTGACAAAGGCCTTAATGGCCGAAAGCTATAATTGTGTGAATCTTTTTGTTGTACCTATCACAACTCAGCATCTCTGCTATATAGTGAGTAGCAACTTTCCTTCCCTAATATTGTTAACTCTGAAAGCATACTCTGGTTGGGATTTGTGGGGAAGATGTAGATGACAAGATGCCCAAATGAATAATGAAAGACAGGTTGTGTTCCACCAGATGGAAGGGCTGACCGAGAGCTAGATGGCGGGATACTGTATCCACTGACCTTACTGAGATAGAGATCTGATGGAGGAGAAAAACAGAGAACAGATACGTATGGAGGAAGAGTATTGAGGAGCTCGAGGTCCACCGAGACCTGTAGTGCCAAAACGAAGAGGAAATATGTTTCATTTTATCAGCCTCAGTCCTTCTTCTCACTGCACACAATACACTCCCTTGCACAAGAGCCCAATTTGACTGTGTTTACATCCCAGTATCAGTATCTGTCCACCTTGCCTCTCCACTCCAGCATATTTGACAGATATTTTTATGAAAAATTTCAACACCAGTATTTATGAGTGGTATAACGCCATACTCGTCTTTTTGAGATATTTTGATTGCCATTTAAGAAAAAGAGGTTTTGATTGCCATTAAAATGTATGCTGTTCCATTAAAACAAATTATGATTGGGAAAAGGGTTAACTGTGCTCACTCCATAACAAATTTAGATGCCCCTGTGCTTACTACCAATTGCTGAAAACCTCGTGTCAGTATCTTGAAGCTGAAGGGGTGTGCCTTGCATGAATCAAGCTGTTTATAATATTCTAGCAAAGTTTTGATAGAATTTAAACTCTTTTTAGATTAAAGGAGACTAGTCACTGAAAGTGTATGTCTGTCTCTGTGTGTGTGTGTGTGTGTGTGTGTGTGTGTGTGTGTGTCTGTGTCAGAATCACAATTTTATTGTCTCATGACATACATAATTGATTTAAAGTAGAGGATGCTTGTAATTGTAAATAATGTACCAGAGGTACATACAATGTAGAAAGAAACCTAATCTATAAAAATCATTACAAATTTGTTTCATTATTCTACAAAAGGAATCTTCCCCGTCATTCAGAAATTCCATGCATGAACAATAACATTTTTGCACTAGGATGGTGCATAATTTTATCTTCAGTGAACCTAGTTCCATACTGAGAAAGTTTTTCATTTTTAATTTATCATAAATTTTTATAGCTGTTTATTGAGGAGCCTGGGAGTAGAGATTTAGCCTATGATATAGCAACAGAAAATTATCTTCGTTTCTTGTGCCATATATAAATTGAAAATGCTTTCCCATAAATAATTCTGGATTGATATGGGCAAAGACAAACAGTTCATAAATGTAAATACATGAAGTAGTTAAAATTTTTAGACCTTTGAATAAAGGTCGGCATGACGCTATAGGATCAATAGTTCATATATTTATGCTAATACTTTTTCAAACTAATAATATTCTATTTACACTACTTTCCCCCCCCCCCCCCCCCCCTCCCAAAAGATTATACTATATCTTATAATAGATTCAAAAGAGTTGTGGTAAACAACATTCCTAGTGAAACTTCCTAGCAGATTATAACTGTGTGCCAGACCGAGACTCAAACTTCACAGAAGCTTTTCTGTGAAGTTTAGAAGAGAGGAAATGAGGTACTGGCAGAATTGAAGCTGTGGGGATGGGACGTGAGTCGTGCTTGGGTAGCTCAGTTGGTAGAGCACTTGCCCGCAAAAGGCAAAGGTCCCGAGTTCGAGTCTTGGTTCAGCACACAGTTTTAATCTTCCAGGAAGTTTCATATCAGCGCACACTCCGCTGCATAGTGAAAATGTCATTCGGAGAACTTTCCTAGTGTCCGTGTCACTTGCATAGAACAGTATTGTCATTGAGATAGGCTTATATGAGAAGACCGGGATAATTTTTTTTTCTAAAAATACCCCAAGGAATTTGACAGATTCTGCTTCTCCAAGTTCCTCGTTTTTATGGATAATTTGGAAGTCCGTTGATTTTGGTTTTTTAAACTGTAGTATTTAGTTCTTTTCCTGTTCAGTTGTAATCCACTTGCACCAAACCAATGTTATAAACTATTTAGGGTGACATTCACACAGTATCTAATAATAGAATTAAGTAATTTCAGTACACATCTTATTTTTGAGGTAAGAAAAAACCTTCAATGTTGTACCGACTGAAAGCAAGTAAAAAGTGTGCAATATTCTAGCATTATCCTATATCCACATCTGCATCTACAGAGTGTCCCAGGATTTGGGAACGTGACAGAAACGATCATTGTAAACAAAAAACGTCACATAAGCATGGGCTCTAAAGTACATACCATAAGAGCTATGAATACACCCTGTATATTGTGTAACAAGTCCCTTGTACTGCAAGCTCTCTGCTTTCCGCATTTTGAGAGGTGGTGGTATGGATCAAAACAAAGAAAAAATTTCCAGTAAGCAGGGGCTCTTAAGTGCATAGCTTAAGAGCTACAAACATTTATTCAGTAGAAGAGATGTTTTTCAAAATAGCAAAGATGAACCAGTGGTCATAGCTTTTAAGGTATGACCACAGGCACATTTTACAGCCCATTCCTACAAAATTTTTTGCTTCAATTGATCATTCCTGTCGTACCTCCGAATATTGACTGTTCCTGTTGGGATATGCTGTACGAAGGAAGGATCGATATACTGGTGGACTTTCGGGAGGTTGACTTCTGGGAACGTACGCACTCGTAATTTTAAAAGTAAGCTATTCTGTGGTACACGACACTCCTCTCGCAGTGTTTACCATTTGAGTTGACTGGACATCTCGTCGATGCTTTCGCACTTACTAAATGAACCTTTACAAAGAAGAACCTACAAGATGTGAAACGTAGAAAAAATGTACATTGTTGCAACACAAGAAGCATCAAACACATATACACGCCTTACCACAGACTATCAAAATCAATAAATAGCTATGAAGTCACAGGGCACAAACTATTTAATAGGCTCCCACATGCTATACAGGATCTTCCTGAACATACATTCAAAGAAAGACTGCATGAATGGTTTATTGCCCACCCGTTCTATGATATCAATGAATTCTTCAACTGTAAAATGCAGTAATCCAACAGATGACCCACTGTACATTTATTGTAATATAAGCTAAAATATTTCAGTAGTCAATACCTTATCACACTGTATTATAAATTGTAACTTCATTTGACGTTGTCAATTGCTGTAATGGCCTAAAGACAATAGAATCTTTATTATTATATGACAAAATGTTCTGCTCTACTTTTGGGTATTGTCTGTTTCTTCTATCAGTCCTATTTGTTACAGATCCCAGACTCACGAGCAGTATTCAAATACAGTGAAACCTCGCACAGTGAGCACAATTCGTTCCGGAATCTTACTCGTAGTGCAAAACACTCTTTAAGGGAAATAATTTATCCCGTATAAAGTGATGTAAAATACGATAATGCGTTCCGTGCAGAAAAAGTACTAAAAGTTTTATCTTCCTTGTGCCATTTGTTCAAAGAAAATTATGCATACAGTATTACGTACGTGATAGGGACAGGGAATGTGAAGTAGGTGGTGACCTGGTAAAGATAGCTACCCAAACATAACACTATGTGCATTTCGTGCAGCGTTTCAGCATCACAATTGGCCTCATCTTAATGTGGCTGTTAGGCATGTTAACATGGTGCTGGAGAAGGCACTGGTGGCAGAGGGGATGGGTCACATTGCAATTGTGCCAGTACAGTCTTATCAGTAGATCAGGTTTCACTAGGCATGGCCTGCACCTCAAAAGATATAGGGAGGGGAGGCTGGCAAAGCTTATAGGTGACAGTGTAGTGGGAGGGGGTGGTGGGATCACTCGTGGAAAAATTCCTGTAGTAGTTGGTGTTAGAGCTGCACCTTTTTTAGATTGAAGTCAGCTGATAGGTATACCTGCTTAAAGGAAGCCCCTCTAACTAAGGAATCACCGTCAGAGGACGTCATGTTCCCGAGTAGGGAAGGAATTAGCGTATTTCATCAAAATGTAAGAGGTATTAGAGATAAAGTTAGTGAACTGCTTATAGATGCTGACTCTGAAATTATTGATATATGAGAGCACCACATAAATAATTTGACAATTCAGAGGCTTCTTTTACCAGGATACAGATTAGCTGGCTGTTTTTCAAGCAGTTCCTTGCAGGATGGGGGAGTGGCTATGTACGTAAAAAATAGTATTCCATTCGAGTCCATAGACGTATCACGGCACTGCACTGAACAGATATTTGAATGTTGTGCAGGGGCAGTTGAATTTAATGAAACTAAACTTGTATTTTTTCTTGCTTATAGGTCCCCCAACTCCGACTTCAGAGCATTTCTGCTCAAGCTAGTGAGGTTTCTCGATTCACTTTATAATAAGTACCAGAAATTAGTTATACATGGTGACTTCAGTGTTAATTTTGTATATGATTGTGCAAGAAAAATGGTGTTGGTAGATCTCCTAAATTTGTGTGATCTGATACAGACTGTGTTTTTTCCTACTAGGGTGCAGGGGAACAGTAGCACAGCCATAGACAATATTTTTATTCATTCTTCATTACCAGATGGGCATTCTGTTAGTAAAAGGGTGAATGTCCTTTCAGACCATGATGCACAAATTTTAGCTCTAAAAGGCTTGTGTACTCAAACGAATGTCACATATAATTACAAACTGTGTAGAAGAGTTAATACAAGGGCAATTGAGAGTTTTTTAAAACTCGTCAAGGAACGAGAGTGTCAGGATGTTTATAGTGCCGATAACATAGATGATGAATATAACGCTTTCCTTAACACATTGCTCCTGCTCTTTCAGAGCTGCTTTCCATTAGAACGTTCTACATGGAGTACTAGCAGTAAAAGGCAGCCTGGGTGGCTGACTACTGGGGTAAGGATATCATGTAGAACAAAGTGGGAATTATATCAAAATGTTAGAAGTAGTCACAAACAAGCTACAGTTGCACATTGCAAGCTGTATTGTATGGTGCTTAAAAATATTACTAGGAAGGCAAGAGTATGTGGTGCGCAAATAGAATAGCTAATTCACAGGATAAAATTAAGACCATATGGTCAGTTGTGAAGGAAGTGTCTGAAGGTTGACAATATAAAGTCAGTTCGTAGTAAAAATATTTCTGTTACTATTAAATCAGATATATGTACAGTATTTAACAATCATTGTCTGAGCATTGCTGGTGAATTAAATAAAAATTTAATTTCTACAGGGAATCATATAATTCTCTTAGAAAATGCCTTTCCAAGGCTGATGTCTGAAATACTCCTCTGTGATACTGACAAGGGGGAGATTTAGTCAATAATTAAATCACTGAAGACTAAGGATTCTCATGGATATGATGGAGTTCCTTGCAGAGTATTAAAGTACAGTGATGCACATGTAAGCCCTGTACTTAGCCATATTTGTAATTTTTCCTTTAGGTATGGTCAGTTTCCTGAACAATTAAAATACTCACAAGGGAACCTCCACATCGCACTCCCCTGAGATTTAGTTATAAGTTGGCGCAGTGGATAGGCCATGAAAAACTGAACACAAAACAATTGAGAAAACAGGAAGAAGTTGTGTGGAACTATCAAAAAAATAAGCAAAATATACAAACTGGGTAGTCCATGTGGAAGATATGCAACATCAAGGCTAGTGTGAGCTCAGGAGCGCCGTGGTCCCGTGGTTAGCGTGAGCAGCTGTGGAACAAGAGGTCCTTGGTTCAGTTCTTCCCTCGAGTGAAAAGTTTTTTTTCTTTATTTTCGCAAAGTTATGATCTGTCCATTCGTTCATTGACGTCTCTGTTCACTGTAATAAGTTTAGTGTCTGTGTTTTGCGACCGCACTGCAAAACCGTGCGATTAGTAGACGAAAGGATGTGTCTCTCCAATTGGAACCGAAAACATTTGATCGCAAGGTCATAGGTCAACCAATTCCTCCACAGGAAAACACGTCTGATATATTCTATATGACACTGGTGACGCCATGTGCATCACATGACAAGAGTATGTTGTCGATCCACCTAACTTGTGCACTTGGCGAATGGGTAAAAAGATTCTACCTTGCCCGATTTAGGTTTTCTTGTGGATGTGATAATCACTCCCAAAAAAGTGATGAAAACATAAGAGTTTGTCTCATAAACTGCAACAAATGAATGCAACGGTTTCACAGTCACACTGTTTTCCTGTGCTCTGTCAAAACATATGTTTTTAACATTTTCAAATTTTTCCGTGTGCAGACTGTCAAATCCTGCATATGTCCAAGCAAATCTGAACATGTTCTGGAATTTTGGAGAGCGAAGTTGGTTATGTGTAAGTGCCTGAACTTTGATAATTGTCTGAAAATAAAAAATTAAACTTTACACTGGAGGGAAGACTTGCACCAAGGACCTCTCGTTCCGCAGCTGCTCACGCTAACCACGGGACCACGGCACTCCTGAGGTCACACTATCCTTGATGTTGCCTATCTTGCACATGGACTACTCAGTTTGTATATTTTGCTTATTTTTTTCATAGTTTCACACAACTTCTTCCTCTTTTCTCGATTGATCTGTGTTCAGCTTTTCAAGGCCTATCCACTGTGCCAACTTTTAACTAAATCTGAGGGGAGTGTGGTGGGGAGGTTCCCTTGTCAGAAGTAAAGCTGCTTTATAGAAAGGGATAATGTAGACAGTTTTAGACCTATTTCTATGCCATCAGTGTTTGCTAAAGTTATTGAAAAGGCTGCTTATGTAAGGATAATTGATCATTTTATGTCACACGATTTGCTATCAAATGTACAGTTCGGCTTTAGAAATCATTTAACAGCTGAAAATGCTATATTCTCTTTTCTCTGTGAGGTACTGGATGGGTTAAACAAAAGGGTTTGAATGCTAGGCATATTTTTTGATTTAACTAAGATGTTTGATTGTTTTGATCACCGACTATAGCTCCATAAGTTGGTCCATTACAGAATAGTGAGAGTAGCTCAATTGGTTCATCTCTTACTTTAGAAACAGATAGCAAAAGGTCATTACTCACAATGTTGAGAATGTCTGTGATGTGGGATCTGAGTGGGGTACTGTCAAATGGGGGGTTGCCCGAGGGATCAGTGTTGGGGCCGCTCCTGTTCCTTATTTATGTAAATGATATGCCCTCTAGTATTATGGGTAATTCTAAAATATTTCTGTTTGCTGATGACACTAGCTTGGTAATAAGGGATGTTGTGTGCAACAATGGCTTGGTTTCAAATAGTGCAGTTCATGACCCAAGTTCATGGCTTCTGGGAAATAAATTAACACTAAATCACAGTAAGACTCATTTTTAGAGTTTCTACACGTAATTCAACAAAACCTGACATTTTAATTTCACAGAATGGGCTTATGATTAGTGAAACTGAACAGTTCAAATTTCTGGGTGTTCAGATAGATAGTAAACTGACTTGGAAAAGCCCACGTTCAGGATCTCATTCAAAGACTTAATGCTGCCATTTGTACTATTCGAATGGTATCTGAAGTAACTGATGGTTCGACATGAAAATTAGTCTACTTTGCTTATTTCAATTCACTTATGTCATACGGTATTATATTTTGGGGTAACTCTTCTCATTCTAAAAGGATATTTTTGGCTCAGAAATGGGTGGTTCGGGCAATAAGTGGTGTAAGTTCGCGAAACTCTTGTCTGCCCCTGTTCACTAGTCTGGGTATTTTGACATTGGCCTCTCAATTTATATATTCTTTACTGCCGTTTCTTGTTAGCAATATCAGCTTATTCGCAAGAATAAGCAGCTTTCACTCAGTTAATCCTCGGCATAAATCCAACCTGCCTTTGTATCGTACTTCCTTGACTCGTAGGCAAAAAGGTGTGCAGTATACTGCTGCATCCATTTTCAATAAGCTACCACAAGAATTCAAAAATCTTAGCAGTAATCCACGCACTTTCAAATCGAAACTGAAGAGTTTCCTCACGGGTCACTTCTTGTATTCTGTTGTGGAGTTCCTTGAAAAATTAAGCTGATTCTTATGTTGTATTGTTGACTGGGTTTACTTAAACTTATGGACTGACTTTTTTTGGGGTGATGATTTTCAGTGGACGATGCAACCAATTCCCACACTTTCAGCATTTCTCGTATTGGACCAGAAGATTGCTGCTTTGCTGTTACGGCCGCCTCCTCTTTCTCCTCTTCCTCCTCCTTTGAAGAACTCCTCTCCACAACTCCCTGCCGTGAAACACACTGCAACTCTATAAGCTCTTCGGTGCTCATTTCTTGGCTGTAATCTTCCACAAGCTGATTGATATCACTGTTGTCCACTTTTAGTCCCGTGCTCTTAACAAAGACACAATCTCATTGACTACAGGCTCCACAGGTACTGACTCTATTGCCTCCGAGTCACATTCGACAGTGCACTCTGGCCAAAGTTTCTTCTGAGTAGAAGTGGGAGTTCTCTCGGTAATCCCATCCCACACCTTTTTGGTGATCTTGACACAGGTAATCGTGTGTAAGTGATATTTCCAAAACTCTCCAAGAGTGAGATTGGTAACTTCAGTCGACTCAAAGAAATGCCTGAAGAGTGCCTTAGTGTAGGGCTTCTTAAAATTAGAAATAATTTACTGGTCCATAGGCTGGAGTAACGGATTTTGATGAATTGAAATTCTTCAAGGAAGTGGTCTTGTAGGCCTGGAGGATTGGAGAATAGGCAGGAGCGTTGTCCATAGTGAGCAAGATACAGAGTGGTAGATTAATCTCGAGAGAATATTTTTTCATCGAAGGACCGAACACTTCGTCGATCTGATCACAAAAAAGATCGTGTGTCACCCGAGCCTTGTTGTCGGATCTCCACATCACATTTAACCTGCTCTTGTGCCCTTTACACTTTTTGAAGGCTTGAAGAGTTTCTGAATGGTAAACAGGGAGAGGTTTAATTTTCAAATAATCTCTCGCATTGGCACAGAATAGCAGTGTGAGATCGGCTTTGGTTGTCTCACACCTGGGTAATGCATTCTCCTCTGCTCTTACAAAGGTATGCTTCAGTATATTTTTCCAGAACAGACCTGTCTCATCACAATTAAAAACCTGCTGTGGCAGATAACACTCAGAATCTATGAGCATTTTGAAGTTTCTGATGAAAGCTCTCTGCTGCCTCTGTGTCCGCCATGCAGTGGACGCTAGTTCTTCTCTTAAACTTCTCGGACCACCCACCGCTTCCCTTAAACACTTCAGTGAATCATTCTCACCTTTTCACAAATTATGTTCTCATTAATAGTGTTTTGCAATTGCTTTTCATTTATCCATTTTATCTGTATAAGGAACAACCTGTCAGTATCGTCCAGAATACGAAACCATTGTTTGGATGTTCATGTCACTCGCTTTGCAGCCTCTATCTCCTTAATCTTGTCCCGGTTCTTGAGGATAGTGCAAATAGGTGATGCTAAATCAGCAATGCTCACACCACGTCTGCATTTTTTCAATTATTTTACGTTTCATTTCTAAGGTCATTTTCTTACTCTTACGGTCATATTCTTGCAGCTTTAGCTTCTGGGACATTTTTAAGAAGCTTATTAAAATTTGTGCATAAAAAACACTGTGGGAGCACTATTTTAGAAAAAATGTGTGATTGCAAGCTGCAGTAAGGTGGGTAACAGAAAGAGTGCTAAGCCCGGACTGTGGTATGTACTAAAGACATTATTGATATGCTGCTGCTGACAATGAAAGTTGCTCATATTGGCAACCGTTTCCCCCACCGCGTGCATACGGCTGGTGATGTTGCACTAAATCGTCGTGACTCGTGCTTGTTAAGCGTGTCTGTTTTTAATAATTTGTTTAGCTCATTATGTGAATTGCACAATGTGGGAGGTGCTTATTAAGTGAGGTTCCACTGTATTGGCTGAACGAGGACTTTTGGACTAGCTCCTTTGTGGGTGGTCAGCTAATCTCAGTGTGGCATCAACGTTTTCCTACACTTAGTTTTACAAGGATATTCTATTTTAAAATGCTCTGTGCACATATTCCAACATAATAAATATGGCTGCTTCCAGGGATTGTTTGGCAATTGTGTAATTGTCCAGTAATGGGTCTTTCTGTTTATTTATGCGCAATATGTTAATTTGTTTACTTTGGGGGTCAACTAACAGTCACTGCACCAAGTGTCAGTCCACTGCAGTCATCATCTGCAAACTGACTGACGGACCTCTTGATGTTCTCCACAAGGTCATTTATACACTCTGTGGATAGTTACGGTCCTACAGCACTCCTTTGGGGTATCAACTTCCTTTGTTATAATGCTATTGCAATTTTGGCTTACATGCCTTTGTCACACTTAAGATTCAGTGCCGTATTGTTGTTATTGTTCTGATTTTCATTCCAAAGATTCGTGTGATGCACTTCCCCCTGCCACTCTTTCCTGTGCAAGCCCCTACGTCTCCAAATAGCTGCTGCAACCAATGTGATCAATGTGATGTGCATTCCAGCCCAAGATGCTGGATTGGTGGTCATGTGTGCATGGTATATATATATATATATATATGTGTGTGTGTGTGTGTGTGTGTGTGTGTGTGTGTGTGTGTGTGTGAAAAAATAACAAGTCTTCGCTTCAGCTTACGACCTTAGTGCACATCGACAGCAGGAATTATTACCCTGTCACAACTAAATTTTTCTGTACCTTAACTATGTGTCTGAACAATTTCTTTTATTTCATCATCTGTGGAGCTAGTTGGTATATAAACCTGTACTACTGTGGTGAATGTTGGCTTTATATCCGTTTTTGGCCTGCATGGACTCCTATTTTGTATGCATTATTAAACCTACTCTTGCACTACCCTATTTGATTTGTATTTATGGTCCTGTACTCACCTGACTGAAACTCCTTTTCCACTTGCCACAGAACTTCACTAATTCCCACAATATCCAACTTCAAATCATCCAGTTCCCTTTTTAAATTTTCTAACCTACCTGCCCAATTAAGTGATCTAGCAGTCTATGACCTCACCTGTAGATTGTATGTTTGGTTTTTCACGATGACGACATCCTCCTTATCGGACCCACGTGGAGACCCGAATGGGGAACTATTTTACCTCCAGAATATTTTACCCAAGAGAATGCCATCATCGTTTAACTACACAGTAGAGGCAGCATGCCCCCAGGAAAACTAACAGCTGTATTTTCCTGCCGCATTTAACTGTTTGCAGTACTGGCACAGTGAGGTCGTGTCGGTTCTTGTTACAAGACAGTGGCTTATAATCCAAAATTGCAATAGCACAATAAAAACAGTTACAGCTAAAAGTGAAAATGACATCTTTTAAGAACTCCCTTGGGATATTTCAGAGGTTACTAATATGTCTGAAGGTTTCTCTTTACTAAGAATGGCATACTATGTTCCATTTGTTAGGAGCTCTTCTGTTCAGTCACAAAACTGGTCCAATATTCCGTACGCTCATCTTTTGTTTATTAAGCTACAGTGTGGAACCCTGTCAGACATCTTCCAAAAGTCGAGGAACGTCAACCTGGGCACCAGTATTTGCTGCCTTCAAGATCTTGTGGATTAATTCACTATAAATGGACTACACAGTTAACGAGAGTAGTTTTACGCACGAAACTTACGTCAAAGTATAAGAATTCGATCATTATGTGTTTCTCATTGTGCGCCTCTCACACTGCAGGGCACAGAATGGGAGGAGCTGCTGTGGTGTCACCTGCTCCGAGTGCGCGCACTGCAGGTGTGAGAAGACGGACAGAGAGGTCTTACGGACAGCCGGTATGATGCCACAACTCCGGACACTTACGATGATGCGCGGTACCAGAGCTCGCATCTTACGTAAGATCTGCAGGAACTGTCCGAATCTCACAACTTTGCAGCTTCACGGCTGTCAGAAGATGAACTACTCGGTAAGTTGAACCTTCAGCTATAGTGTGAGATATAAATGAGGGCCCACTTGTGCGAGTACTGTTTTTAACCAGATGGACAATTCCTGTTTTCTGTACTTTATAGTGAGGGATTGGACGGGTTAAAAGATACGTGTGCTTCTGAGAAACAGAAAGTGCACGTGATTCAAAATGTAGCAATGTGGGACCTCTCATCTTGCTTTGAGATCACTCTTAGAGTTCATACATGGTATGTTTCTTTTTTTTCATTTTTTAATTTATTTTTGAACTACAGTTACCTGTTAAAATTATATTGTAGGTTACATTTCTCGTATTATCGTTAACTAGCCTTTTCCCAGTGGCTTCGGTCACATACACTTTTGACACATATATTACACACACGTCCTCCTCTCGCTCGCTGTGTCCACTTCTTCCTCTCCCTGTCTCCCTCATCCTCCCACCTCTTCCCTACTCCCACCTCTTCCCTACTCTCTCTCTCTGCCCATCTCTTCCTCCCCTTTTCTCTCTCAGCTTCCTCCTCCTCCCTTTCTCACCGTCAGTCTCTCCTGCGCCCCCACCCCACCTTGCTCAGCTGTGCCATTGCAAGTTGTGCAGATACTACTCACATGACATGCCAGTCATGCAGGGCAGCCTACATGTCAGTGGTAGGAAACCCTTTTGTGCCCATATAACCACTCCTGTGGAAGCTAGAAAGTTCTAACTGCCATAGTGCTGAATGTGATACAGCAACCAGCATGTCTTCCAAATTTGGGTGAAATTGATTATGATGCAATTGACAATTTGCTTATTTCTGTAGTGTGAGAATTTTTGATGCAATGACCAAACTCGGCAATCACGGTTAATAGAATAATAAAAAGTAGCAACCGGGATCACAAATTTGTTTTATATCTGGTGTCAGTAATTGGTTTCAGTCATTAAACCGACTTCAGACCCCAGATGATGGAGGAGCCTGTGCCAAGCTCTGTTGTGTGATGCCTGTTGCTGTCTGGGACAGATACTACTTGATACTGGCTTCTCTCCTCATCTGGAGTCTCACTCTGAAGACAGATGTCATGTTCTCAGCTGTAATTTTTTATCATTACGGTAGAGTGTAATTAGTCTTGTCGAGGAAGCAGCTTCTCGTACAGCTTAGCTGCAGCGTGCTACCTTGGATGACAGTGAGGGAAACCAGACACGGATCAGCTCTGTGCAGCAGATTAATGACCAGGTCTTCTGTTTTTGTTTTAGGGTGCAGGGTCGTACGCACCCGTGTCAGAAATGTAGAATGTCGGTGCCAATGACGAAGGCACCCCTGACATCACGGTCAGTTCGAGAGCTGTCAGTATATGCAAAGGTACTATTGTGAATTTCCGTGTGAAGGTCGTGAAACTGAAGGCGATAGAGCGAGGCTGGAGGTAGTGACTTTAGGAAGCGAATGGAGGCTGAGGCGAACACGGGCCGCTGCGTGAAGTCGAGCTGGTGAAGGATTCACACGCATCAGGAAAGTGGCAGGTATTGTGAAGTTAAGCTGTCGGAGGAAGAGCTGAAAGTGAACTCCGGGAGGTAACAGAGAAAAGGGACGTGCCCCATGCTGGCGATCAAAGGAGTCATTGAAGAAGGAGGCATAGGGTGGGTGGCCTGCACGGCAGACAAACGGTGTGCTTACCTGCTGAGGAGAAAGTAGGATAGCGGTAGTTTGGCAGCTTCAGCATACAGACTCTCAGCCGGTCCAGTGAATAGGTGCCAGTGACCAAACAGATGCCACAATGGTGAATAGTATTGAAACAGGATAAGAGGGACAGATGTGCAGATGCAAAAACGAAACACCCCTAGTCTAGTTTTGAATGGAAAAGGGACCGGTACAAACAGTGGAGGGTGGTTCGATCTGCTCCCCAGGAAGTACCACTGAGGACACGTACAACATTGAGGGACTGCATACAGTGGGCTGTTAGGTAAGACACGTGAGAGGACCGAGAAAGTTTCCTATCGAGCGTGAGACCCAATAATTTCATAGTTTCAACAAACTGAAGAGGTACAGGGCTGAGGTGCAAAGATGGCGGAAGAAACCCGTTGCGCCACAAGAAATATGTACAAACAGTTTTGTCAACAGAAGAACAAAAGCCACTGTCCGTGCTCTACAAGTAGAGACGATCGAGACATCGCTGAAGATGCTGCTCGATGAGCTGAGTCAGTGGAGAACTGGAATAGATGCAAAATCGTCGAAAAAAAGGGAGCCAAAGATGTCCAGTGGGAGTCAGGCCATTATGGGACTAATGGTGATAGCGAAGAGGACGACACTTGGGATGGAACCTCGAGGCACACTGTTTCCCGGATAAAGGTGTCTGACAAGGCAGAACCCTCACGTACTTTGAAAACTCGGTCTTTTAAAAATTCCTGAAGGAAACGGGATATGCGGCTACCAAAGCCCCACCTGTAGAGAGGACAGAGGATACCAGTCCTCCAGCAGTTGTCGTAGGCTTTCTCCAAATCGAAAAACATGGCCACAATCTGGGAGTTCCGCAGCAAAGCGTTTGTGACACGGGTGGACGAAATGAAGAGATGGTCGACTGCAACTAAATCCACAGTGTGCAATGCTTAGTAAATTGCGAGAATCATATGTTCCGTCACCTTGCAAACACAGCTGGTGAGAGAAATGGGGCAGTAGCTAGAAGGAAGGTCCTTACCGGCCTTAGATATGGGTATGACAGTGGCTTCATGCCAGAATCTGGGATGTGATGTCATCAGTCATACGACCACACCACCGCCTGAGACACCGATCCGCCGGATGTGATTCTCTCAATAAATGGAACAGAAGAATGGCTGTGTTAGCCAAAGAGTACACAGCCAGTCACAGTACTTACGCTGCCACGAGGCACTGCTGGGCCATTTCGTGTGCAGCAGGAGAGTAATGCAGTTGTGCCAGTCTACAGTTCGTAGCCGCGCTCAGTGGTCAGCCAGTGCCGACGTTAGTCATCATCTGCAGCTCAGTATTGCTGCCATCGAGTCTTTGTTGCTTCATTTCAAGTTAGTCTTCAAATTCACCGGATTCGACATTTGAGATTACGAGACATTAAGTCATCACTGCACGATCTTTGACATGTACATTATGTCATTCTACAGACGCTTAGTCTAGTCGCACCTTCTATAATTGATGACCAACTGATCGTGGACTGCAGCAAAGTTAAGTAATAACTTCTTTCTTATTTTGTACTCCTGCTAATTAATTGTGTTTTCCTGTTGTAGCTACCGAGCAGTCTTGGCATAGTTGAACCCACGTTTCCACCTCCTCGGCTACCTCATCTTCGCCACCTCGTGTTGACGGACTCGATTATGGTGGAAGATCGAGAGCCGTTGTGGGAAATGTGCCCTCTGCCCAGATGCGGTCGTACATGTTAAGCAGAAAGTGCTTGCCCTGCCCGAGCCTCCTCCACTCATTTCCGATGGATGAGAAGGCAGGAAAATGGCAGCCCAAGGTGTCGGAGATAGCAGTAGGGTCCACTGTGACATTGTCTGCTACTGTCAGGCCTGAAAATCCCAGGGATCTGTCAGAGATTGGCCCACATGGTGGGCGAGGGAGTGGAATGTTAAAAGAGCTAATGAATGAAACCGAACTAGATTGTTTGCTGTCCTGAAGAAGGTGATGACACTGTGCACACAACTGTTTACAATGAATGCAGTTTGCCATTGTAGGATTACGGTTAAAAATGCAGAGAGCACGTGTCCACACACAAATTGCATCGCGGCACGCCTCGGTCCACCGAGGGACCGGGGGGCGCAGCGTGGTGAAGAGAAAGTGTGAGGAATGGAATGTTGTGTCACAGTAATGATAACATCTGTAAGATACTCTACCTGGTCAGCACAATGTTTGTCGAAGGTCACCAGAGAGGAGTAGAGCCTCCAGTCAGACTTAGTAAGCTGCCATTTGGGTGTGCACGTAGATGGGATAGGAGTCAGCAAACGGATATTACACGGGAAAAACGGTCACTCGATTACGTGTCAGAGAACGTACGCCTCAGACAGTGGGCGAGCTGGTCAGTGCAGAAGGATAGCTCCAAATGGGAATAGGTGTGCGTGAAGTCTGAAAGGAACATGGGTGCTCCTACATTAAGGCAGAGGAGGTTAATTTGATTGAGAAGGTCAGCCGAGAGGTCACCTCTCCGACACATTCTGGTAGAACCCCAAAGGGGCCGATGCACATTAAAGTCACTGAGCAGCAGAATGGGGTGAGGTAGCTGCCCAATAAACTCTAGAATGTCTGCCCCGGCGATAACAAATGACGGAGGGACATAAATGGTACAGAAGGAAAAGGTCAAGTGAGGAAAGAAAAGGCAAACTGCAACAGCTCGGAGATGGGTAATCGGAGAGGTGGATCGACTGTAAACATCATCCCGTATGAGCTACAAGGCTCCTCCACGAGGGGGAGGAGGTCAAAACAGACTGGAAAGAAATGCGAGAGCTCAAAGTGGTCGTGAGGATGCAATATTGTTTTCCCGGAGGCAGAGGACGAGTGGACACTGTGATTCTAAGAGCACCCATAAATTGTCGTCGTCGGATCGAAGAACGCAAACGTTCCACCGGAGGAGAGTCACGACGAGGAAAACACGGAGGGGTGTCACCTTGGCGGCTGCCGAGTGCCGGCCTACGTATACCTGTCACTACGGGACACGGAAGCAGGAACATCCCACTCCGTTAAGTCTACAGGAGTGTCGGCATTCTCCGTCTGTCGGCCTGCGTATTCCAGGGCAGAAAAACAGCCGAGAGTGCACACCGGCGACACAGAGTTCCGCCAGGTGAGGGTATCACGTGGCGACAGCGTCGCAGGGGAGACCGGCCGCCTCCGTTCCACTTCTCGGAGCCTTTCCGGTTGGCAGAAGAAGACTCTGATGTCGGCTGGCTGGAGGGATGTACAAAGTCTTTGTAGGAGTGTTCCTTCTGTCCTTTATGCCTGCCGGTTGTGTAGCAGGTGGCTTAACTCTGGGAGGCGAAAGTTTGTCGCACAGCTGGAGGAGGAGACGGGGATGCTACCGGGACACCGAGCAATTTCACAATCGCGGTGCTAAATATTAGGTCGGACGTCTGCACGGCCGGGTCCTCCGTAGAGCGAGAACGATACTGTAGGTGCCAGGCGGTAGGACGTGGGGTTTACGAGTAGCCGACAACTTACGAGCAGCCGGGTAATGCAGTTTTTCCTTCACTCATATCTCCCGGACAGCCAACTCGTCGAGATATGCGGGATAATCGCAGGAGGATTTGGCACGGTCGTCAGCGCTGTCGCTGCAGCGGGGAGAAGGAGGTGGGCACTCGCCCTCGTGAGCGTCACTACCGCAGGTTACACATCTGGCCGGGAGTCGACAGGACTCTCAGGTGTGGTCGTAACGGTGACACCGGTAGCAGTGCGTCGGGTTTGGAATATACAGTCTGACTGTGATAACTTCATCACCTGCTTTGATCTTTGACGGAAGAACCACTCTGTCAAAAGTGAGAAACAGAGTGCGTGCGGGCACTGAGGAGGCATCTACCTTTTTCATCACACGATAGACTGCGATGGCACTCCGATCGGAGAGGTACATTCGAATTTCTGCCTCAGTCAGACCGTCGAGCGGTGTAGTGTAAATAACACCGCAGGAAGAATTCCGCATTCGGCAGGCCTCGACACCAACGGGATAGCCGCGGAGGAGCGGAGCTGCGAACAGTGTCGCGCCTGAGAGTCAGAAGTAGCCTTCGAAAGCAAAGTGACATTGTGTAAATGAGAGCAGGAGTTCACAGGGCCAGCAGTTGCATCGACACCTTTCCAGGTAATATACGGATTTAGCGTAGTGACTGACCGTCTTCAATATGTGAAACCACGTGGAACCGTGGTGCAGCTGGGAGGGTCTTTTGAATCATTGGCCTCATTCCGTTTATGTTTTGTAGACGTTGAAGGTGAAGACGATTGGCTCGTTGCGAGAAAATCCCCCACGATTTTCGGCATCTCCGATGGCGTGCTCCTTACTACGGGGGGGCACACATCAGAAGGGGGCACACTTGCCCCAGACGATTGTTCACACTTCAGATTGCACCTCACGAACACCTAACAGACGTTCCAATTGGCAATTTGAGAAGCTAGCAGCTCGGGCAATCATCTCTCCTCAGGCCCGGCCTCTACGAGGGGGTACGTGCGAACTCTACCTGTCGACTCGGGGCTGGGTTTTACACGTTACCCGTTCGCGTGTTATGTGTCAGAGGCATAGGCGGTGCATGGGGAGGAAGAAGAAAAAAGGAGGACCTCGAACGCCGAAACGGAGGAAGGATAGGAGAAGGGGAACAAGGAAAGAAAAAAGAAATGAAAAACAGTGCAGAGACTGTTCTGATATTGGCCACTGAAAATGCAAAACACCTTTCCAGAAACATTCTGGACACGTTCCCCGAGGGAGAAGAAATAGAACAGTGTGAGGATATACGTACAGCACCGAAGGGAAACTGTGCTGCGCGGCCTCACGGTAGCCGAGCACGGACCCGACGAAGAGTGGCGAGTCCCGTGAGGGGTTGGGAACCGGTGGTCTGGTACTTCGGTCAGCCCGAGTGTGGCTTTTAGGTGGTTTCCTGCACTCATGTAGGGAAATGCTGGGCTGGTCCCCAATCTCCACTCGGTACAAATATCTGTAATATACGGTTACACAAAGGACAAAGTTTACACGATCCATAGTCGTGTGGCAGCCACAGCTCTCCTCCCTGACGTTAACTGGTGACTGTGGCACCAGGAAGGTTATCTGGCCTCAAATTTAAAATAAAAACAAAATCTGCCAAATCATGTTAAATAGTAGTGCCTTATGATGGGGTAAATGCTAGGATAGACAGTCAGTGTTTGTGACAAAATTTTATTTTGCAGAACAACCTGATTTTTGATATTTCATAGTACCGTGCAGTCAATAAATTTCAGCATCAATAATAATACTTCCTAGGACAATGACCTGTACTGCTCTACAGTACTAAGTTCCTTAATTTAAAAAATTCTTTAATTTTTATCTAATTTTCAATAATTTAGAATGTACTTGTATTTAATTATTTAATTTTGCATGTGAACATGTAATCAGGAGTATACTGCATAAATTACACATAAAAAATAGGACATGTTTAATCAATTTACAAATGTATGTGAATTACTGAGAGACATAAGGAAATTTGTGTTAATTATATTACACTGCTTGATAAAATTATACAACCATAAATTATATGAGCCACTGAGAACCATAAGAGGCCAAAGCGTATCATCATTGATTGAGACTGTAGCATTTATTTATGCTTCTGACATCCATCAATCTTAGGCTGTGTCACGTTTGTCTGTGCTCTAGATCCACATTGTATGTATGAACAGTCACGAAAAGCTATCTCACTGGCTTCTCTGATATTCGGTTTGATGATGGTTTGCTTGAGGCCCTTGTGGTTCTTAGTGTGTGTGTGTGTGTGTGTGTGTGTGTGTGTGTGTGTGTGTGTGTGTGTGTGTGTGTGTGTGTGTCAGTTGTACAGAAAGTGCAAAATTGCTAAGCAGGAATGGCTAATGGATGAATGCAATGCTACAGGAGCACTCATTACTGTGGGGAAAGATAGATGCCATGTAGAGGAGCATTAAAATGACTTTCGGAGAAAAGAGAAACAGCTGTACAAATATAAAGAGCTCAAGTGGCTCGCCAGTACTACACAAAGAATAGAAAGCTGAACGGTGGAAGGAGTGTGTAGAAGGACTTTACAATGGAAATCAACTTGAAAGCAAAGGGATGATGACGTAAATGAAAATGAGATGGGGGATCTTATTGTGCGAGAAGCATTTGTTGGAGCACTGAAGGTTGAAATAAGGCCCCTGGAGAAAATGACATTCCCTCAGAATTATTGAGATCCTTGGGAGAGTCAGCCATGACAGAACTATTCCATTGTGTGTGTACAAGGTCTGTTCAAAATATTCCAGAACATTTGTAATTTAGAGTGAAATGTGGTTGGCATCCGCGTATGCTTGTGTTTAATGTGTTTCATTGTTGTATTTCTGTTAGTTATTGTTGAGTGCTGCATTTAATAGAATGTTGTGTTGCACAGTTTGTGAATTTCGAGATGGAAGAGCTAGAGGAGCAATGCATCTGCATTAAATTGTGCACGAAACTCAAGAAAATCTGCAGAGACACTCCAAACGATGCAGGAAGCCTACGGTGATGAGTGATTAAGTCGTACTCTGTGTTACAAATGGCTGACACAGTTTAAAAATGGCTGGACAGAAGTTAGAGATGACCCTCATTCGGGACACCCTCCGACGTCTACCACCGACACTCGTGTCGGTAACATCGACAAAATTGTGCGATCCAGTCACAGACTGACTGTCCGAGAGATTTCGGAAGAATGTAACATTTCAATTGGACCGTGTCATGAAATCTTGACACAGCATATTGGAGTGCTATGTGTTGCCAGCAAATTCGTCCCACAGCTCGTGAGTTGAGACCAGAAAGATCGTCGCCGTGCAACCTGTGAAGGGCTATCGCATCGCACAAATGAGAATGAGATGGTCCTTAAGAGTATCATAACGGGTGATGAGATGTGGGTCTACAGTTATGATGTTGAGACTCAGGTTCAATCTTCACAATGGATCAGGAAGGATTCTCCGACACCAAAACTAGCTCATCAGGTCAGATCAAATGTCAAAGCGACGCAGACAGTTTTCTTTGACTTTGAATGATTAGTTCATCTTCATCACGAATTTGTTCCACAGGGACAAACTGTTAACCAATGGTAGGATTGGGACGTGTTACGAAGCCCAATAAAATGTGAGAAGGAAACAGCCTGAAGAGTGGCGAGACAGTTCACGGCTCTCGCTTCGCGATAACGCGTCCACACATCTCTCCCTGTTGCTGCACGACTGTAGCACAAAAAATGAAATCACTGTGCTGCCTGATGCTCCGTACTCTCCAGACCTGGCCTCTGTGGACTTTTTTTATTTTCGAAGTTGAAATCCCTTTTGAAAGGACGAAGATCTGCAATGATAGACGACGTAAAAGAAGATTTTAAAACAGCGTTTTGCGTAATCCGTCTAGAGGCGTACCAGGACTGCTTCCACATGTAGAAACGACATTGCGAGCGGTGTTATCAATTGTGGTGGAGAGTATTTCGAAAGAGAGCGTGTAGAAATAGAAGGTAAGCATAGACAAATTTTTTGGACAAAGTTCTAGAATTATTTGAACAGACCTCGTAAGGTGTATGAAACAGGCAAAATACTCTCCGAGTTCAAGGAGGGTGTCACGATTCCAATTCCAGAGAAGGCAGTTGCTGTACTTACAGGTGTGTATTCTACTGGACCAACGGTTTACTAAACCATTGTTGCAAAATACTGACACCGTGAGGACAAGTCAATGAATAAGTCACAAATATCAGTTTACCTTATACTGTGTTTAAATCGTGCATACATACTTTGCCAGCAGATAGTGGCATGTGTACACATTTAGAGGCTGCAGGGAAGTGTACACGAGTAGAATAGTATGTGGTCGTGCATTTCTTGTGGGTGGAAGGGCTGTTCACAGGGGAAGTGTATCGTGAAATGGGTCCCGTGTATGTTGACAACTGTTTATCACAGAAATCTGTGTTCACTCGGATCAGGAGTTTATAAAGGGAAGGCAAAGCGTCAGAGATTGGGAGCGTGCTTGCTGTCCTGCAGTGGTTGCAACTGAAACCGAGAAGCAGTGTGTGGAGCAGATAATTCATAACGAGTGGTATGTGGCGATCAGTGACGTAGCACGTGCTGTAGGCTGTTCGTGTCAAACAGCTTACACTATAATGGGTGAGCAGCTGAAGTTTCATAAAGTTTGTGCACAGTGGTTGCCTAGCATGGTGACTGAGGAGCACAAAATGAATATAATGGGCTTTTCTCAACAGCACCTCATTCGATACTCTGGGGAAGGAAGGAGGGAAGGAGAGGATTTAGTGGCACAAATTGTTGGAGGGGTCAAGTTTTGGGTTCACCACTTTCAACCAGAGACCAAATGACCATCCACGGAACGGAAGCATTCTACCTCCTCGACAATAAAAACACTGAAGGCCATTCCGTCAGCCTGTAAGATTCTGCTCACCATGTTTTGGGACACGTGAGGGCTGTACTGGTGAAATTCCGTCCTCACGGTGAGGCACCGAATGCCGTGTCATACTGCACCAGTGTGTGGGAACTCTTGACACACCATTCACCACAAATGTAGTGATTCCTCTAGATGACAGTGCCTGCCCTCGTACAGAAAGACAAATACGGGACCTGTTACCAATATTTAATTGGGAATGCTTTGAACAGTTGCCCTACGGTCCCAACTTACCCTCGGAAGACTTCTTTGCTGCCAGTTATTGAAGGCTTGTAAAAAGGTGGGATAAGTGTCTGAATGTACAGTGTGAATATGTAGCAAAGTGAAACAAATTTCAGGAAGTTACTTCGATTTTTATTGCCTCTAGCCTGTTTTGCAACTTATTTATTGACACGCCATCACGCCTACGGGAAAACTAGTAGAAGCTGGCCTCGAGGAAGGTCAGTTTGGGTTCCAGAGAAATGTAGAAACACACAGGGCAATACTGCCCCTGAAGTTAGCTGGCATAAAATACGGGGAGTGAAAGGATATTTATGGCACGTACAGAAAGTAGACTGCAGATGTAAGAGTTTAAGGGCACGAAAGTTGCAGTGCCGTACAGTATCGATACCGTGCCAGGCAGAACGCATACGCTGCCGTCTTGAAGCCACATCTCTGGTCGTACACGTATGTAGCACCACTGCTGAACTGGATAAGAAGACACTGCAATGAGCCAACTAGTAGTCTATGAGTGAAGGTTATAGTGGCATTTCTGTATTTTGATCATTTATAATGATTAGGCTCTGTCTAATGGAATCTCTTGGACATGCTGTACGAATTTACGTAAACAGCAGTGCCACTGTGATTGTGCGTACTTCTAATCGTATCTGCTCTCTGTCTAAGTACCCGCTATTCCATGACACCCGCCACGTGCGGATCCGACGAAAGGGAAGCAGTGCTGCAAAGCGAGGAAGATGGGGTTGTAGCCTAAACCAGGTGTTGTTCAGTCTGTTCACTGAGCGAGCAGTAAAGGAAACTGGGAATAAATTTGAAAATGGAATTAAAGTTCAGGAAGAAGAAATTAAAAGCTTGAGGTTTCCTGATGACTCTGTAATTTCTGTTAGTGTCGGGAGAGGGCTCGGAAGAGTAGGTGAACAGAATGGATAATGTCTCAAAAGGAGGATATTAGACGAACGTCGACAAAAGCAAGACAGGGTAGCAGAATATAGTCGAATTAAAACGGGCTGTGGCGAGAGAATTAGATTGGGAAATTGGACACTAAAAGTAGTGGAGGAGTTATGTTATCTGAGTAGCAAAATAACATAATTGCTGAATTAGAGAGGATGTAAAATCCAGGTTATCAATAACAAGAAAAGCATTTCTGAAAAAGAGGACTCTTTTAACATCAAATTCAAACTTAAGTGTCAGAAAGTCCACCTCTGCAACCAAACGATTAATGTTGCTGCCTTCAGTGTGGAGGTCGCAGGTTCAATTCCTGGTACCTCTTCAGATATCTTTTGAGATAGGGAGATATGGTACGGTATTCACTCAGCCCTTGTGAGGTCAAATTAAGAAGCAACAGCATCATCAGGATTCATCTGGTGGCTACAATGGCTGGAGCAATTGTCAGCATGCCGATCACACATTCCACCGTCGTAGACCGCTCCTCATAGTGCCTTTTAGGCAGCAGTTGGCCAGCCAGAACAGGCCTGAGGCCTAATCTGTGAGCGGTGTTTACGTTTATGTTAGGAGACCTTTCCTGAAAGTACTTGTGTGGAGTCTACACTTGTATGTAATTGGGACGTGATTGATAAGCAATTCAGACAACAGTAAAACAGATCCTTTTGAAATATGGTGCTACAGAAGAAAGCTGAAGGTTAGATGAGTAACTGACAAAGAGGTACTCTGTGAAATAGAGGTAACATAGATTTAGGATTGTCTGACGACAATGCTCTCACCATTGAAATCCCTTTAAGGTCAAACGATGATAAAGGTATAAATAATATTTACAAAAGAAACTTCTCTGTGGACAGCTGTCATCTGTTCATAAGTATTTTAGAAAAGAAAAACTGGTTAGATGTTATGAAACAAACAAGTACAGATGAGGCATATAGTGTATTTTCATCGAATTATCTGATGAACTTTGATATGTGTTTCCCAAAGAAACTGACCAGAATCAAGTCTAATGGACACATAAAGTCAGGTTCTCGGATGACTCTTGGCATTAATAAATCGTGTGAAAAAATGAAAAAACTCAATTCAGAGTTGAGGGAGTGTGCAGATACTGATTTTATAGAATATGTCAAAACGTATAGGAAAATATGCTGCAGAGTAATTGCAAATGCAAAGTTAATAAGTAATGACATGGAAATAAAACAGTCCAGAAATAAAACTAAAATAGCATGGGAAATTGTGAGAAAAGAAACTGAGGTACCTATCAAAGATAAGGAAATTATTCTAAAAGATGAGGAGAATAAAATGTTAGATAAATATGCCATGCCCAGTTATATAAATAATTACTTTTTAAATATACCCCAGACATTAAGCAGGAATTTTGGGGAGCAGATGAGGAGAGCAGCACCCAAGGCACCCAGCAGTATGATGGCAGTCCCAACATACGAAAAGGAAGTTTTAAAAATGATTAAAAGTCTCAAGTCCAAGATGTCAGCTGGAGTAGTTGAGGTGTCAATAATAATAGCAAAGAAAACAGCTAATCAAATAGCGAAACCATTGGTGCACGTAGCAAACGTGTCAATGGCTGAGGGAGTGTTTCCACAGAAACTGAAAATTTCTAAAGTCATCCCCCTGTTGAAAAAGAGAATTAAGCTTAAAATAGAAAACTACAGACCTGTCTCACTTCTCCCAACTTTCTCAATGTGTGACTCTATATTTCATTTGTATCTGTAAAACCTTAATCTTAATATCCACAATCTGGTAAACAGTAATGAGCACAGTTTTCAAGCTGGGAGAAGTACCGAAACAGCTGTACTGGAATACACAAAAGAAATAATCAGTAAATTGAGAGAGGGAAAAAGTGTAGTTGGATTAAATCTAGATCTGTCAAAAACCTTTGACACTGTTGACCACAGCATACTTTTGGAAAAACGTGAAGCTATAGGTATTAGAGGACCGGTAAAAAAGTGGTTTGAGTCGTATCTGGAAAAGAGGATGCAGGTAGTTGAAATTACAGCACCAAATATTAACCAAAAAATTAAACTAAGGTCAGGTCCAAGGGAGGTCACTGTAGGAGTACCCCAAGGAAGTGTATTAGGCCCTTTGCTATTCCTCATTTACATTAGTGATATCTGGGTGTCAGAGAGAAAAGCTAGAATCGTGTTATTTGCTGATGATACTAGTTTAATAGTTAGTGATATGAAGCAGTCATTGCACAGTGCTGTGGACCATGACCTACAAGATATACAAAAATGGTTTAGCGCAAACAAGCTAACAGTGAATGAAAAAAAAAAAAAAAAAACTAATTATGTGCAATATGGAAAAATAAGTGAACATGATGACCTAAATGCCACCATGGAGGACAAACAACTTGAGTACAGTGTGCAAAATTCCTCGGTATGCACAGTGATGAGAAGATAAACTGGAAGGACCATTTGGTGAGCTTAGCACTAAAACTAAATTCAGCATGTTTTGTACTTAGAATAATTTCAAGAGTTTGTAGTAATGACTGTACCAGATTAGTATATTTTGGCTATTTTCAGTCCATTGTGTCCTATGGGATAGTATTCTGGGAAAAAATAAATTGTCGTCTAAATGAGACTTTCAAATTGCAAAAATGCGCTACTCAGATAATGAGCCAGAGCCCACCTCAAACACATTGTAGGCCCCTTTTTAAAGCATTGAAAATTTTAACAATTCCATAATTATACATTCTGAAATTTCTGTTGATGATCAAAAGAAATCAGGACAAAATTAAAACCAATACAGACTATCATAATTACGATACACGGCAATGTAAAGATCTCCCCTTACAAGCTGTAACAAGGACCCGAAGTCAGAAACATGTTTGTAATCAAGGCATCAAACTTTTTTAATGCACTACCAAAACATATCAAAGAGCTGGAAAATGAGGATAAATTTAAAACTGTTATAAAGAGTCACATGCTTGACAAATGTTGATACAGTGTAAGTGAATTTCTAGGCTCAACTGTATTAGAATATAAAGAACCACATGCTTGACAAATGTCACTACAGGATAAGTGAATAGCTCTGCTCAACTGTATAAGAATATATGATATCATAAATGTGACAAATGAAATCACAACATCAAGGAATAGGTCTGTTAAGCACATAAGAAATTATGTTATAAAAACACTTATTAGTTGTATATTGTATTAAACATAAGATAGATTCATATGAATTCAGCATAGAAAAACATTTTGTTAAGATATTATATAGTTGTTGAAATGTATCCTGACAAATCCTATATCACAAGTGTGATCATTGGGACGATAATAAATAAATAAATAAATAAATTGGGGGAAAATAACTCCCTGGCACAATATGGCTAAAGGAAGGAGTAGCTCGATACAGCACAATCTGCGGCATTGAGGAGTAATTAATTTGGTGGTGAAGGGAAGTATATTTGATTATAATGCTTTACTTGGACTGAAGTTCAAAATACTTTTCAGTTACTGGTGCCTGCTATATGAAGCGGACTTTGAAGGAATATGAGGAAACTCTGTACACCATAATAAATCTCCATTTCATTGCAATAATATAATAGTTTTGTTGTAATACTTCCTTCTTTTGTTTACCCACCTCAGTGTAGAAAACTATTAGTAGATAAGTTTTCTTGGATTTAGTAAAATAATTTGTTCTTATTTTTAAGTCAAAGACAACTACCACTCATTGCTGTAATAAAAGGCTTATTACATTCTCTGAGTTTCTAATTGCAATCTTCCATTTGGGCTAAATGGGTCTTTAATGCTTCTTTTCCATATAACTTCCCAAACTCTGTGCAAAATAAATAAAAATACCCAGTTGCAATTTTTTTTAAATTGTGAATAATTCCTCTCACTACAGATAATGTGATATTGTGAATTGTGATAATTGTGATAATTCCTCTCACTACTCACTATGAATCTACATTATACATTCACAAATCATTTCCTATGATGAACAGGTGGAAAATAATTCTACTGCCAATAGGCAATAACTGAACATTTTCTTAATATAAATTACACGGTACAGTTACAGAGCCGTCACCTTTTTTTTATTGACTACACAGCTGCCGTGTTCTCACCTTTGCTGACTGTCAGCTAAAAAATCGTGGTGCCTGGTGTTGCATCAGATGAGAAAGATGATACCACACTGTCAGTATTGTAAACTCCACACGAAATGGAGAATGAGAAAACATTTGAGTAAATGTATCGAAAAGAAACTAAACTAAACTACGCCCGAACAGGCCGTGAAGGCACAACAGTACCAACCGGCTGCCGTGCCGTCCTCAGCCCACAGGTGTCACCGGATACAGAGGGGGACGTGGTCAGCACACTGCTCTCCCGGCCGTACGTACGTTTAAGAGACCGGAGCTGCCACTTCTCGATTGAGTAGCTCCTCAGTTTGCCTCGCGAGGGCCGAGTGCACCCCGTTTGCCGACAGCGGTCGGCAGATCGGATGGTGACCTGTCCGAGTGCTAGCCCGGCCCGACAGTGCTTAACTTCGGTAATCTGGTGGGAACAGATGTTACCACTATGGCAAGGCCACTGCCAAATGTATTGAGATGAAGCTAACGTAAATGCTGTGAAGTATAAAATTATGAATGTTTGACTGATGTCATTTGGGCAGGGAATGTTAGTAAGTCTACATATTTTAGAGGCAGACCAGAACTTAATTACAGGAAAGAAGGAAAGACATTCAAACAAGTGTAGGCTGAGTGGTTATTCAGAGATGAAGAGGCAGACAGCTGCATCAAACTAGGCAACTCATACAAATCTCTGGATGTAAGAATTTGTAGGGAAATTGAACTGAACTGTTTTGTAGCCTTTGCCATAGGTAAACAGGTGGCAGACTTTGGTTCATTGGTAGAACACTAAGAAAATAGAATGAGTGCACAAAAGAGATTGCTTGCAAAACACTTCTGCAATCCATTCTAGAATAATGCTCAGGTGTGTGAGACCCATACCAGACAAGACTGATAGGGAATATTCAGAGGATAGAAAGAAAGGCAGCCCAAATGATCACAGGCTTGTCTGACCCGTGAGAGAGTGTCACAGATATACTGCGGATACTGAATTGACAGACTCATCTACATCTACATCTGCATCTATACTCTGCAAACCATGGTGAGCTACACGGCGGAGAGTATGTCCCGTTTTACCAGTTACTGGGGTTTCTTCCTGTGACATTCGTGTATGGAGCATGGGAAGAATGATTGTTTAAATGCCTCTGTGTGTGCAGTAATTATTCTAATCGTACCATCGCGCCACCTCTGTGAGCAATACGTAGGGAGTTGTAGTACATTCCTAGAGTAATTATCTAAAGCCAGCTCTTGAGGGATCATTAACAGAGTTTGTTGGGATAGTTTACATTTATCTCCAAGAGTCTTCTGGTTCAGTTCCTTCAGTATCTTTGTGACAGTCTCCCACAGATTAAAAAACCTGTGACCATTAGTGTTCCCCTTCTCTGTATACATTAATATCCCCTGTCAGTCCTATCTGGTACGGCTCCTACCCACTGGAGCAATATTTCAGGATAGGTCACACGAGTGATTTGTAAACAATCTCTGTTATAAACTGATAGCACTTCCCTAGTATTCTACCAATAAACTGAAGTCTACTACGTGCTTTATCCATGACTGAACCTATGTGATTATTCCATTTCATGTACCTACAAAGCATATACAAGCACCTGGTTGTAGAGATGGCTGATTCCAGCAGTGACTCATTGGTATTTTGGTCATAGGTTACTACATTTTTTTCATTTTGTGAAGTGCAAAATTTTACATTTCTGAACATTTAGAGCCAGTTGCCATACTCTGCATCATGTTGAAATCTTATCAAGATCTGACTGAATATTTATGCGGTTTCTCTCAATTAGTACTTCATTATAGATAGCTGAATCATCTGCAAAAAGACTGGTTTTACTATTCATATTGCCTACAAGTCATTAATATACAACATGAACAGCAATGGTCCCTGGTGCACAGCCAAAGTTACTTCTACATCTGATGATGGCTCTCCATCCGAGATAACAGGCTGCACTCTCCCTACCAAAAAGTCCTCAACCCAGTCACAAATTTCATTTGATACCCATATGATCATACTTTTGACATTGCAGTACTAAGACAAATGCTTTTTGGAAATCGAGAAACACTGCGTCTACCTGGTTGCCTTGATCCAAAGCTTTCAGTATGACATGTGAGAAAAGTGCAAATTGGGATTTTCACATGATCAATTTTTTAAAAAACCGTGCATCACTTCTACAACGCTTCTTGTAGATGAGTGTGACCTGTGCCATTTTTTCAAAAATTCGGCACGGCTTTTTGTTCGAGGATCTACGATAGATTGTAGTGAGGAGAGGGGTTAACTTGGCTGCAAATTCAGCAGAGAATCTGACAGGAACTCCATTGGGCCCTGGAGCTTTGTTTAGTTTTAACAATTTCAGCTGTTTCTCAGCACCATTGACACTAACACTTATTTAATTAATCTTTCCAGTGGTTTGAGGATTAAATTGGAGCAATTCTCCTGGGTTTTCCTTTGTAAAGGAACATTTGAAAATTGAGTTAAGCATTTCACCCTTTCATCTACATCTACATCATACTCTGCAAGCCACCTAATGATGTGTGGTGGAGGGTACTTTCACTACCACTTTTTGACCCTGCAACCCTGTTCCACTCCTGAATAGTGTGTGGGAAGATTGATTGTCGGTAAGTCTCTGTATTGGCTCTAATTTCTTGAATTTTCTCCTCGTGGTTAATACACGGGATGTATGTCGGGGCGAAGTAATATGTTGTCGGACTCCTCCTGAAAAGTGCTGTCCTGAAATTTCAATAGGAAATCTCTCCGTGATGCACAATGCCTCTGTTGTAACATCTACCAGTGGAGTTTGTATAACATCTCTGTAATGCTCTCTCGCCAGCTAAAAGATCCCGTGATGAAATGTGCTGCTCTTTGTTGGATCTTCTTTATCTTCTCTACCAGTTCTACCTGATAGGGATCCCAGATAGATGAACAATACTCAAGAATCAGATGAACAAATGCCTTATAAGCCACTTCTTTTGTGAATGAGTTATATTTCCTTAAGATTCTTCCGATGAATCTGAGTCTTGTGTCTGCTTTTCCCAGTATCTGTTTTATATGGTCATTCCACTTAAGGTCACTCTGGATAGTCACACTTGGATATTTTATGGCAGACACTGTCTCAATGTGTTTGTCATCAATAGTGTAGCTGTACAGTAGTGGATTTCTTTTTCTATGTATGCGCAATATGTTACATTTATTTATGTTCAGGGTCAACTGCCAGAGTCTGTTCCATTCATCAATTCTCTACAGGTTGTTCTGCAAATTCTTATTATCTTCTGATGTTGCTACTTTGGTATAGACAACTGTGTCATCTGCGAATAGCCTTAAAGAGCATCCGATGCTTTCTTCTAAATCATTTATGTATATTGTTAACAGCAACGGTCCTATCACACTTCCCTGTGGTACTCCGAATATTACCTTTACACCTGTCGATTTAGTTCCATTAAGAGCAACATGTTGAGTTCTGTCTGCAAGAATGTCTTGAATCCAATTGCAGGTCTGCTGTGATACTCCGTAACCACATATTTTTTTCATTAAATGGCAATGAGGGACGGTGTCAAATGCCTTACTGAAATCAAGGAACATGGCGTCAACCTGAGCACCATTGTCCACAGTGCTGTGGATCTCATGGAGGAATAGAGTGGGCTGAGTTTCACAGGATTCCTATTTGTGGAATCCATGTTGATTTTTATAAAGGAGATGTTCATTTTCCAAAAATGTCATAATTCTTGAGAATAAAACATGTTCCATAATTCTACAACAGATTGACATCAATGATATACGTCTTTAACTGTGTGGATCTGTCTTACGGCCTTTCTTAAAAACGGGAATGACCTGCCTTTTTTCCAGTTGTTAGGTATTTTTCATTGCTCAAGCGATCTGCAATAAATTACTGCTAGAAGGGGAGCAAGTTCTTTTGCATAATCTTTATAGAATCTTATAGGTATCTCATCTGGGTCTCAAACCTTTCCACTATTAAGCTATTGTAGCTGCTTTTCAGTTCCGTGATCAGTTATCTCAATATCTGCCACTTCGATGGTCGTACGATGATTGAAAGTCCACGGTGAAGCAACTTCAGAAGACCGAATTCAGTATTTTGGCCTTCTCTTTGTTATCTTCCATTTTGGTGCCAGTGTGGTCACCAAGAGAATGAATAAATGATTTTGACCCACTTACTGATTTTACATACAACCAAAATCTCGTAGTCTTCGTTGATCCATTATGGACGCTGGCATGAACTTCCTGATGCGATAATTTACCAACAGCCGTATGTATTGTAGAAATTTATTTTATTTTATGAAATTCTATGTGCTATCAGTTTCGGCATTACATTGATGCCATCTTCAGGCCCCACACGTCATAGTCGTAAAATTGCTATACACGGAGGGAGCCATATAACTGGATCCGTGATTCAAATCATTGTGTAACAGCTCTTGGTGGCCAGGCGACACAGCCTCTCTTAGGGTTTTTTCTCAGATTTGTTGACAATGTCTTACTTTCAAAATCATTGAACGCTTCTCTCATTGCTCTCCTTACACTCATTTTCGCTTTGTTCAGCTTTTGTTTGTCACCTAGGTTTTTACTTCTCTTGAATCTGAGTTGAAGTGCTCTTTGTTTATGTAGTGCTTTTCTAACATGATTATTACACCATGGTGGATCTTTTCCATCTCTTAAAACATTACTCATAACATACTTGTGTAGGGCATATTGAACGATGCCTTTGAATTTTTTCCATTTGTTCTCCACATCTTTGTCCTCATCACCGAATATTTGATACTAACTGCTGAGATATTCTGAAATTTATATCCTGTCACCCTTGCTGAGCAAATATGTCTTCCTACCTTTCTTAACATTCCTTGTAGGACCCGTCATCATAGATTCTGTCACAGCCTTGTGATTACTGATACCTTTCTCTGCGTTAACTGATTTTATAAGTTCAGGTATGTTTGTTGCCAGGAGGTCTAAAACGTTATCCTCTCAAGTTGGTTCTCTAACTATCTACTCAAAGTAATTTTAGGGCAAGACTTCCAGGACAATGGCTCATGATTCTCTGTCTCTGGCACCACTTTTGATGGCATAACACTTCCAATCTATACCTGGCAAGTGGAAGTCACCCCCTATTACAGCGGCACAATCAGGAAAATTACTAATGATATTGTGCAAGTTCTGTCCGAAGCATTCTACAACTACAGATCCTGACCCAGGTGGTCTATGAAAGCATTGGATAACCATTGTTGACCGTTATTTGACACTCAATTTCACCCAGATTAATTCACATTCGGAGTCCGTGGTAACCTCACTAGATATTATCAAATTTTTTACTGCAATATGCACGCTGCCACCATTGGCGACTAACCTATCCCTAGGATAAACATTCCAGTCTGAACTTAGGATTTCATTGTCACTGATGTCTGGTTTCAACCAGCTTTCTGTTCCCAATACTAACTGTGCAATGCCACCTTCAGTAAGCGATACTAATTCTTGGACCTTTCCTGGGATGCTCCTGCAGTTTACTAAAATCATATTAATCTTTCTATCTCTGATCTGCGAGGACCAAGAATCTCCGTGGTTGCTGTGGTTGATTTGACATGCAAATCATCTTTGCTCCCAAGGGAGGAGTTCTCTAACCTGAAACAGCTCCGTGTGCACACCACACGTACTCCACTACTCTAGTAGCCGCATCCTGCATTTATAGTTCAATTCTTTTATCTTGGCGGCTTGCGCATGCCCGCCCAGATGCGGGAGATTGCTGCGTTGCCAGTTGCAAACGACGTACACGCCAAGAGAAGCAGCGCCAACTTACGTTTAGGCGGGAGCGCGCAGTTTATGAAGTAAAGCCACCACGGCCGCACTAACCCTTTCGCTGCTAAGAGACGTGCTCCCCGCATTCCGTTTAACAAAAGTCCTGGAGTACTCTAAAATATCAAGCAAAATACCGACAAACACTGTTGGTATGACTACGAATTGCTCACGTTTCATCTAAGTACAATAGGAAATAAACAATTACCGCTTTTCTTTATTGCAAAAAAGCGGTTCGTGAGAATGATACAAACACCTTTCCTTGCTATCACCTGAATTAGGAGGCTTATTGCTTGTTTGGCTTAATTAATTAAAAATACCAAGCAAAATACCGACAAACACTGTTGGTATGACTACGAATTGCTCACGTTTCATCTAAGTACAATAGGAAATAAACAATTACCGCTTTTCTTTATTGCAAAAAAGCGGTTTGTGAGAATGATACAAACACCTTTCCTTGCTATCACCTGAATTAGGAGGCTTATTGCTTGTTTGGCTTAATTAATTAATAGAATATGAAGCAGTTGGTATAAAGAATGCTTTTTCCAAACTTTCTATAAAAAAAAGTCTGCTATCAAGACTTTGCTTTTGTTTGATTACTTTATTTATGACTGAACGTTTCTAAAACTTAAGACACTCGTCCGTGCTCTGCACTGCAGTCGAGTTCTGGCAACGTCATTCTCTGTTCATCGGCTGACTGTGTTTTGTGACGTCAGATGTGCAGAAAGAACCTAAACTTGCCCGCCGTTGTAAATGACGCGCACTTTAGTGCACGCCTGACCTATTAATGGGAACCTTAAAATTCTGCACCCGATAGCGGAGGTCGTGAAATTTGCATCCGATACTGCCACAGAGTCGTCTGAGCCTCTGGTTTAGATCTTCCACTCTGCTCCAAACCGGAGGACCACGATCGACCCTGGGTACGATGCTACAAATAGACAGCTCAGTCTGCAACCTGCGTGCAAATTCTGAGGCAGTGGCTACCTTCGCCTTACACGCTTAATTACGGTTATATCTGTTATTGGTTGCTGATTTTTAAGTACTTTGTCACACACAATGATGATGGTTAACATTCACAACAATCCTCACTGCAATCGACGGTCGTTACTGGCAGACGCGGTTCATGCGAAACACAAAATTCGGCACTTGTCACTTTCGGTTTTATATCACTCACAAATCGGTATTGATGAGGGTCAACCTCACAACGATAATGGGGACGCGCTCATTTGTTACACTTCCGTGAATTTACAATTTACTCCTCATTCGGCACATCCGCCATTGACACCATACTCGGCTCGACCACCCTTCTTGCCCATCTTCTCAGTACTGCCACTCACTCGACACTCCTCTCACTGCCTCCTGCAGCGCTCGACAATCGACTCCTGTCTACTATTGACCTGGGCGTCGGATACTAGTATCTGTGTTCGTGGGATCACAGATCCCTTACAACATTAATCTCATTTCCTTCTTTCAAGACATTGTCCATTCTGTTCAGCTGCTCTTCCAGGTCCTTTGCTGTCTTCGAGAGAATTACAATGTCATCGGCAAACCTCAAAGGTTTTATTTCTTCTCCATAAATTTTAATTCTTTCTCCAAATTTTCTTTTGTTTCCTTTACTGCTTGCTCAATATACAGATTGAATAATATCAGGGATAGGCTACAACCCTGTCTCACTCCCTTCTCAACTGCTGCTTCCCTTTCATGCCCTTTGACTCTTATAATTGCAATCTGGTTTCTGTACAAGTTGTAAATAGTTTTACGCTCCCTGTAAATAACACCTGCTACCTTCAGTATTTGAACAAGATTATTCCAGTCAACATTGTCAAAAGCTTTTTCTGAGTTTACAAATGCTAGAAACATAGGTTTGCCTTTCCTTAACCCATCTTCCAAGTTGTAGGGCCAGTATTGCCTCACATTTTTCAACATTTCTACAGAATCCAAATTGATCTTCGGTGACTCGGCTTCTACCAGTTCTTCCATTCGTCTGCAAAAAATTCGTGTTAGTATTTTGCAACCGTGACGTATTAAACCGATAGTTTGGTAATTTTCACATCTATCAACACCTGCTTTCTTTGGGATTGAAATTATTGTATTCTTCTTGAAGTCTAAGGGTATTTCACCTGTCTCGTACATCTTTCTCACCAGATGGAAGAGTTTTGCCATGACAGGCTCTCACTTGGCTGAGTGTTGTGGAGTGTTGTCTACTTCCCAGGCCTTGTTTTGACTTAGGTCTTTCAATGCTCTGTCAAATTCTTCAGCCGTATCATATCTCCCATTTCATTTTCATCTACGTCATCTTGCATTTCCATAATATTACCCTCAAGTACATTACCCTTGTATAGACCCTCAATATACTCCTTCCACCTTTCTGCATTTCCTTCTTTGCTTAGGGCTGGTTTTCCATCTGCGCTCATCTTTACAGTTGACCTCTAGCCATCCCTGTATAAGCATTTTGCCCTCCCTGTCGATCTCATTTTTGAGATGTTCGTATTTCTTTTTGCCTGCTTCATTTATGGCATTTTTATATTTTCTTCTTTCATCAGTTAAATTCAATAACTGCTGAGTTACCCAAGGATTTCTGCTAGCCCTAATATTTTTACCTACTTGATCCTCTGCTGCCTCCACTATTTCATCTCTCAAAGCTGCCCATTCTTCTTGTATTGTACAGTTAACCATTAGGATTTCAATACTCTCACCTGTGGGAGACATTTCTTTCGATCTTACACTGATACTTCTGGGTTTCCTACATCTATTGTTATCTGGATTGGATGGAGAGTCGCCTAACCTGAGAAACCCTTGTGTGAATCCCACACACAGTGAGTTACCTCTGATGTGTAGTGCATGCCTGACCTACTTAGGGAGTCCCTAAAGTTCTCAACCCTATGGTGCAAGTCCAGGAAGTTTTAGCCTAGTTTGTCACACAACTTTTGAATTCTCTGGTTCAGTCCTTCCACTCTACTCATAACCAAAGGGCCACCATCACTTCCGGGGACAATGCTGCAAATTGTGAGCTTCATTGAAACTCCACGCACAATGCTGGTCCTCTCAACCTTCTCTGCCAGTTGTCGGAATGACACAAGAATGATTTCAGAGCCCAGACGACAGACATCATTTGTTCCAATGTGTGCCACAGTCTGTAGTTGGCTGCAACTTATTCTTTCAATGACTCCTGGAACAGCCCGTTCAACATGTTGAATGAGGCCCCCCCCCCAGGCACTGAGTGCACCTGATGTTCTTTCCCGTCCCTTGCTGCCATTTCCCTGAGGGGTACCACCATTCACCGTACATTCAAAGTGCTGACGATTAATTGACCCCTACCCTTTTGCGTTTGCTTCCTCCCGACACTGGACAAAACAGGTTTCCCCACAACAGGTGTAGTGGGTCCCACTGGCTCAGTTTCAGTGAAAGACGGCACTTCGAACTTGTCAGTTAGGGGGATTGGTACGACAGTCTGAGTCCTCCTCGGTCACCGTCCGCCCTGTACAAGCCACGCAAAGTCAGTTGGACAGGTAATGACAGATCCTGTACTTTCTGCAGAGGAGGCAGGATCCACAGGAGAAGAGGTACCTCTGGTAGAGGTATCACAGGTACACGACACTCGGGAGTTCTTCCGACACACCAATTCGCAGCAGCTGTCAATCGTTTGTCAGTAGTCGTGGTAATTTCCGACTGCTTCTGAACGTCGACCAACTCGTATAGTTTACATATATCTTGAGAAAGCCTGTTAAAAGCTTCAAGAACATGCTTGTAATGATAATTCTATAAATATACTACATCCCCTTATATATATTGCTCACATAAGGATTGTGAGAACAAGAGTAGGTTATTTACAGCATGCAGAGGGGCATTCAAACAATCATTCTTCCTCTGCTCCGTACATGAACGGAATGGAAAGAAACCCTAATAGATGACACAGTGGGTCATCCCCTCTTCCACTCACTTTGTAATGAAGCAGGGTTGCCCACTGATATCCTGTTTTGGTTTTACACTGCTTTAGTAACTTAGTTAAGCAATGAACTTGTATTTTTTTTCATTTTCACTACTCAGATTCCGACTACAGATTCTGTGACGTTCAGCCTCATCGTACAGAATTCAGAAATAGTTTAAATAAAATTCCCCTTGTAAAATCTATTATTTCAGTACATTCTAATGTCCATTCTGAAAGTAATGAGCTAATTAGTTTTATTGGAAATGCATCATATTAACAGTTATGAACAATGACATATATTGTGCAATACATATTAAATAAAATTCGAGTGAGCTAATAGATCGAATTCAGCTAGAAGACTGCATCCAAAAGAAAGCCTAAATTTTACTGATTCCAGCAAAGTGTTTAAATTAACCTAAAGTCTATTAATTAAATAGATATTAAGACTTGAAATCTGCAGCCTGTATGACTTTAAGTGCCAATTGGGACCAAACTACTGTATAATTCCGAGATCTGTTTTGATACTTTTGCTACCTATATTTTCTTCGTAAAATGACTCCAGTCTCAACTTTGTAAGTGCATTAATTAAGAATTAAGTAAATTTGAATATGTAAAAATTATTGTTCAAGAGGTGCCATGGTTATAAGTCGGGAATTCCCACGGCGGATGCATTAGTTAGTTCCCTGTATTTAAATTGATACAGCTCACTCATGTTATTTAAGTAATAAAACCCTATAGTTAACTTCAAAACCAATTAGAAAGGATCATTTTAACCCTGGGAAATTATAAAGTATGATATATTAACTTGACAATTAAGTGTAAGAGGCCTGGTCACATGAATATTGTGTTTGCGAGTGATAACAAATAAATCGCACTGTGGTTGACATAAATGTTCAACAGTGAATACGATCTTGACTTTTGATTTTGGAAAACTTAACCTAGGATCCTGGCTTCTTAATTTCAGTGTGATTTAGGTGAGACAGACGCAGCTACCGGGAAGACAATATTGAATAAGCAAAGCAAGGTAGGTCGAGAACACTGCGCACTATCTACTGGGTGAGGAAATGTTTCAAAACCGGTTCATCCAGTTGTGACATGAACTTTAAGTGGCACTAATACATGATACATGTCCCGGCATGCTCCAACTTCACTGCGGTTTGCTGAGTGTGGATGTAGATGGTGTTCTTACACTCATTTTCACATTAACGAGAATGCAGCTGTATAAATTCGTAGAGAATATTAATAGCAATACTGGTATTGAGAAGGTTGGTTTCAGTGTATGAAATATGACAATAGTAAATGAATAGTTACATCCCATAATGAGATGTAATCTATGGAAAATACTGATGTACTAACAAATACACTGCAATTTGTTCTCCCTGCAGCTCCTGAAGTACATATTTGAGAAGTGTCCGAAGATAGAGAAGCTGATAATCGCCAACAACTTACTGGCCGACCGACAGTACGCGGAGTTGGTGTCGCGCCTGGAACACTTGCAGAGCCTGGAAGTGTTCGAGAATCGGAGAGGTGCGGGGCCCGTGCTGCTGCGCTTCCTGGCAGACACCTGCTCGAAGTTGCGGGAGATAAACCTCAGCTGTGACTACCACCCGCTGGAGGACGTCGAGTACTTCGTGAAGGCCAAGAGGGACACACTCACTTCTGCCACCGTGCGCTGGACCATGGCGGGGAAGAGGTGAGCCTGTCGGCATCTTTCTCCGCGTTCTGGTATGTCACCTAAATTCACACAGACGTAAAATACTCCACGAGCCAGTGTACGGTGCGTGGCGGAGGATACCTTTTACCACCTCTAGTCACTATCTTTCCTGCTACACTTGTAAATGGAGCAAGCTGAAAAGTGGCTATCTGTTCTCCTCTGTACCAGTGCCGATTTCTCTTACCTTACCTTTGTGGTCATTATGTGATACGTATGTCGCTTGCTGTAGAATCATTCTGCAGTCTGTCACAAATGCCAGTTATCTAAATATTCTCAATAGTGCTTCACAAAAATGATATTTTCTTCCCTACAGGCATTCGGATTTCAGTTCTCAGAGTATTTCTGCAATACGCGTTGATCAAACCTGTAACAGATTTCAAATCTGAAATAATTGCATGTATTCCTTTAATCCAATCTGGTACGGATTCCAAACACTTGAGCAGCATTCAAAACACAAGTATTCTATTTGCAGACTTCTTTATAGCTAAGCTAAATTTCCATAAAATTCTCCCAAAAAACTAAAGTCAACCACTTGCCTTCTCTTTACACACTCATTCCATTTCCTATCACTTTGCTACATTATGCCTAGATGTTCTGTCAGGTCACACACCACTAATACTGTATTCAGACATTACAGAATTGTTTTTCGTAGTCATTTTTATTAACTTACATTTCCCCACATTTAGAGCAAGCCGCCATCCATCTCATAAAATAGAAACTCTGTCTAAGACGTCCTGAATCTTCCTACAATCACTCAAAGATGACACTTTCCATAAACTACAGCATCAGAAAATTTTCAGTGTCAATGAACTTATTGTATGAAACTTCCTGGCAGATTAAAACTGTGTGCCAGACAGAGACATGAACTCGGGCAAGTGCTCTACCGTCTGAGCTACCCGAGCACGACTCATGAGCCATCCTCACAGCCTCAGTTCTGCCATTACCTCGTCTCCTACCTTCCAGACTTCACAGAAACTCTTCTGTGAACCATGCAGAACTTATTGTATAGCGTACGGGGCCTGAAGATGGCAACACGAACACGAATTGCCGAAACTGGTTGCTTTCAAAATAAAATAAAATATCTTAAAGTGTACAGCTGTCGGTAAGGTTTATTGACATTGAAAAGTACATACTAGCCGATGTCCCCTAATTGGAACGGACCGACTGAGATTGTCAGAAAATTGTTGCTGTTCACCCTATCTGTCTGGTCATTTGTGTATATAGATGTACAGAGGACAAGAGTGGTCCTAGCACACTTCCCTGGGGAAATCCTGATGGTTACTTTCTCTGTGAGGAACATTCACTGTCCTCATTGATGAGGATTTAAATTGGAAAAAACAAATTTTGGAATTCCTGAAACAACTTAGTTCACCCACATTTGCACTTAGAAACATTGAAAATCCCACGGAAAGACAAAACAGTAAGCTGACATTTTGTATATTTTAATTCTATAACGTCATATGAAATAATTTTCTGGGATAACTCATCTTTAAAAAAGAAAGTCTTCATAACTCAAAAAGGGCTGTAAGAATAATATGTGTTGCTCACCTGTGATCAACTTGTAGACATCTGTTTAAGGAGTTCTGACTACTGCTTCCCAGTGTATTTATCCCCTCTTGAAGTTTGTTGTAAATAATCCACTACAGTTCGAAAGGAGCAATGATGTACAAAATTACAATAGGAGAAGGAGAAATGACATTCATCACTCCACATTAAGGTTGTCTTTTGCACAAAAAGGGGTGCACAGTGCTGCAACTAACATTTTTGATCACTTACACAAGGACATAAAATGTCTGACAGGCACCCAAGTAAAATTTGAAAACAAATTAAAAAACTTTCTACTTGACAACTCCTGTTCTGTACAAGAATTTCCATTATTGTAACATGTAAAATGTTGTGAGTAAGAATTACTAACTCACATCTGTATATTTAATACATAATAAAAAAAACTTATAAATGTTCAGCATATAGCCATATTTACAAATTAATTTGCAGTGCGAACATCAAATAAGACTCGTTTGACGATTACGATTTATCGTGCAAAAATGATCCGTGGAACACGAAATGAACTAACTAACTTTTCTATTACGTAAACACTCTTAGAGACGCTTACTTATCTGAGAACCTATTCTACGAGCTCAAACCTTCATTAACGGTCTGCTGTTTGGCACCGTGTCGAATGCTTCCTGCAGATCTAGGAATTTGCAGTCTGCCTGTTGCCCTCGATTTACAGTTTGCAGGACATCGTGTGAGAAGAGGACGAGCCGAGTTTCACCGGAATGGTGATATCTAGATCCCTATCGATTTTTGGATACGAGCTTTTCTCTCTCGAGAAGATTTGTTGTAATGGAAACTCCGGGTAGGAATATCGGCAATGTAGGAAAAGACAGATTGCTACTTACCGTAAAGAAGACATATTAAGTTACAGACGAGCACAGTTTAAAGACATTTATATAAAGCTTTCAGCCACAGCCATCATCAGTAAAAGAGAGACACGTGCCATTCGTACGTACAAGAAAGCATACCTCACGCAGACACGACCACCGACTTCAGTTTCTCGGGCCGGAATGCGACTGCGATGTGGGATACGAGCGACAATCTGGAGGGGCAAGGAAGTGGAAGGGGCGGTAGTGTACGAGTGCAGAGAGAGACGAACGCTGCCTAGCGGGGTGAGTGGGGACTCAAATGCTGACGAGTGCGGCGTTAGGAGGTCGTGGGACAGGTAGGTAGCGAAAACAAGGAGCAAACGAGGAGAGGAGCGAGGAAACGTGGGCAGGTGTAATGGCAGAGAATAGCAAACAAGGAGGGTGGGAGATGGGAATGGAGAGGAGATAACAGAATGTAGGGGAGTGGAAACTGTCGGATACAGAGTGCAGGAACAGTATGTTACTGTAGGTTGAGTTTGGGATAGTTACAGGAGCACAGTTCGGAAAGGCTGGTAGTGAATGGGAGGACCCAGATGCCCCAGGTAACGATGCAGGCGTCGAAATCGAGCAAATTATGTTCAGCTGCACGCCGTGCCCCAGGGCGGTCCACTTCACTGTCGGCCACAGTTTGGCAGTGGCCGTTCCTCCCGGTGGACAGCTGGCTGGTAGTCGTACTGATATGAAAAGCTGTGGAGTGGTTGCAACAGAGCTGGTAAATGGCGTGGCTGCTTTCACAGAAGGCCTGGCCCCTGATAGGGTGACAGCACTGGAATAGGGAGTGTTGGGTGACTGACTGAGCCAATTTTTCACCTCCGTCTTCCTCAGAGATATCTCGTCAATGTGCTAACACGAGGATCAGTAGTGTGTCACACAATTATGAGGCTAAGTAAGCAACATTGTTAAGCTTCAGAATCACCACTCTACCATTCCAGCATACCCCCATACTAAGGTATTTGGAATAAAACTGGTTGGACTACATTGATTTGTACTATTTTTAGGTCGGGTCCTGCCTTCTATTGCACGATTCCTCCCACGTCGACTTACAAGGGTTGCCCAGAAAGTAATGCACCACATTTTTTTTTCTTCAACAACTCTTTATTGAACGTAATGAGAATTACACACACAAAATAATGGTGTTTCATCTGTTGCTGTTGTTGTGGTCTTCAGTCCTGAGACTGGTTTGATGCAGCTCTCCATGCTACTCTATCCTGTGCGAGCTTCTTCATCTCCCAGTACCTACTGCAGCCTACATCCTTCTGAATCTGCTTAGTGTATTCATCTCTTGGTCTCCCTCTACGATTTTTACCCTCCACGCTTCCCTCCAATACTAAATTGGTGATCCCTTGATGCCTCAGAACATGTCCTACCAACCGATCCCTTCTTCTGGTCAAGTTGTGCCACAAATTTCTCTTCTCCCCAATCCTATTCAATACCTCCTCATCAGTTATGTGATCTACCCATCTAATCTTCAGCATTCTTCTGTAGCACCACATTTCGAAAGCTTCTATTCTCTTCTTGTCCAAACTAGTTATCGTCCATGTTTCACTTCTATACATGGCTACACTCCATACGAATACTTTCAGAAACGACTTCCTGACACTTAAATCTATACTCGATGTTAAAAAATTTCTCTTCTTGAGAAATGCTTTCCTTACCATTGCCAGTCTACATTTTATATCCTCTGTACTTCGACCATCATCAGTTATTTTGCTCCCCAAATAACAAAACTCCTTTACTACTTTAAGTGTCTCAGTTCCTAATCTAATTCCCTCAGCATCACACAACTTAATTGAACTACATTCCATTATCCTCGTTTTACTTTTGTTGATGTTCATCTTATATCCTCCTTTCAAGACACTGTCCATTCCGTTCAACTGCTCTTCCAAGTCCCTTGCTGTCTCTCACAGAATTACAATGTCATCGGCGAACCTCAAACGTTTTATTTCTTCTCCATGGATTTTAATACCTACTCCGAATTTTTCTTTTGTTTCCTTCACTGCTTGCTCAATATACAGATTGAATAACATCGGGGAGAGGCTACAACCCTGTCTCACTCCCTTCCCAACCACTGCTTCCCTTTCATGCCCCTCAACTCTTATAACTGCCATTTGGTTTCTATACAAATTGTAAATAGCCTTTCACTCCCTATATTTTACCCCTGCCACCTTCAGAATCTGAAAGAGAGTATTCCAGTCAACATTGTCAAAAGCTTTCTGTAAGTCTACAAATGCTAGAAACGTAGGTTTGCCTTTCCTTAATCTACACACCCTAATTTTCTATGTAATCTCCATCCTGTTCTACAGCCTTCCTCCGGCACGAGATGAGGGCGTGTGTGCCCTGTCGGTACCGATCCTTGTTCTGGGGTCAGAGCCAGTGCTTCACTGTCTGAATCGTCTCCTCATTGCCCTCAAAATGTCTTCCACGAATTGCATCCTTTAATGGCCCAAACAAGTGGAAGTGCGAGGGGGCTAGGTCAGGTGCGAGAGCTGTCAACGGTCTCCCCGACCGCTGAAAATCGTGGAGCTCTGCCGAACTGCCTTCGTGTCACTTCACCCTCAGTGTCCAACAACTGACTGTACTTCTGTCAACAGCAGGTGCTCCTTAAACTCTGGACAAGAGTTTTTGAGTATTCCCCACAATTTCTTTTCCTGCAGCGAGTCATTCGATGACGGCACATCACTCGTAACGTCTGTCACCTACAGACGCCATTCTGAAACTGTCCCGAAGCTACGCTATCCGTCGGAAGTGACTGAAACTTGGCACACTCTCTCGGGAGACTTCAAATAATACGTATGTAATGTTTTGCATTTGTAGCATTGTTTCTGGCTGAAAAAATAAAATGCTTTGCATTATTTTCTGGGCAACCCTTGTATTAATGAGAGCATGTAGTTGTCTCAGAGATGAGGCAACAGAGCTTACCTCATCAGCTGTGTCATATCTACTAAGAAAGGTAAAGCTGTGCCAATAGACATTTTTGCTGGATCTGAGCTTTGCAGGTTTGTGTAGTCTGTACTTGAAGCAGCCCATTAGTTAGCTGGCTGGCACATACATTCCAGTGTCGACTACAAGCTTGACGAGAGGTGCTTGATAAGTTATGGATGGTGTTGCATAAAGTGTGAAACCTTTTATCTCTTCTATATCTGTCCCTCTCCTCTCTGTGGCAGTGTGGAAGCTAATTTCATCTCTGCAATCTAGCCATTGTCCAGACTCGAAATCAATGTAAGGCGGTCTTGCAGTAGTTTGCGCACACACACACAACCGTTTTGAATTTAAATTCTCAGTTCAGAGGCAGTCAGAATCCAGATAGTGCCCAGCACTTTTAGCATCACTAACGTACATCTACATCTACATCTAATCAAGATTTCACCAATCACTGTGAGGTGCTTGGCAGAGGGTACCTTCCACTGTACCTGTTATTAGGGTTTCTTCCTGTTCCACTCTTGTACAGAGTGCAGGAAGAATGATTGTTAATGCCTCTGTGCATGCTGTAATTATTCTGATCTTGCAACTTCCTGGCAGGTTAAAATGGTGTGCCAGACCGAGACTCAAACTCGGGACCTTTGCCTTTTGCAGGCAAGTGCTCTACCAACTGAGCTACCCAAGCACGACTCACGCCCCATCCTCACAGCTTTACTTCTGCCAGTACCTCATCTCCTACCTTCCAAACTTTACAGAAGCTCTCCTGCGAACCATGCAGAACTAGCACTCCTGAAAGAAAGGATATTACGGAGACATGGCTTAGCCACAGCCTGGGGGATGTTTCCAGAATGAGATTTTCACTCTGCAGCGGAGAGCTTCTGTAAAGTTTGGAAGGTAGGAGACGAGGTATTGGCAGAAGTAAAGCTGTGAGGACAGGGCGTGAGTCGTGCTTGGGTAGCTCAGTTGGTAGAGCATTTGCCTGCGAAAGGCAAAGGTCCTGAGTTCGAGTCTCGGTCCAGCACACCATTGTAATCTGCCAGGAAGTCTCATATCAGCACACACTCCATGCTAGTTCTGCATGGTTTGCAGGAGAGCTTCTGTAAAGTTTGGAAGGTAGGAGACAAGGTACTGGCAGAAGTAAAGCTGTGAGGACGGGGCGTGAGTCGTGCTTGGGTAGCTCAGTTGGTAGAGCATTTGCCCGCGAAAGGCAAAGGTCCCGAGTTTGAGTCTCGGTCTGGCACACCGTTTTAATCTGCCAGGAAGCTTCATATCAGCGCACACTCCGCTGTACAGTGAAATTGTTCCTGTGTGAGTGATATGTAAGGCATTGTAGTATATTCTTAGAGTCAGCATTTAAAGCCAGTTCTTAGAACTTCAGTAGACTTTCCTGGTATGGTTTATGTCTCACTTCAAGAGCCTGCCAGTTCACTTCTTTCAACATCTCTGTGACAGTCTCTTGCTACGGCTCGAACAAACCTGTGACCATTCATTCTGCCCTTCTCCGTATACATTCAGTGTCTCGTGTTAATCCTACATAGTACAGGTCCCACACACTTGAGCGATATTCTAGAATAGGTCGCACGAATGATTTGTAAGCAATCTCCTTTATAGACTGATTGCACTTCCCCACTAATCTACCAATAAACTGAACTCTACTGCCTGCTTTCTTTACTCATTACTGAGCCTATGTGATCATTCAATTTCGTATCCCTATAAAGTGTTACACCCAGGTATTTGTATGATTTGGCCGATTCCAACATTGACTCATTGATATTTTCGTCATAGGATACTACATTTTTTCTATTTTTCGAAGTCCACTATTTTACATTTCTGAACATTTAGAGCAAGTTGCCAATCTTTGTACCACTTTGAAATTTTGTCAAGAGCTTACTGATTATTTATGCAGCTTCTTTCAGGTAGTATTTCATTATAGATAACTGCATCACTTGCAAAAAGTCTGAGATTACAGTTAATATTGTCTTCAAGGTCATTAATATACAATATGAACAGAAGTGTCTGGACACACTTCTGTGGGGCACACCCTGAGTTACTGCAACACCTGACAGTGACTCTCCATCAAGATAGCACTCTGTGTCCTCCCTCCCAAGAATTCCTCAGCCTGCTCACAACTTTCACTTCACAGCCCATACAATGAGCCTTTCAGTAATAAGGATAGCTATGGTACTGAGTCAGACGCTTTTCGGAAATTGAGAAATGTTGCATCTCCGTGACTGCCTCGATCTGTGGCTTTTAAGATTTCCTGTGAGAAAAGTATGAGTTGGGATCCACACGATCAATGATTTCAAAATCCGTGCTGGTTGGGATGGAGGAGGTCATTCTGTTCAACATACAGCATTACATTTGTACTCAGAATATATTCTAAGATTCTGCAGCAGATGGATGCTAAATATATTGGATGGTAGTTTTGTAGATCACTTCTGCCATCCTTCTTGTGGAAGTGTGTGTCCTGTGCTTTCTCCCAACTAAGGGCACAGGTTTTTGTTTGAGTGATCTGCGATAGATTATTGTAAATTAGCCACAGGTCTGGTATGGAATTTGATGGAGATTCCGTCAGGCCCTGTAGATTTGTTCAGTTCTAGTGATTTCAGTTATTTTTCAACACCACTGACACTAAAATCTATATTGCTTATCTTTGCAGTGGTGCAAGAATTAAATTGAGTCAGCACCCGTAGATTTTCCTTTGTAAAAGAACATTTGAAAATCAAGTTAAGCATTTCTGCTTTTGCTTTGCTACTCTCAGTCTCAGTCCCTGTCGTGCCCACGAGTGTCTGGAGACATACCAGCAACAGCCTTTACTCGCGATCTGAATTTCTTTTGGTTTCTCGACAGGTCTTCGATAAATTTCTGTGACGGTAGTCATTACTCTCTTGACAGCCAAATTTGTAGCGCCTCTCTGTTCGTAGCCCAATGTTTTAAGAAAATGAACTGCTCTACTAGGTACATATCTGTCAAATTTATGGGCAATTATTTTTTTAAACCTAAGCCACAGTTTGTCTGCAGTATTCTCACTAGAGCTCAATGTTTTGAGTTCCTTACTGAGATATGGCACTACGTCATCTCTATCTAGTTTACTGAATTTGTGAATGTTTCTACTCATTTTGGTGCTTTTTGTATTTTGATAATCATCGTTACTACAGCTGCCTCAGTCACTGATACCGGCCTATGTGTAAATCCTCAAAGAGCTCAGGTTTATTTATTATTGTTATATCCAATATATTTCTATCGTGACTGGTCTTCCAGACAGTATGAAGTAGGTGGTTTAATAATGTTTTGCAGGGTACCCTGCCATGCCCACCACTTACAAAACTGTATTCTTCTCATCTACTATGAGAAATACACCACATCCATTTACCATTAGCCTACTCTTTCAATACGCATTTAAAGTTTTCACAAAAATCTCACTGCCATCAGTTTCCGGTTTTAACCGGATTTCTGCACCTAGCATTATGTGAGTCACTCTCATCTGAATCCTGCTGCAATTAATCAGTAGGATTTTAAGACTCTCACCTGTACGAGGCATTTCTTTGAATCTTATACGGACACTTCTGCGTCCCCTACATCTGTCATTGTCTAGAGTGAATATTGGGTTACCTAATCTAAAAAGCCCTTGGGTGCACTCAATACACATTCAGCTACCTGGGTAGCAGCCTCTGATATGTAGTGCATTTCTTACCCATTTAGGGGTTATCTTGCTATTCCAGAAAGTTTCAGAACCTTTGAAGCCTGTCATTCGACCCTTCCACTCCATTCAGAACTGTGGTGCCACAGTAAGTTCTGGGGTCAGTGGTGTAAACCGTGACCTTTGAACAAGGATGGTCTCCTCAGCCTTTCCTGCCATCTGCTTGGGATAATTTGAATATGACCTCGGAGCCAAGATGACAGGCATCATTTGTTCCAACACCCACCACAACCGGTTCTCGGTTGTACCTCATTTTGTCAACGGCTGCCAGACTAGCCTCTTCGGTATGCTGAATGAGACCCCCCAGGCAGGTGAATCTGATCTTCCTTTACATCCCTAGCTGACATTTCCCTAACAGGTACCATTATTTGCCATACATTTGAACTACAAATTAGTGATAGACTGTACACTTTCACATTTCCCTTCTCTTGACCTGAGACAGAACAGGTTTCCGACAGTGAAAGTGAGTCTCACTGGCTGAGTGTAGTTTCAGGGGAAGTCAGCATTTTGAACTTGTCTGTTATTGAGATGGGTCTAACACACGGAGTTCTCCCTGGTTCCTGTCTCCCCTGGAAATGTTGCCTAGCCCTCCCACTGACACATCACCCACAGCCGAGTGGATGAATAGTCTTCTGTAGAGGAGACAGGAGAGGATAGTGCTGGAGGTAACTTTGTTGCCTCTGGTACAAAACTCTGGGGAGCTCTCCCAACACACATATTCAAAGCAGTTTCCAATTGTTTGACAATAGTTAGGCAATTTCCATCTATCTCATCCCATGTTTGAGAACAGCCTTCACAGTGAGGCTCCGTTGTGGCGGGTGCAATGTTTTACTAAACAGCAACAAATAACTTTAAAATAAGTCTGCTGATTCTCTTTTAATTTCTGGATTTGTTAAGCTAAAAGTATTACTAATTCCCTTTAAGTGCAGAAGCAATAAGCATACAAAACAGTATTTCCATAAAGCAACCTGGGACAAAAATTACTAATTTCATGAAACTTACTTTCAGAGTTATAGTCGTTAAAATTTACGATAAATGTGGACAGTGGAAATGTCGAGACATTACTGGCTGTCACCTTTGATCCAAGAAGTCACGAATATAGCATACTTAGCCATATTACCTCTGTCCACCACATTGACAAACTCAGTAAATTAACAAAACAAATAAATACAAAATTTGATTATAGTAATTTAAAGAATAACATGAAAGTAACAGGAAACACGTAGGAATTAGGGGATTTTGGGTAGTGATAAACAAAACAAATGACTTTCTGTGTTAACTCACATACCCAAGCAAAATAATACACAGGAATCAATAACATCTACATTGCATGAAGGCCACAAAAACCCACACAATTTGGTATTGTCATTTTTTATTAACCTGTTTAGGTAAACCGAGCTTTATAATACCAATTAATGAGTAAATCTGTAAGAAAATGTATCAAAAAAGTCTAACCAAAAATCCAAACCTCACTACAAATTCTCGTATTGGAAACTTCAATTGACCACATAGCTAGAAAGGAGTCCACGATACTAAGAAAGCGAAACTTGCTACAAAAATTGGCACTGAAATCTCCACTTGACCTATATAACTAGAATTCTGTCCTCAGTACCAAGAAAGCAAAACATGCTGCAAAAACTGTTACTGAAAACATCACTTGATGTACATGCATAACTGACACATTGCCAACCTATGAGCATCAGACACACAGCATTCACTGGCCCTGACACTCATATATTTAGGTATACAACTGAATCACATTCTGCTATATCAAATAAATCCACGACATTCTTCTTAAAATGCAAAAAATTAAAAATGTACTTACCAAGCAAAATCCCCCTTCACACGCGCACGCTTGCGCACGTGCGCACGCGCACGCACACACACACACACACACACACACACACGAACTTCATTAGCAGGGAAAGATGTGTGTGTGTGTGTGTGTGTGTGTGTGTGTGTGTGTGTGTGAGAGAGAGAGAGAGAGAGAGAGAGAGAGAGAGTGGGACAGTGTGATAAAACTTAAGAATATATCTGTATCCAATTAAAAGAGATTGTCATATATCAAAATCAGATTTTAGGCACTGACATGTAGGTAAGAAGTACATCGAACAATGAAAAATCCAGGAAGCTGAAGAGACTGTGGACACGTGCATGCGTGCATGTGCGTGTGTGTGTGTGTGTGTGTGTGTGTGTGTGTGTGTGTGTGTGTGTGTCTGTCTATTTTTACAAAGGCCTTATTTTGTGACAGTCTTTTTGTTGTGCCTATCTGCAACTCAGCATCTCTGCTATATTGTAAGAAGTACGTCATTTTATATAAATCACCAAAATTGCTAAGCAGTGCACTGAAAAGTATCTTTCAAGAGAAATAGATCAAATATGGGAACCAGTGAGACAAAAGCGTATGATAAATGTAATCATGGTGAGTAACTGAAAATACAGGGCGGTATAATGAAATATAGGTGTGCAGAATGCTGACATATGAAATTTAATGCTGTGTAATATTTAAGCTGTTCTTTTAGGCTTCTGTGAAATCACGACCTTGGAAAATGGAGCATTCCAAAACAAAACAAAAACCACACTACGTTTTTGAGATTATTATTTAAACTCCCACATTCAGATGTGACTTAGACTTTGGGCTACACTACAGATCAGTCTGCCGCGGCAGCCAGTTTTCTTCCATTCACATTTGATGGCTTCCCCAACTGACAATTAATTAAACATTCCACATTAACATAAACTTCAGGCTATGCTACATATGTGTTTGTCATCACAGTGAGTTTTCTTTGATTCACATTTGTTGGCTTCACCATCTTGCAACCAAACTGTGACATTCCAAAGTAGCCTAGGCTTATAGCTACACTACAGATCCTTGTGTACTGTGATCATTTTCTTCCATTCACATTCATTGACTTCACCAGTGCCCAACCACACTAACATTTCAACTGTACATTGATCATTCCATAATACTTTGCTCAAGAATGTGTTTATTTTAGGAATGTCTTTTAATTTTGTTTCTCCCTGCCCAAAACTCTATAATTCTCAAGCGTCATGTTAGTTTCATGTTCTGAAGTGAAATAATATGGTCTCCGGTTGTCGGTAGTAACCGAGTCCTTGTTTATAGTTCTGTCTGTCATTCTGATGCTTCACGCGATCACCTTTGTCTCATTTGAGCCCGACGCTTGCCTTCTCGTAGCTCTCTCGACGCTGTGGAAATGCTGCACAGTGCCACTACTTCTGGCCGTGTGACTTCGACTCCTCCTGCAGAAGGTCGAGGTTGTAATACCTCTTTATATTCGATGAATTATTCTGATACAATTCTACCCTTGAATGATGTTTACTAACTTTCTATCTTCATACTTCCAGAATCCATGCTCAAAGTAGTTTCATACAATAGCTATGCCATGAGCACATAATTATTCTTTGTAGTACTCTCTCTGGTGGTTGTCAGAAAAAGCTTCCGAGATTGTCTTCGTGCCGATTAGCCTGAGCTTTGTTTGAAGAATTGTAATCTGAATATTGAAATTTATGACAAAAGATAACTGATACGAAATTGTACGATTAAAAGGGAAATATATATATGTATATATATATATATATATTGCTCCTTTATACAAAAGGTGTGTATTTGACATTTGAGAATTAATGATATCCATCAATATATTGCGTAGTTGTTAATCAGAAGGGATCTTCCGAAAGACTGGATACGAACCTGCATTTAATAATCCAAGAGCTCCATTACTTCTTCAGAAGGTTAAACTTCATCAAAGCCAAATATCCGCATAATCTGAGGTTTCCCGACTGATTATACAACGCTCCCAAAATTACGAGGCATTTTATTTGTACAGATTAGCAGACTGCCACAAAGCACGAGCCTGCAGAGAAGAAGAATCATCGCCTGATTTCATTCTAACAAGTAAAATTTCTGAATCATTTGAGTGACTGAGATATGATTGTGTTTCCTATTATGAATGACTGATTGCTTGAACGAATTGAGAACTACATAACTACATAATTACATAGATAGGTGGAAAAATTACTCAGTCTGTAAGAGAGTGCAGATGTACGTCAACTATTTACACAAAGATGTAAACAGTGTATCGTTAAATCTTCTGTATTATATGTTCACTACTTCTCTGTGTACAACTTCAGTGACACTCTAGGTGAACAGATCTCAGGAAGTCTCAACATACATAAGTCTTGCTTTGATATTAGCCAATGACTGAGTGACAGTTCTAACAACTTTCATCATTTGATTTCTCTGTTGACTTTCTTGCACACTTCTTTTCACTCCTCGTCCTTCAAGCCACCACTGAGCTGCGACGTCCCAAAGAAAAAGCGCTCTGCCACGGCAGGTGGAGTGTTTTATTCACCGTCGTGCCTTGCTGATGTCTGGAGCTGACATTATTTACAGTTCATCTGCACAGACGTAAAATTAGGGCACACACAGTGTAAGGTTGTCCACTTAATAAATACCTAAAATATGTTTTCCGCTCTAATACAGCCGGTATTGGAAATTTTTGTATTTCTGTACATCCTGTATAATAAAAATTTTTAAAAAGCTTAAAGTGTGTCACTTGCCGACAGATGTGTGGTTCCCGTGCTGAAAGAGGCCGCCAGCTCTCTCGAGAAACTGCAGCTGCGCCTCTTTGACGTGGCACCCGATGAGGAGGCCGCGACGTTTGCAGATCTCGGAGAGCTGCACAACCTGCGTGAACTGCACTGCAACCAGCTCTGCCCGCACCGGCCTCGCCTCATCTCTCTCGCCTTCCAGTAAGTCATTCCTCACTATTTATAGGTACGAGGCTGAGTCGATATAAATCAGATTTTATTTTTAAAAAATTCATTTATTGAAAAAAAGGCAGTTACAATTTATTTTTCCACATAATTCCCTGCTTCAGAAGTACATTTTTCCCAGGGAGAAGGAAGGTTTCTTTATTGCAGCATTATAGAATGCAGCTGGTCACGTGAGAAGCCAACTGCGCACGGATTCCTCCACACCCCCGTCATCTTCAAATTGGTGCTCTCCTAGAGCTTTTTTCAAGCTGTCTAAATAAATTGAAATCACATTGTGATAGGTGCGGGCTGTAAGGAGGACGACTAAGTTAAGTCCAGTGCATTTTCTGTAATTTGGAGATCACCAGAGCTGCAGTATCGGGTCCAGCACTGTCACAGAGGACGACGACCTGTCAAAGCGGTCGACCTCGTCTTTTGAGGCGATACGCAGCCCTCACCTTCTTCGGCAGCTCACAGTAGCGTGCAGCACCGATTGTGCATTGCTCGTGTAAAAATGCAGTGAGCAAAATGGCTTACCGGTAAAAATGAAAAATGGTGGAAAGAACCACGCCAGCTGACAGCTGAGCCCTGTCTTTCCCTGGGGCTTCCTCCCCCTTCCTCCAACACTCCTTACTGGCCCGTCTGGATGTGCGAGTGCAGTGGTGGACCGACACACAGGTCACAGCTGACGATCCGACTCAAAAGTGCATCACTTTATTTCTCAAACCTTGCTGTAAGACTTTGACAGACCTCCGAATGTGTCAGCTTCTGATTTTTGATCAAAAGGCGAGGTACCCATGTGGAACAAACTTTCCGGAGTTGTAGGTAATTTGTGACGATCACTCGAAAGCTCCCGTAACTTATTTCTGATACTCTCACCTATCGGTCGCCTTCGAGAATGTATCGAACTGCACAAATGTCTCAGTTTGTAATACTGGTCCGAGGATGATGATCGTATTGCTGATTTTCCACACGTTCCCATTCTTCCTCAAAATCTTTATGCCAGCAAACACACGCATCCTTGACAGTATTTGATCACCGAACTGTGCAATCAGTCTCTGGAAGATTTCTATCACTCTAACTCTTTCACGAGCAAGAATTTTTGTAATAATTATGCATCGTGCAGTGGAGAGGTAGACCTGTCACTCAGATATCTTGCGCATTACGGACGGAGCTGTCGGAGGTATGCGATAGCCGGCTCTCCCTGCTCCTCACGGAACCACCCGACAATACTAGCAGCACAGGTCCGGTCCTACCAACTGTTGGTGCTCAGGAACAAAAATCCCATTTGTATTTGATTCACCCTCGTACCAACTCTGTTAAGTGTCAGGATGGTTTGAAGAAGACTGTAAAAAGAAAATGACAGAGGGAAATGAGGCAAGAAAGAAAATGATAAACAGGGCAACAAAATCTAATACGGAAGATTTCACAAAGGGAAGGGAGGAAGTAAACAGAATCAACAGAAGCAAGAAATGAAAATCAGAGAAGACACGAATTATGGAGCTAGAATAAAAATGTAACGGCGAAGAAGTAAGAAAATTCTATGAAAGGGTTCGTGAACTAAATAAATGCTTTTATTCGAGTACTGTATTCTGCAGTGCTAAAGAAGGAAATTTTATAGGAGGAGAAGAACAGATTCTGGAATGGTGGGCTGAATATTTTAGTAAACTGCTGATCAGAGATATACGGAAACCTCTTTATAACTTTCCCTCAGATAATGTTTCCCCCATGTTCTGTCTTTCTTTTCCAGTCCCGACGAAAAGCCCGTTTGCCCACTGCTAAAGTTTCCTCTTTAGTATGTTTACTCTGTACAACACTTTCCTCCATGTAACATTCATATTTTTGGAACCCTAACCAATTATTTCTCTCCTCATAGCATTTAAGCCTTTGGTGGAGGTGCTTCATTTCCCGTCCTGTGTATTTGCACAAGCTCTGAAAGGTCACACTGGGCGTGAGTCACACGTCAGCGTCAGTGCCCGCGTGATGTGAGATGTGACACACATTGTGCTTGTCGTTTGTCTCGTCGGCACTGTTTTTTTGTTTTTCGTGTGAGCAAACGGTGAACAGCTGTACGGTGTGTTTAACACTCCACCTCAATTACACTATACACCTGAGGTGCACTGCAGGCATACGTGTTTGGAACTGCAGATTGGTTCACGTCAACCAATTACACAGTACACACAGGGTATCCCTGGCACGAATCTGCGTGTTTACACTAGATGGAATAAAATGTGAAAATGGAAGGAGAATTAGTGATTTTTCGTAACATAATTCATTTGAATTAAAAATTTCTGACAGGTGTGACCTTGAGGTTCCTATTTTTTAAAGTAATTGTTGTTCTGTTACGTAGCTAGCACAAAATTATTTTATTACTGTTCTGAATTATGACCCAACTGTTTTGTATTATAATGGTTGTTTGCTCAAGGACACTTTATCTAAATTTATAACAATAATGGAAATTCCAGGATGGAGCAATACGTAAAATAAGGGAAAGGCAATTACCTACGGTCTAACAGATTGGTATGTGGAACATAGAAACACTTAAAAGCAACAACATTCATCCTAGCTTTTGAGCATTTACTCTTCTTCCAGCAGTAGTACACACAACCACACAGGCCATAAATTTACACACGGTAGACGTAGCCGTTTTTCGAATATTTCCCTGGCAGTGCCTGTAACCATTAGGATGAGGGCAGGATGATGATGTCAATGACTGTGATGAAAAAAACAAACGTTTTTGGGTTCACCCTGGATGGGAAGAAGGAATCTGGGGCCTGAAGATCCATTTATACAAAGGTGGCTGAAGGATTTGAAACATTCAAAACATTCAGAAGATTTATGATGACCCCTCGGGTACAACAATAGCACAACTTTCTCATTTGGAGCAAGAAATGGTTCTAATACACCCCAGAGGAAATAGGAAGCAAACATGTTTGCTTGATTACTTCAAAGAACCCTGGGTACAGGATGTTCAATTTGTGTCAGTTCATAGATTTTTGCGAAAGTCTGACAAGTTGTATTTTACAAGTTCATTATTAAAGTAATTATTTGTAGCTAATTCTTTTTTAATTTTTACTATTTACTGTCTTCTTACGTAGTATAACCTCAGTAAAATTTGACTCAACTTTTATAATCATCAATTAGAAGTCTTCACCTTTACAGTGTTTACCTCGATGCAGTGTTGAGAATTCGTGGTCCCTTGAAAAAAAATATCATAGAGAGATTTCACTGTAGTAATACTGGAAGAAAATGAAACAGGGCACGGTCGGCCATGCACAGTGGTAGCTAGGATGAAATATTTGCACCCACAACAATAGTAGAGAAAATTAGGTTGCCAGTTAAAAGCCTGAAGAATAATGGGGTCTCGGAGATCAATAACATTTCAGCAGAGATGACTGAAGGTGGTGGTGAACATCTGTCACACCCTGTCCACCAGCTGATCTTTGAAATATGAGAAAAAGAAGTGATGTCAGACCAGTGGAACTTGGCCATTATTTGCCCGATTTATAAGAAGAAGGAGAAAGCAGATTGTGAAAATTACTGTGGTATCGCCTTATTTGATGTTGTGTACAAAGTCATAGCCAAAGTCATTCCTGTGAGACTCATTCCATTTGCAGAAGAGATACTTGGAGACCATCAGTGTGATTTCTGACAGGGCAGATCAGTGACTGACTGTATATTTACTATAAGGCAAATAATGGAGAAGCACTATGAACATAATGTGGATGTACATCAGCTCATTGTAGGTTTCAAAAAGGCTTACAATAGCTTTAAAAGGAAGAAGCTATATCAGATTGTAATGGGTATGAAATTTCATTATAAACTAATGAGATTGGTACAATTGGTCCTCACCAGCATGAAATGCCAAGTGCAAATAGAAAGAAATTCTTCTAAAAATTTGAAGTTAACCAAGAGTTACGACAGGGGGATCTACTATCTGCACTACCTTTCAACATAGTGTTGGAGAAAGTGATGATAAGTGGAAAGATCAATAACCCATGTGGTACTCTGTTTAACCATGTGAACCAAAACCGAGCATATCCCTATGATGATTGCATGTTGTCCAGAAAATTGAAAGAACTGGAACAAGTATTTGGCAGACTAGAAAAGAAAGCAGAAGAGTTGAGCATTTGAGTAGACGACATCAAAACTCAGTACTTCTTTTCTTCCAGGAGAAATGCTGCTGTTAAAGAGAAATACATCGAGTTGAACGGGACCAACTGTGAGAGATGAGAGATAGTCTAGTGCTCAGAAGTGCCGATAATTGATAATAACAGCATAAGCGAAGAAATAAAAGGTGTGGATTGCTGTGTGAGATAGAGCTTACTGGCCCCCGATTAAGATTATTTAGTCACATAGACCAAGCAGAAAATTGAGGTGACTTTCTGTCAAGCAGTTATGAGGCAGGTTGTAAGATAGACTATGTGATCAAATGTATCTGGACACCTGACTAAAAATGACTTACAAGTTTGTGGAACCCTCCATCGGTAATTTTGGCATTCACTTTGTTGTTGGCCCACCCTTAGTCTTGATGACACCATCCACTCTTGCAGGCAAACGTCCAATCAGGTGCTGGAAGGTTTCTTGGGGAATGACAGCCCATTCTTCACCACAGAGCACTGCACTGAGAAGAGGTATCGATGGCAGTAGTAAGGCCTGGCATGAAGTCAGTGCTCCAAAACATCCCATAGGTGTTCTATAGGATTCAGGTCAGGACTCTGTGCAGGCCAGTCCATTACAGGGATGTTATTGTCATGTAACCACTCCACCATAGGCGGTGCATTATGAACAGGTGCTCGATCATGTCGAAAGATACAATCGCCATCCTTGAATTGCTCTTCAACAGTGGGAAGCAAGAAGGTGCTTAAAACGTCAATGTAGGCCTGTACTGTGATAGTGCCACTCAAAACAACAAGGGGTGCAAGTCCATTCCATGAAAAACACGTCCACACTATAACACCACGAGCTATAAATTTTACTGTTGCCACTACACACGCTGGTAGATGACATTCACTGGGCATTCGCCATACCCACACCCTGCCATCGGATCGCCACATTGCATACCGTGATTTGTCACTCCACACAATGTTTTTCCACTGTTTAATCGTCCATTGTATGTTTATGCTCCTTACACCGAGCAAGGCGTTGTTTGCCATTTACCGGTGTGATGTGCGGCTTATCACCATGAATTCCAAGTTTTCTCACCTCCTGCCTAACTGTCATAGTACTTGCAGTGGATCATAATGCAGTTGGGAATTCCTGTGTGATGATTTGGATAGATATCTGCCTATTACACATTACGACCCTCTTCAACTGTCAGCAGTCTTTGTCAGTCAACAGACGAGGTCAGCCTGTACGCTTTTGTGCTGTATGTGTCCCTTCACTTTTCCACTTTACTGTTGTTGTTGTGCTCTTCAGTCCAGAGACTGGTTTTATGCAGCTCTCCATGCTACTCTATCCTGTGCAACCTTCTTCATCTCCCAGTACTTACTGCAACCTACATCCTTCTGAATCTGCTTAGTATATTCATCTCTTGGTCTCCCTCTACAATTTTTACCCTCCACGCTGCCCTCCAGTACTAAATTGGTGATCCCTTGATGTCTCAGAATATGCCCTACCAACCGATCCCTTCTTCTAGTCAAGTTGTGCCACAGACTCCTGTTATCTCCAATCCTATTCAACACCTCCTCATTAGTTATGCGATCTACTCATCTAATCTTCAGCATACTTCTGTAGCACCACATTTTGAAAGCTTCTATTCTCTTCTTGTCGAAACTATTTATCGTCCACATTTCACTTCCATACAAGGCTACACTCCGTACAAATACTTGCAGAAACTACTTCCTGTCGCTTAAATCTGTACTCGATGTTAACAAATTCCTCTTCTTCAGAAACGCTTTCCTTGCCATTGCCAGTCTACATTTTATATCCTCTCTACTTCAACCATCATCAGTAACTCATTTGCTACTTTAAGTGTCTCATTTCCTAATCTCATTCCCACAGCATCACCCTATTTAATTCGACTACATTCCATTATCCTCGTTTTGCTTTTGTTGGTGTTCATCTTATATCCTGCTTTCAAGACACTGTCCATTCCGTTCAACTGCTCTTCCAGGTCCCTTGCTGTCTCTGGCAGAATTACAGTGTTATTGGCGAACCTCAAAGTTTTTATTTCTTCTCCATGGATTTTAATACCTACTCCGAATTTTTCTTTTGTTTCCTTCACTGCTTGCTCAATATACAGATTGAATAACATTGGGGAGAGGCTACAATCCTGTCTCACTCCCTTCCCAACCACTGCTCCCCTTTCATGCCCCTCAACTCTTATAACTGCCATTTGGTTTCTATACAAATTGTAAATAGCCTTTCGCTCCCTATATTTTACCCCTGCCACCTTCAGAACTTGAAAGAGAGTATTCCAGTCAACGTTGTCAAAAGCTCTCTCTTAGTCTACAAATGCTAGAAATGTAGGTTTGCCTTTTGTTAATCTGTTTTCTAAGATAAGTCACAGGGTCAGTATTGCCTCACGTGTTCCAACATTTCTATGGAATCCAAACTGATCTTCCCCAAGGTTGGCTTCTACCAGTTTTTCCATTCGTCTGTAAAGAATTCATGTTAGTATTTTGCAGCCGGGGCTCCTTAAGCGTATAGTTCAGTAATTTACACATCTGTCAACACCTGCTTTCTATGGGATTGGAATTATTATATTCTTCTTGAAGTCTGAGGGTATTTCGCCTGTCTCATAGATCATGCTCACTAGATGGTAGAGTTTTATGTGGCCTGGCTCTCCCAAGGCTGTCAGTATTTCTAATGGAATGTTGTCTATTCCTGGGACCTTATTTCGACTGAGGTCTTTCAGTGCTCTGTCAAACTCTTCACGCATTATCGTATCTCCTATTTCATCTTCATCTACATTCTCTTCCATTTCTATAATATAGTCCTCAAGAACATTGCCCTTGTATATATCCTCTATATACTCTTTCCACCTTTATGCTTTCCCTTCTTTGCTTAGAACTGCGTTTCCATCTGAGCTCTTGATATTCATGCAAGTGCTTCCCTTTTCTCGAAAGGTGTCTTTAATTTTCGTGTAGACAGTATCTATCTTACCGCTAGTGATATGCACCTCTACATTCTTACATTTGTCCACTAGCCATCCCTGCTTAGCCATTTTGCACTTTCTGTCGATCTCATTTTTGAGACGTTTCTATTCCTTTTTGCCTGCATCATTTACTGCATATTTATATTTTCTCCTTTCATCAATTAAATTTAATATCTCTTCTGTTACCCAAGGATTTCTACTAGCCCTCGTCTTTTTACCTACTTGATCCTCTGCTACCTTCACTATTTCATCTCTCAAACCTACCCATTCTTATTCTACTGTATTTCTTTCCCCCATTCTTGTCAATTGTTCCCTTATACTTTCCCTGAAGCTCTCTACATCCTCTGGTTCTTTCAGTTTATCCAGGGAAATAGAGGGTCTTTCAAAAAAAAGTAAAGAATGTTTTGATCTGAGAGCTGCACAATTCTACCCGCAATCCCGCCACTGTGTCTTACACCTTCATTGTCTTCAGTGCCAGTATGACACAAACAGCATGTGTCATTTACTGTTTATTTGTATGATTTTTAAACGTGTGACAAAATTAATGATCCCACCAAGTGAGAGTGTAGAGTGTTTTTCTGTATGGCTGTGAAAGCTGGGAATTGAAGGCGAGAGAGACAGAATATAATAAATTTAAGAAGAATATAATTAACTTTCTTGAGAATGAGAAGCTTATGTACACGGATCAGCACAGTTTCGCTTGTGTGAGTCAGCTTGCCCTTTTCCCACGTGACATACTGAGAATTATGGATGGTGGGCAACATGCAGATTTCCAGAAAGAATTTGACACGCTACCCCCTTGCAGGCTGTTAACAAAAGTACGAGCATATGGAATGAGTTCACAGATATGTGAGTGGCTCGAAGACTTCTTAAATAATAGAACCTAGTATGTTGTCCTCGACGGTGAGTGTTTGTCAGAGACAAGTGTTACTCCAGGAGTGCCCCAGTGAAGTGTGACAGTAGCGCTGTTGTTCTCTGTATACGTAAATGATTTTGTGGACAGGGTGGGTGGCAATCTGCAGTTGTTTGCAGGTGTCAAAGTTCAGTGACTGTATGAAGATGCAAGATGACTTAGACAAAATTTAGTTGGTGTGATGAATAGCAGCTAGCCCAAAATGTGGAAAAATGTAAGTTAATCTGGATGAGTAGGAAGATCAAACCTGTAATGTTCAGATACAGTATTACTAGTGTCGTGTTTGACACAGTCAAGTCATTTAAATATCTGGGATTAACGTTGCAAAGCGATACGAGGTGGAACGAGTGTGTGATCACTGTGGCAGGGAAGCTGAATGGTGGACTTCAGTTTATTGGGAGAATTTTAGGGAAGAGTGGTTCACCTGTAAAGGAGACTGCATATAGGAAGCTAGTACTACTCGAGTGTTTGGGATCTGTATCAGGCCGGATTGAAGGAAGACGTCGAAGCAGTTTAGAGGTGGGCTGCTAGGTTCGTTACCAGTAGGTTCGAACTGTACGTGAATGTTATGGAGATGTTTCAGGAACTCAAAGGGGAATCTCTGGAGGAAAGGTGAAGCTATTTTCGAGAAACACTATTGAGAAGATGTAGAGAACCCACATTTGAAGCAGGGTGCCAAACGATTCTACTGTCAGTAATATACTCTGTGTGAAGGGCCGTGAAGATAAGATAGAGAAATTAGGGCTCATATGGAGGCATGTAGATAATCATTTTTCCCTTGCTCTATTTGCGAATAGAGCAGAAACAGAAATGAGAAGTATTGGTACAGAACACCCCCTGCCACACACCATATGACGACTTGCAGAATATCTATGTGGATGTAGATCTAGATGTAGAGAGAGAGAGAGAGAGAGAGAGAGTGTGTGTGTGTGTGTGTGTGTGTGTGTGTGTGTGTGTGTGTGTGTGTGTGTGTGTGTGAGGGAGATTTAAAGAATTTGAGATGTGAGGTTGAAAGAAGAATGGAGAAAACAACATGAGTGGGTAAAGTGAGGAGTAATGGGGTAGTGAAAAGCATAAAGAAGCAAAGAAATCTCCTAAACTTCATTAAGAAAAGGGGAACAGATTTAGCGGAACACATAAAATGAGTAAAAGGATTTCTGACAACAGCTCTTGAAGGTTCAGTGAGAGCACAGAAGAAAGTGGGAAGGAGTAGAATAAAAATGTAGGATGAAGTCAAAAGAGGAAGATTCCAGCGCAGGAAGCAGTTGACCTATGGAAAATGGTGTCAGCAAGTAGGCAATAGTCACAGCACGTTGTAATGATCATGAAGTGTGAGGTTCTTAGCATAATGTGGTTTCTGAATGCCAAAAAGTCTGCTGTATTGAAATTTAGAAACACATAACAAAACATTATGGAAGTGTGTTGAATGAAGTTTTAGTTCAAAAATTGTGCATCACATTTAGTGGCAGACAGAGGAAAATTTATGATGAAGAACAATCCGCCAGACTGGCAGTTGCTACTGACAAACGCAGGAAAAAAATTCGATGCCATAAACGTTCCACTTTTGATGGACTGAACTTGTACTTTCCTGAAATTTCATGATCAGTTTTTTCAAAATGATTCTGGTGATTTGGGCTATAGAAAGTGTGTACCACATGGATTTTATCAAACTGATTCTGGTGATTTCGGCTATAGAAAGTGTGTACCAGGTGGTATTCTTGACATTTGGCAGCAACATTTCTCACACAGCATAACAAGTATGGTGGGGGTTTTTGTAACCGCATTGTCACTGGTTGCAAGACGTGGGTTCCATGTAAAAGTACAGAAACAAAGTGCGTGTCATTCAAATGGCACCATTCGTGATTTACATCAAAAAAAAAAAAAATCAACAAATTCTGATCACCAGAAAGGCTACAGCCACAGTGTTTAGGGATTGAATGGGCATCCTGCTCGTTGGCTGTAGGGTTAAAGGAGAGACCAAAAATGCTGCAGCCTGCCGTCAGACCCTTCGGAGACTGTGCCAGGCAATTCAAAACTGATGCATGGGTTGTTTTCCGGCAGCACTGTGGTTCTTCACGATAATGTTCAGCCGCATTCTGCTGCGTCGCCATGGCAGTTTATGTGGAAAGCTTTTGAACAGCGACGTCATAGCCCAGATCTGGTCATGAAATGATTATGATATTTTTCACAAAATGAAGAACTTTTTGAGCTGAGAGCACAATGGTAATGACAACAAACTGAAAGAGGTCAGTAGTGACTGGCTCAACAACTTGATGGCAAATGAGTCTGTGACAGGTATTTAAATTTGAGTGGCAGCTACATAGAAAAGTAGCTCAGCTACCAAAATATGTTGTAAAATAAGTTTTCTTCAAATATCTTCAATGAAAAGTGCTGGAGAACCAAAAACCAAATATTTTTTTCCTCGACTCTCGTATTTGGTACTATTCGAGAGTGTACTTGTTCAAATGTCTTATTAGAACACAGCTGGTGACGTGTTTGACAACCGCCAATTTTTCGATAGGCACACACCCCACCGTTTGAGAGCCACATATGCAATGAGAGATGAGAGTGTGCTGTGCAAGGAAGTTTAAAACCTCGGTATGCTGGTCAAAAAGGACACACACACACACACACACACACACACACACACACACACACACACACACACACACACACACACAGAGAGAGAGAGAGAGAGAGAGAGAGAGTAAATACTAGCTCCACTGCACAACCAAAGATGATGAACACCGGAAGTTATTGATTGTGAATATTAATTATCAGCAGGAGAGGAAGCAACATTAACTCTGTCTCTCTGTTGTTTCAGGAGAGAGAGAGAGGGAGAGAGCTGGATTTTAAATGGAATTTAAGCAAAAACTTCCATTTCTAGAGACGTCACCATTTAGTATTTGCTATTGATAACTTTTGACATCTATCATCACAGTGTTTGTCTGAATGTGACCTGCATATTGAGGTTTTAAACTTCCTCACACAATGCTGCCCTATTGCATTTGTGCTGCGAAAATGAAGGGCTGTTCACCTGGCTACGTGTCATTGGTTGCCTAAAACATCTCCTGACTGTGCTCCCTCAAGTTGTTTGAATATCTTATACATCAGCAGAAATTCAAGTTTCACAAGTTTGTGATTGGCTTTGATACGACCTAAGTGAACATTTGCGTGTGCCAGCAGAGAGTGCCATTCTAAGTGCACCGTACACAAAGTTACTCACCCCATAAAGACATCACATTAACACCTTCACAGTGGCTGAGAGTCCAGACGCTGTTTCAGGTATGCCAAACCCAGCCGGAGCCACTCGTCAATGCTCAGATCATCTAGAGCTACGCCGGCACGGTAGCTCAGCGTGTTCGGCCAGAGGGTTAGCTGCCCTCTGTAATAAAAAACTGAGTTAATCGATCAACAACGAACTTCAATGGACGTCTTACGACGTCCGCCCCGAGCAAATGCAACGAACAAAATGAGATTAAAAAAAAAAAAAAAAAAAAAGAAAGAAAAGAAAAAAAAACAAAGAGCTACAAAAAATGTGGGGATATCGATTGCTACTTCCCACCTCTATTTGAGATAGTCCTACATATTTTTCAGTTGAAACTTCTGGGCTGAGAGGCCGTGGTCGATGTATAAAATTTCCACCTGACGTTTCGTCTCCATCTGCGGGAGACGTCTTCTGAGGTCGACCGGCTACTGCCACTGAGGCACCATGTACTCTCGCATTTATAGAGCGCATAGAGGGCACCACCATTCGTCACGTGATGCCGACGGTATGCCTATCTTTGGGAGGCGTCATCATTCTCGATTAAGAGTAATTGATTGTCATTCTGCTGGCGCAACGTCGACATCCATATTTTGTCCAACTTTAAAACTTCCTCTTTTCTATTAAAGTTGTTATGGTGTTTGTGAATTTCTATTGCTTCTCTACACATGCGAGCATGATAATGGGATGTTCGTGCTAGAACGCTTGTCTCATTAAATTTAATTTCGTGATTCCCATCTCGAAAAACATGCTCAGCTACGGCCGATTTTTCGATGTGTCCTAAGCGACAGTTACTTCTATGTTCGGCTAAGCGGGTTTTTACACTTCTTTTCGTTGTTGAAATATATACTTGTCCACAACTGCATGGAATTTTGTATACCCCAGGTGTTGATAGGGGATGTCGGGCGTCTTTTGCAGTTCTTAAATATTCCTTAAACTTCATGGTGGGTCACGGACCGTATCCAGAAAGTTCTGGCCAAGTATGGGTTCGAAACAATCTTCAGACCCACCAAAAAGATGCCTTCCAAAGATAGGCATACCGTCGGCATCACGTGACGAACGGTGGTGCCCTCTATAAATGCGAGAGTACATGGTGCCTCAGTGGCAGTAGCCGGTCGACCTTAGAAGATGTCTCTCGTAGATGGAGACGAAACGTCAGGTGGAAATTTTATACATCGACCACGGCCTCTCTGCCAGGAAGTTTCAACTGAAGACAACACCGGCTGTGAAAGCCTACATTGTATGAGTCCCACATATTCTCCAATGGGATTTATACTGGCTGGTATAGAGGAGAAGTCAAGGTGTGGCAGGGCTATTGAATGTTCATGAAACTGGGTATGTATGCTTACAGCCCTGTGAACATGGCTGTTGTCATCTCAAATGACAGGAGTGTCCACAGCATACTGATCAGGAACATACACAGAAGGAAAACGTTTGGTTACTGAGAATGTGGAAATAAACACTGTTAATGTTCACAGTAACCTCAACAAAAGTGCTCAAGTCACGGTACATACTGCAGATTAAACACTTCATTGGGTCACCAGTACACTCGATGTCGTACAAAAATGAGCAGTATCACGACCCACTGGACCAAACCGTACAACTCCAACTGGGTACTGTCCAGTCCGTGTCATTTGGCTCGTCGAATGTGTGCAGCTCGTGGTTGCTCCACCTCTTCCTCACGGTGAGATGGAAGGTGTCAGTGTAAAACTATTGCTTAGGTGGTTGGGCTGCAGAGAATTTTCCACTGTGTTCGTGCCGGTTTCACGAGTGTGCAGAGTCGGAGCGAGCCAAGCTAGCACAGAATGTCACCAGGGTGCGATAGCGGTCAGGTGTCGCCACCTGTAGTGTAGGCGTCACTCGTGCTTTGCGTCGTGGCTCGGCTGTGTCTCAGAAGGCAGAGAATAAGACGGGCCACCCAGAATGACGACGTCCAGACGGACGGTTGAAAGGAGCTGAAGAAAGGTGTCATTCTCTTCTGATCTGTTCTGAGATTCCTTTTGGATATGTTTTTCTGATTAACAAGAGATGCAATTATAAGCTCCCGTCTCCTTGGAGATTATATGGCTTAACTAATGATTATTATGTTACATTCCTCTTGTTTTAGTTGACCGTGTATATCGAGATTTCGTTCATTGTTACATGCAGTGGTGTGGTACTAACTGATGGAGACGCATTAAGAACTGGTAAAATTTAATTTTTTTCCCTTATCACACTGCACAAACATAAACACACTATTAATCAAACTGTGCCACTACTATTAAACACAGAGGTAAATCCTTCGCTATGTAACCGCCTTCGGCTCACGCAGCCTACACTGTCCACAACCTCTCAACAACTGCCTCTACTTAGCGACTCTCTGCGCCACTGGGCATTGTCGCCCACCAAAGAACAACCACTTACAGATACTACACACCACTACCCTCACACTGTGTTGTAATTGTTAGAAAGAACAACCGAAAACATAATGGTTCTTCAAAGAGTTGTTACATCATTTAGTAGTGTAAATACTACAAAGCTCTCTTCCCGCCCTCGGTATTTTGTAGACGGAGAAGAAGTCAGACTGCAATATTTGGCATTGTGTAGCAGGTCCTGTGCACCGAGAAAATTTGAGAAAGGCAACTGTGTGAGAATCGAGGTAAAAGTCATCAAGAATAATACTCGGATGACGGACCGCTCGTGAAGTTGTCGACTCAATTACAGTGCGTAACTCGAGCTGCAACTTTGAGCTTTACGTGCGGCTCTGAATGATAGCCTTCTGTGAGGCACCAAACATCGTACGTTCGTTACGTGCAGTTCTCTTTACAATGTTCATCTCGAAAATGCAGCAGTTCTTGTCAGGTACGAAATTATCGTCGAAAAGGCGCGACACTCGTCTCCCTGTCAGTTAGAATCTCGTTAGGACCTCTGTTCTATTATGCTGTGAGTTGTGCAGTAGCCTCTGTAGGCACAGCAGACGCTCTGTGTCGATACCCCAATAAATGCGGCAACTTCGCTGACGGTGTGGCCACGGGCACCTGCAGACGAGACACCTCCTCTGCGCCACTCTGCCACGTCTCCTGCTCAGCACGCCTTACTGCACCGCCTCGTGACCGCTCACTACCAGTTACACACGTGTGCAGCGCTCCAGAGCGATCTGTGTACCGTTGATGTTGTTCTTGTTGTGGTCTTCAGTCCTGAGACTGGTTTGATGCAGCTCTCCATGCTGCTCTATCCCGTACAAGCTGCTCCATCTCCCAGTAACTACTGCAACCTACATCCTTCTGAATCTGCTTACTGTATTCATCTCTTGGTCTCCCTCTACGATTTTTACCCTCCACGCTGCCCTCCAATACTAAATTGGTGATCCCTTGATGTCTCAGAACATGTCCTACCAACCGATCCCTTCTTCTAGTCGAGTTGTGGCACAAATTTCTCTTCTCCCCAATCCTATTCAATACCTCCTCATTAGTTATGTGATCTACCCACCTAATCTTCACCATTCTTCTGTAGCACCACATTTCGAAAGCTTCTATTCTCTTCTTGGCCAAACTATTTATCGTCCATGTTTCACTTCCATACATGGCTACACTCCATACAAATACTTTCAGAAACGACTTCCTGACACTCAAATCTATACTCGATGTTAACAAATTTCTCTGCTTCAGACACGCTTTCCTTGCCATTGCCAGTTTACATTTTATATCTTCTCTACTGCGACCATCATCAGTTATTTTGCTTCCCAAATAGTAAAACTGCTTTACTACTTTAAGTGTCTCATTTCCTAATCTAAGTCCCTCAGCATCACCCGACTTAATTCGACTACATTCCACTATCCTCGTTTTGCTTTTGTTGATGTTCATCTTATATCCTCCTTTCAAGACACTATCCATTCCGTTCAACTGCTCTTCCAAGTCCTTTGCTGTCTCTGACAGAATTACAATGTCATCGGCGAATCTCAAAATTTTTATTTCTTCTCCATGGATTTTAATACCTACTCCGAATTTTTCTTTTGTTTCCTTCACTGTTTGCTCAATATACAGATAGAATAACATTGGGGAGAGGCTACAATCCTGTCTCACTCCCTTCCCAACCACTGCTTCCCTTTCGTGTCTCTCAACTTCTATAACTGCCATCTGGTTTCTGTACAAATTGTAAATAGCCATTCGCTCCCTGTATTTTACCCCTGCCACCTTCAGAATTTGAAAGAGAGTATTCCAGTCAACATTGTCCAAAGCTTTCTCTAAGTCTACAAATGCTAGAAACGTAGGTTTGACGTTCCTTAATCTAGCTTCTAAGATAAGTCGTAGGGTCAGTATTGCCTCACGTGTTCCAATATTTCTACGGAATCCAAACTGATCCTCCCCGAGGTCGGCTTCTACTAGTTTTTCCATTCGTCTGTAAAGAATTTGCGTTAGTATTTTGCAGCCGTGACTTATTAAACTGATTGTTCGGTAATTTTCACATATGTCAACACCTGCTTTCTTTGGGATTGTAATTATTATATTCTTCTTGAAGTCTGAGGGTATTTCGCCTATCTCATATATCTTGCTCACCAGATAGTAGAGTTTTGTCAGGACTGGCTCTCCCAAGGCTGTCAGTAATTTTAATGGAATGTTGTCCACTCCCGGGGCCTTGTTTCGACACAGGTCTTTCAGTGCTCTGTCAAACTCTTCACGCAGTATCATATCTCCTATTTCATCTTCTTCTACACTCTCTTCCATTTCTATAATATTGTCCTCAAGAACATCGCCCTTGTATATATCCTCTATATACTCCTTCCACCTTTCTGCTTTCCCTTCTTTGCTTAGAACTGGGTTTCCATCTGAGCTCTTGATATTCATACAAGTGGTTCTCTTTTCTCCAAAGGTCTCTTTAATTTTCCTGTAGGCAGCATCTATCTTACCCCTGGTGAGATAAGCCTCTACCTCCTTACATTTGTCCTCTAGCCATCCCTGTGTACCGTGTTTACTCGAATCTAAGCCACACTTTTTTTCCAGTTTTTGTAATCCAAAAATCCGCCTGCGGCTTAGAATCGAGTGCAAAGTAAGCGGAAGTTCTGAAAAATGTTCATAGGTGCCGCCACAACTAACTTCTGCCGTCGAATATATGTAGTGCTACACAAGCTTGCTTTGCAGGCACAAAGATAAATACTGGTGCCAAAACCTCTGCGTCAGTAAATAAATTAAAAAAAAAATGGAAGATGAGCTTTTTCCTCCGCCCCGAGTTTCGACCACTGCATTTTCATACATTATCCAACGAAGTAAATACAAATACCGTATTGTTCATCTTCGAATGTAGCAGCATTTCAATGTACTATGAAAATCCGACTGGCAAGACTGTTTGGGGTTTTTGTCAATATGGCCAACTCTACATTCTGAATTTTTACCTACCTGTGAGAAGAGATGGTTGCTAATAGGAAATTTTATGAATTGTGAATCACATGCGGTATTCTCTTCACCACAATATAATAATACGAATATAAACATTTTGAAATGTATTCTTTCGTGTTTGCTGCTATCTCATTTAAATCCTGTCTGCGTAATAAACTACGAAACTAGAGTGAGACAACAGCAAACGCGGAAGAATGTACATATCATGTCATGTTTATATTCATATTAAATGGTTCAAATGGCTGTGAGCACTATGGGACTTAACATCTGTGGTCATCAGTCCCCTAGAACTTAGAACTACTTAAACCTAACTAACCTAAGGACATCACACACATCCATGCCCGAGGCATGGCGACTGTAGCAGTTGCGCGGTTCTGGACTGAGCGCCTAGAACCGCTAGACCTATTCGTATTATTCTTATGCCTATTAGTGATACAGTCAGAAATGAAGCACGGCAATTGACTAGATTTTTAAATCTAAGATGACTCTAATTTCTGTGCAGAATGTAATCTACTAAAGAGGCGTCTGCAAAGATTTTCAAACGGAGAAAAATTTTCGCTAAACTCTCGTTCAGAACATCTTCCACCGCCCCCGCCCCCTCCCCCTCCCCCCCCCCCCCGCCCCCCGCTGCCATTGTAAGCGGCGGTAGCGCGCACATAAGCAAGCCATGCCGCGAGCGGCGACAGGCCGTAAACACTCACTATCATAATGCTACAAACAATGCGTGACACAGTACATTAATGCATTTTCCGCTCAGAGTGACGTAAACACCTATAACAAAGAGAACGGCACTTACGAGATCAAAGAAATATAAGCAATCAATTCAAACCAGACGAAGCACGTGAAAAAGGAAGGGTACCCGTATAAATACCGACGGAGCGCCTGACGCATAGCAATGGCTACCTGGTAAAGCTTAATTGCTAAGCTTACGACTCGAACCAAACTACTGTAGCTGTATCGTCATTCATTCGACCTAAATTGTGTCTCGTATTAAAATGAACCAACTTTGTTTCGATTTGGAGGTGCGGCCTAAAACTTTTCTCTCCCCTTGAATTTCGAGTCTCAAATTTCAGGTGCAGCTTAGATTCGGGAAAATTTTTTTTCCTTGCTTTCGAGTCTCATTTTTCAGGTGCGGCTTCGATTCAAGTGCGGCTTACAAGGGGAAGGCCTCAGACACGGCCAACCGATTCGGCTCAAATTTGGCAGGTCGCTTGTGTACAACCTAAAACGAAGGAATCTAAGTTATTTTGGGTCAACACCCCCGCGTTTTTGAGAAAATCGCCCCTAAAAGTTGTGAAGAGCAATCGACTCGAAATTGGAGGGATCGATAGATAATTGTAAATAGAACATTTTTCATCATCGGGTATGGGGTCCGTAAACGCAAACTTTTCCAGAAATCGAGGAAAGAAACTTTTATAACTGCCGCTTCTGCGCCCACGTGGTAAACGCTATTCGGCGACAGCGCTGATGCGCACCGGCCAAGGTAACTGGCTGGGTCTCGAAGAACCCGGGTTCGAATCTCGAAAAAATATGACACAACAAACAATAACTAGTTACTACAGCATAAACAGACGAGCTAATTACCACAAACTACAGACAATACTCGTCATATGTTACTTACGGAAGGACTGTATTCATTCACAAATCGTATTTCATTCGGCGCATTAACGATGGAAAAATCACTACATGCATCGGCGAGGTTCGCGGCAGCCTATGACGGAAAACAACTCTTTCCGATTGACTTCTATAAGGCTCGTGCTGCACACCTTCACTCTTCCAGGTTCTCAACTATGATATGACGAAGAGGCAACCGGGACAACAAAACTCTCCGCGCGTACATTCTGTCCCGTGCCTCGCAGTAAACAAGCGTCGCGCGGTTGGCTGTCTGTGATCCCTCGTGAGGAATTCGCAGCACTCTTGCTCGGAGTTGTTTTCATGTGACGAGGCTTAAAAGTTTAATACTTTACTAACTCACGGCGTTTGGGAAATTAGTTTGCTTACCTTATTATTATCATTCGTTATTGATTTACTTACCTTATTAACCGTCCTATCCTTATCAATTGAGATATGGAAAAATACAAATGAAAATAATAACATCCGCTAGGTTTCTTCGAGATTCGAACCCGGGTTCTCCCATTCCGAGCCAGTTACCTTTGTGCTATCGGCGCTGCCGGCGGAAAGCGTTTTGCATGTCGGTACAGAAGCGGCAGTTGTAAAAGTTTCTTACCCCCATTTCTGGAAAAGTATGCGTTTTCGGACCTCATACCTGATGATGAAAAATGTAATTACAGTTATCTATCGATCCCGCCAATTTTGAGTTGATTGCTCGCCATAACCTTTAGGGGTGATTTTCTCAAAAACGAGGGGGTGTTGACCCAAAATATCTTAGATTCCTTCGTTTTGGGTTGTACACAAGCGACCTGCCAAATTTGAGCCGAATCGGTTGGCCGTGTCTGAGGCCTTCCCCTTGTTAGATTCGAGTAAATACGGTACTCTTTTGAGGGTCTGACTAATATTTCACCTGTGTGGCTTAGATTTACATTCACAACAGGTGTTGTTTTGAACAACTGCAGGCCCGGCTGCCTACCACTGCTGCAGAAGTTGGACCTGCCGCACGCCACCGACCTCCCGGGTGACGCGGTGGTCACCATTTCTCGGGGGTGCCCGTCACTGCGCCACCTGAGCCTGACTTTTGCGACGAGTCTCACAGACGGAGCACTTGCCGAGATCCACCGTCTTAAACACTTACAGATGTAAGTACCTGACGTCGCTGTTGCGCAGTTTTTGAACATGTTTTATGCTCACGTACAAAGGAAATTCAAATATTAATTTGAATTTTTTGTTTATAAGTTCACTTCAGAAAAGTTCACTTCAGAAAAACTCATACACACAAGTTATTTAATCTGTGTATAGTCTTCTGAATGGGAAATACATTTTTCCCAGGGGATAGGTAGTTTTCTCAACCCCGTTTTCACAAAATGAATGTGGCTGTAACAGCAGGGTTCACACAAACACTTTGACAGCGCAATTGTTGTTAGATCTGTGTCGTCCGACTGCTTCTTTTAGTGGTCCAAACAAATGAAAATGACAGGACAATAGGTGCGGAGTGTAGGGAGGATGTCCTAGTGTGGCACACGACAGCTCCCGAACTTTTTGTCGAGTCCGGGCTGCCGTGTGGGGCCGAGCACTGTCACGCGGCCTAGTCACGCCCCAGATTTGGTATTTTCTGACGATATTCGCTTTCCGATCTATGCAAAAAATGGCAGTAGTATACGGCGCTCACGGTACAGCATTCTTGGACAAAACTGATGAGAACTTCCTTAATATAAAAAAAGACTGTCGCAATAACCTTCCCCACACAGAGACAATTTTAGGCACTCCGTGGGTGTAGAGTCGTCAGTGGGTGTAGATTGGTCTTTTTTGTGCCATTTTGGGCTGCTTTTCTCGATTCCCGTGCGTAACAGTGTACCCACGTTTCATCACAGATCAAAATCCGGTGCACAAAATGTTCCCCTTCAATTTGGTAGCGTACCAGTAGCTGTTTGTACGCTTCAAGACGATGAAATTTGTCGTCTGTGGTGAGAAGATGGGGTACCCACTTTGTGTACTCTGTTTGAAATCCGACGTTGTCACTAATGATCACCTGAGCACTACCGTATGTAATGTCTCTTGCGGCGGTCTCTACGCGATATTTTCAGAAATATTATAAAAATATATAACTCAGTACATATCTCGAAATATCTCTTCTTATCTTTTATCAATGCAAAGTAGTTTCAAGCCCTATTATTGCTTGGAGCGTGCATTTACTCCATGGAATACCTTCTCTGCTATCTATGTTTTCTCTTCTGAAAAGAATGAAGGAGATCTTGCCGATTAGCCGTGAAAGAACGAAGATGTATATGTATGTATTGTTGAGCTAGTCGCCATCTTGATGAGATTCTGTATGAGAAGGAATTTAAGACATGAACTAAACTAAAGTAAGTGTGTTCGCGTATTATTTAACTGATTATTATTGACAGTGTCTGCTTACTACGCTGTGCTGCACGGGATCAGTGGGGAACGTCTGATTTACACTGGACGAACCTGCCGTTCTGTATGCTCAAGATATCCAGTTACTTCAAATAAATGGGCTAACACGGTCTTACCAGCACATCTCCGGTCTTCCCCGTGTGGTCACCGAAAGTTAATAATTATTACAAATGTTTTCAGAAGATCGACTGACAATTTTCGTCGCACCGAGACTTCGAAATTGCTTCACTGCCTTATGGAATTTAAGTTAAGCTCAATTTAATCAGGATAGGACAGCATTGAACTGTGTGAATGTGATAAGCCTGCTTTGTGAATGAAAATTCCCTAAATATTCGCGTGTTTTTTACTATCCTGATCTGTGAAGCTCAATCGGGCCGGTGTGAGAGAGGTTTTTAAATTTCAGATCCCACAAAAAATATTAAACGTAGCTTATGCCAAACTTGTGGCAGGCATCCCACAGAATCACGTGGGTAGCAGCACGTCAGCGTTTACCTGTGGGAGGAGATTTAATGGCCGGGCCAACCTGTGACGACGGTGGAGCACCCAGCGAAGCAAAAGCCAGTGTGAGCTAGATGTCCACGCCTCGTGGACAGTTACGCCTATTTCCGATTCTGTCAGCCACGGACCACGCGGATCGAGTACAATGCGTGGCGCCCCACTGACACCTTGACGGATTTGAACGAGTGCCGACTGTTTGCTTCGTCCTGTCGTGTCCACGAATCAAACGGTGCCAGTGAGATGAGCCGGCCGCGGTGGTCTAGCGGTTCTAGGCGCGCAGTCCGGAACCGCGGGACTGCTACGGTCGCAGGTTCGAATCCTGCCTCGGGCATGGATGTGTGTGGTGTCCTTAGGTTAGTTAGGTTTAAGTAGTTCTAAGTTCTAGGGGACTGATGACCACAGTAGTTAAGTCCCATAGTGCTCAGAGCCATTTGAGCCAGTGAGATGAGACGTAGTTTGCACATTCGGCGGCACGCGACGGCAGTCCGACACAGTTCCGGACTCGTCGTCGTGCACTTGACGTCTGCGTAGCCACCCGGAACGGCTCCACTGTATACCGGAAGCATCCCTGACGTGTCACGGCATCACCCGGACGGACGCACTTCGGCTCGTACTTCTCGACCTGCGAATAATCCCAAGGACGACATCGGTATTCCACCTGTACACCTCGCCTGTGCTCACTCGCTCGCCATTCCCGGTGAATTAGTGGAGGAGGTACTACCGTCACACGCTGCCTCGGTGCCCGACACCGGCAGAACATCTGCGCAGTCGTACAGCCGACCTCCGACTGCACGCGCCGACACGGCACAGTACCGGTGGGTATTTGCTCGAGCCGATTTACACTGTTCCACATTATACAGGGTGAAAAATATTTATACCGACAAACTCTGGGAGGTTGTAGGGGACATCAAAACAAATATTTTTCCCTAATGTCATTTTTTCCTATGAGGAGTATTTAAACCGGTAGAGGAAGATTTCTCTGGCGGCAAATTAATTAAACCAAGAAACACTTTTCCATTTTTTTATGACCAAGAGACAACACATTAACACAACCCAATTTCAATTACAGTAGATTTTCAGAAATGCCTCCATTGACCCACGTAAACAAAGGTTACACCGTCGGATCATGTTATGTCTGACACGGGCAAAACCCCAGCAGTATCCTGAATTGTTCTTGCTCCTGCTGCTACTATCCGGGCAACCAGATCCTCTTCTGATGCAACAGGAGGTGCGTAAACAAGGTTGCGCATCTCTCCCCACACAAAAAAGTCCAGAGGGGACATATCTGGGGATCGAGCCGGCCACGGTACAGGACCACCTCTGCCAATCCACGTTTCTGGGAACCGTCGGTCCAGGAATCGACGCACACGAAGACTGAAATGTGCCGGCGGCCCGTCATGTTGGCACCACGTGCGTTGTCTTGTAGGGAGCGGGACGTCTTCCAGCAATTCTGGCAATGCTCTGGCGAGAAAACTGTAATAGTGCCTGCCATTTAATGGCCTAGGTAGCAGATACGGCCCAATTAAACAGTCCCCAACAACACCGACCCACACATTAACGAAGAACCGCACTTGATGAGCGCTAGTAACTGTGGCATGTAGGTCATCCTCACTCCAAACATGCGAATTGTGCATGTTGAAGACTCCATCACGCCCGAACGTTGCTTCATCGCTAAACAACACAGAGGATGGAAATGTAGGATGCATTTCACACTGTTCCAGGTACCACTGCGAAAACTGTGCTCTGGGTGGATAATCAACTGGTTCCAGGTTGTGGACACGCTATAAGTGAAATGGACGTAACAACTGCTCTCGAAGGACTGTTCTTACATTCGTCTGATTAGTCCCAATGTCACGTGCAATTGCACGAGTGCTGACTGAAGCACCCGGCTCCACATGCTACAAGACAGCTTCCTCAAACTGCAGTGTTCTTACCGTGCGACGGCGTCCCTGTCCAGGTAATGTGCTAAATGACCCGGTCTCACGCAGACGTTGGTACACAGCAGCAAAGGTCGTATGATGCGGGATACGGCGATTAGGATATTGCTGTTGCTAAACCCGCTGTGCAGCTCGTCCGTTGTGGTGCGCTACGTAGTACGCACAAACCGTGTCAGTGTACTCACTCCAGGTGTATCGCTCTACTAGTAAACAGAGACAATGCACTACTACACTGGTGGACAGCAGTTGCCCACAACTGAAGAGCGTAATAAACCCTCTAACATCTCAAGATCGCAATACGGCGTCTAACAACTGACGAGCATAATACAGCCTCCACCAGTTTAAATAATCCTCATAGGTAAAAATGACATTAGGGGAAAATATTTGTTTTGACGTGCCCTACAACCTCCAGGAGTTTGTCGCATTAAATACTTTTGACCCGGTATTATGCGTAGACGTGGCACGGCCACCACTTACGCTGCCATAGAGTGCACCGCACGATCACCGTGACGAGAACATTTTGCAGATCAAATGTAAGGGCGAGCCGACTAAAGTCTCCGTGGACAGAATTGAGACAGCTTTCACCTCAACTACTCCGATTCTCGTTCAGTTCTTCAAACCAGTGGAGGACTTGAATGCGATTTTCACTCTGCAGTGGAGTGTGCTCTGATATGAAACTTCCTAGCAGATTAAAACAGTGTGCCGCACCGAGATTCGAACTCGGGACCTTTGCGTTTCTTGGGCAAGTGCTCTACCCCTGAGCTACCCAAGCACGACTCACGCCCCGTCCTCACAGCTTTACTTCTGCCAGTATCTCGTCTCCTACCTTCCAAACTTTACAGAAGCTCTCCTGCGAAACTTGTAGAACTAGCACTCCTGAAAGAAAGGATATTGCGGAGACATGGCTTAGCCACAGCCAGGAGGATGTTCCCAGAATGAGATTTTCACTCTGCAGCGGAGTGTGCGCTGATATGAAACTTCCTAGCAGATTAAAACTGTGTGCCGCACCGAGATTCGAACTCGGGACCTTTGCCTTTCGTGGGCAAGTGCTCTACCCCTGAGCTACCCAAGCACAATTCACGCCCCGTCCTCACAGCTTTACTTCTGCCAGTATCTCGTCTCCTACCTTCCAAACTTTACAGAAGCTCTCCTGCGAAACTTGCAGAACTAGCACTCCTGAAAGAAAGGATATTGCGGAGACATGGCTCAGCCACAGCCTGGAGGATGTTCCCAGAATGAGATTTTCACTCTGCAGCGGAGTGTGCGCTGATATGAAACTTCCTAGCAGATTAAAACTGTGTGCCGCACCGAGATTCGAACTCGGGACCTTTGCCTTTCGTGGGCAAGTGCTCTACCCCTGAGCTACCCAAGCACAATTCACGCCCCGTCCTCACAGCTTTACTTCTGCCAGTATCTCGTCTCCTACCTTCCAAACTTTACAGAAGCTCTCCTGCGAAACTTGCAGAATTAGCACTCCTGAAAGAAAGGATATTGCGGAGACATGGCTTAGCCACAGCCAGGAGGATGTTCCCAGAATGAGATTTTCACTCTGCAGCGGAGTGTGCGCTGATATGAAACTTCCTAGCAGATTAAAACTGTGTGCCGCACCGAGATTCGAACTCGGGACCTTTGCCTTTCGTGGGCAAGTGCTCTACCCCTGAGCTACCCAAGCACAATTCACGCCCCGTCCTCACAGCTTTACTTCTGCCAGTATCTCGTCTCCTACCTTCCAAACTTTACAGAAGCTCTCCTGCGAAACTTGCAGAATTAGCACTCCTGAAAGAAAGGATATTGCGGAGACATGGCTTAGCCACAGCCAGGAGGATGTTCCCAGAATGAGATTTTCACTCTGCAGCGGAGTGTGCGCTGATATGAAACTTCCTAGCACTTCGAGTCTCGGTCCGGCACACAGTTTTAATCTGCTAGGAAGTTTCAGTGGAGGATTTGTCCACGGACGACACTCCCCGTGCGACCTGTTAGGCAGAGCCCACTCCCCTAGCCGTCAGCGGTGCACGGGTACCGCCAGCTGCCAGTGCGCAGCCACACCTACCTCGTCCCGTCCCCGACCTGGCCGGGCAGCCCCCGAGACCGTGCTCCAAACGGGCACTCCGGCAGCCGGCAGACTGCGTCACGCGAGCTGGCCGCCGCGTCCATTTCGAATGCCCGTGCCGCACCGTAATGACGTCACACCACACGACACGGCCAGCTTGCACCCTGCCTGCCATCTGCTATTAACACACTGTCCCCGGCAGGCCACTTCACTGGCTGTGATCTCGTCTCCAGTTCTCCAGACGTCTCCTCCCGTCTCGTCGGCCGACTGCCCGTCGCAGCTCCCGGGCCCACTGTCGTCGCATCGGGCATTGGGGCCACTGTCGGTGTGCGTGTCACGTTCCCGCTGAGCTCCAGATACTACCCCGACCGCGTCCGGGCTCGTCCGTCGCAGTTCCCGGACCCGTGTTCCGGTCCCAACGACACAGCGAGCCTGTGCTCTCCGTAGTCATGTAGTGATGTAAAACTATGATGTAAAATGTGCCCGTATAAATCAATAAATATATGAAAATGCACCACTCATTAATGAAGACCCTGTACTTTTTCCCCTTAGCTGCAAAGGCCCAGAAGATTGTGCCACGGGACAGAGCTGAGTGAAAGTCTGTTCCCGTGCATGTATTTGCAACAGCTGCTGCACTTAGTGTGCACAGGAAATTACTCACGTGTAAATGCCGCTCTATGTCAAGAAAACGTCACACCACGAAGGAATTGTCCAGAGGGATGGAAACTGGCAGATGTGATGTACGTGCACAGACAAACAAATCATTAAAATTTCAGAAAAGTTGGATGATTTATTCGAGAGAGGAAGAGCTTCAGAAATTGAGCAATTCGACTACGCGTCGGTCTACCTCTGGCCTGTACGCAAGCAGTTATTCGGCTCGGCTTCGATCGACAGAGTTGTCGGATGTCGTCCTGACGGATATTGGGTGCCCAATTCTGTCATCGAAATCTTGACATCATTAAAGCCCTGCCTGTAATGCTCCAAATGCTCTCAGTTGGGGAGAGATCCGGCAACCTCGCTGGCCGAGGTAGAGTTTGGCGAGCGTGAAGACGAGCAATAGCAACTCCCGCAGTGTGCGGGCGGGCATTATCTTGCTGAAATGTAAGAGCAGGAAGGGCAATCAAAAGGGGCGTAGAATATCGTTGACGTATCACTGTGCTGTAAGGGTGCTGTGGATGGCAACCAAATAGTGTCGACTTACTGCTATGCCACAAGTTTTCCGAGGATAACAACCGAAAGTGACCCGCTACGAAAACAAGTGGCACTCCAGACTATCAGTTCCGGTTGTTTTGCTGTCGGTTGGTACCCCACTACATTCCGGGTTGTCCCCAGGCAGGTCTTTGCTGGTCACTGTGGCTCAATTTCAAGCAGAGCTCATCACTGAAGACAATTTTATTCCAGACTGAAGACGCGTCTGGAGGTACCCCGGATAGCAGAGGGATATCAACGTGTCTGTCACCCGCCATACGGTGCGACAACCGGAAGTGACGGTTTGAGGTGCCATTTGTTTTCAGCACTTCTTCGGTTGTCGTCCTCGGAACACTTGCGGCACGACAGTAAGTCGATGCTACTCTACGCCCCGTTTTGTCGCCGTTCGTGGCGAGCTGTCCTTGGCTTACGTTTCGGCAAGATAATGCCTGCCTCCACAGGGCGAGAGTTTCTACTGCTTTTCTTGGTGCTTCGCAAACCCTACCTCGGTCAAAAAGTTTGCCGGATGTCTTCCCAATTGAGAGCATTTGGAGCGCTATGGGTAGAGTCCTCCAACAGTCTCAGAATTATGACGATCTGATGGATCAATAGGACAGAATTTGGCCCGATATTCCTCAGGAGGACACTCGACAACTCTGTCATCAGTGCCAAGCTTGCACAGGTGCCAGAGATGGACCTATGCGCTATTGATTTGCTCAATTTGTGGAGCTCTCTCTCCTGAATGAATCGTCCAGTTTTTTCTGAAATTGTAATGTGGTGTGCGTACTGTAAGACATTCGGTACACACACCATCAGATTATTTGACTTGTCGATCTAACGAAGTAGGCGAGTGTCAGCAATATGTCTCGTGGTCTTATTGTGGCGTGTTTATCTTCTACGTTAGGTCGGACGGTAGATATGCCACTTGCACGCTTAGAGTAGCAGGTTGACGGTGACCGACTTCAAACAGAACTTGATTAATTTTCGCACACATTTATTAAAATGATAACAAGCATAAACATTACGTAACTTGATTCTGGATGCTATTTACAATTGACAATCTGAAGTTCCTTTGGTCTTGGTACGTTAATCTTATTCTCACATATCTCTGATACTTGACAAAGTGTCTATACATTTATCTTCGTGGCTATGTACAGGAATATGATAATCTTATTAGGCGCACACTAAAACTTGACTATAGACTGGTACAGACTAATGCAGACTGACTAATTGGAGGTCTGTACACTCGTTATAATACCTCGCGCGTTCAGGTATCACTGCGCGAGTGTGATCCGCGAGGAGAAAAGGTTCTACGTTAGCAGCAATCTCATTGGCTGCGTTTCATATTAATACGCAGATCGGCGGAAGCAGAATTTGGTCCGTCTCTAAGGCAGCGCCATCTCGTAGTCCGGAGACGGACGAGCGCTGCGCCTGCGCTGTTGTGCTTAACGGGGCGCGCTCTAGTGGGAAAGTTGTGTACGCGCTGACTACACGGAACTATGTATACAACATGTAACCATTTGTTTGTCTGTACATGTACTGATTTCTGTCCCATTTGGATAATTCATTGCCTTTCTTTTTTGTCGTACTGTGTATTACACAGCAAATTTCATGTTGTCACCAACATCTTAAAGTGTTACATTATTTTTCTGTTTGTTCTTCTAGACTGGATCTTTCCGGATGCAGTGGGCTGGGTGGATCTGCCGTGGCGCACGTGGCGCAGCTGCCGGCCCTCCGCACGCTGCTGCTCCAGTACATTGACGACCTGACAGACCTGCAGCCGAGCCTACGGCACGTCCTGGACTTGAAGCAACTGCGCTGCCTCGATATCCTGTACAGCGGCCACATCAGAGCTGTGCCATTTGAAGAATTTTCTGTGAGGCTCGTGAACCTCAGGTAGGTTGCTCCTGCTGCTTCTGTTCACCGTCCGAGCCCGGTTCCGATGACTTTGCGTTTCTACCGTATGACCTCGATGACTTCCACGAGACTGGGAACGGAGTGCTAGTATTAGAGAGAGTGTAAGGCAGGGATGTAAACTTTCAATCCCAACTTTCCAGTTTATATATCAAAGAAGCAGTGAAAGAAATGAAAGAAAGATGGAAGAGTGGATTAAAATTCAGGGAGAATGGATATTAATAATATCATTCACTGATGATACTCCTATTGGCTTGCGAAAGGGAGGAAGAATTTCAGAACCTGTTGAATGGAAGGAACAGTCTAATGAGAACACACTACAGATTGAGAAAGAAACCAGGAAAGATGAAATTAATGAGCATCAGCTATATCAGATTAGTTATGGATTTAACATCAAAACTGGTGTTCATGAAGAAGTGATGCAGTTCTGATACATTTGAAATAAAGTAACACACGATGCATGAAGCAATGATGACATACCAAATGGCTGTAATTAAAGTGCAGATACTCGCAGAGGTCCAGTGTGGGCTGTAATTATCATATGGAAGCGAAACTCGATTTGTATTCTAATGCGTTAACACAGAACAGTTTTACGCTGGAGGAAAATTAGTTTCAATTTTGGCGACCAGGTGCGAATCTGGTGCTGCGAATGCAAATAGTTCCCACTTATTTGTTTTCTCTGTAAGTTCAGTGGTAATCCGTGTTCCCACTTCTAACTTATGCTACCATCTCTGTTAGAGTGTGCTAACTATGTATAGATTGTCAACAGTTAGGCTAAAGCTGTTGTTTTTCTACCTTGTGAGTCAATCATTGCAGAAGCGCAGTTCCCGTGTGAAAACGAGCCACTGTTTCGACCGCTACAGCGTTTTTTGGATAGTGTGCTTTCCTTTTGCGTGTGAAGTGTCTTGTGTTGTATTTATCTATTTTTGTATTTATGAAGGAGATAGTATTCGTGGATATTTGCTGCATTTGACTGAAAATTACATAAATATTACAAGGTAAGTTAGTGGAAGCAGAACTGAAGTATTCTGCCCATTGGCTGTGGCAGAGTATAATAAAATAATGGGAGGAGTCGATAGATTTGATCAGCTGCGTCAACGGTATGCTGTAGGCCGTCGTTCGTGGAAGTGGTGGCACAAACTGTTTTCCTTTCTTGTGCATTTGGCAGTTGTCAGTTCCTACGTTATGTGGAAGCTACAGAAGACAAAAGCAGACCAGCTAACATTTAGATTGCACTTGGCAAGGCAGCTTATCTCTGGCTTCTCAAGTCGTAAGAGAAGAGGAAGGTCAAACACCAATAAGAGGTGTGTCTGGAGTACCAGATGAAGTCCGTCTGGAGAAAGTTGGAACTCATTTCCCTACAAAAGGTACAACAAACAGAAGATGCCGCCAATGTAGCACCAAGAACAAAGAAAAGCGAACAAAAGTAATGAGTAGCAACTGTCGTGTACCTTTGTATGTAGCACCATGCTTCTCTAAGTTCCATAGTACATCACTTTAGTGAACTCAAAGGACAGTATGAACTAATACAAATATAAATGTAATGTTTAACATGTTTTTGTACTAAAAAATAAAGGAAATACATTTGTTTTAAATTAGCAAGTGAAGTTACTCCACAGTTCCAATAGTTCCCACTAATTTTTTTACACTCATAGGCTAAACTCTCATTTCAAGATTTAAACTATGATTTTATGAACGGTTTCTTAGCCCAATAAAGTGTTCATAAAAAATCTACAACTTCCGGAAATAATTTGGTCACTAAAGGGTTAATTCATTCTGTACGAGCACTGGAGATGTCGAATGAGATGCTACTTCTGTAAAACGATGTGATCAACACTTGCTCACAGTAGTTCCGGTGGAATTTAAGCGATGTGTTCCTGCGTACTGGCCTTCAGATCAGGTAGAGACCTAATGTGCCTCTGGTAAAGGTATTCTTTTAGGTATTCCCAGAGTCGAGAGTCATATGGATTCAGATCAGGTCATCTTGCAGGCAATGCATCTGAAAACCTCTCGATATAATATGTTTTAAGGAAGGTTGCACTAAGCAGATCTTTCACTGGGTGAGTGACGTGCAATGTTGGCCCATCTTACATGAAAAGAATGGTTTCCACACAGTTGTGCTCTTCCAAAGCAGGAATCACGTGCTGTACAGGGAGGTCTCCATAACGTAAAGGCATCACAGAGGGCCCCCCCCCCCCACCCCCGACAGGCTCTACGGATGTATCCTCTTCAGAGAACGGACCAAGAATAAAGATGCTTGTGACTCCACACCAAGCAGTCATATAGAGCAACTGCAGTGGTTCTTGGTGCACAACATGCAGTTTAACAGTACCCTTAAATTTGGCAGTTCTGTGTATTTACTGTACCCTGTAGTGTAGAATGTGCCTCTTCACTCCATAGAAAATTGCCTGGTCGCATGTCATCGACTTCTATCTGTCCGAAAACTGAAGAGCTAATTCAGTACGTTGCTGCAGATGACGATTTGGTTGCTGCACCGTCCGGATCTTGTAGGGGCACCAGTCTAAATGCACGCGTTTTAGCTCACGCAGGCTGGCGTGAGGAGGGAAGGACTATGCTGACGTGAGGTCTGGAACATGACAGGGAATGAGAATTCAGAAAGCGGACGTAATTACTTTCATACTTAACTTTAATCCATTGATGATGAACGTCGCTCTTGACGGTACATGATTCACAATATTATTTGTTCAGAATACAGTCTTGAAGTAATTAGTTACAGTAACTGAATATGGCGCCTTGCTAGGTCGTAGCAAATGACGTAGCTGAAGGCTATGCTAAACTGTTGTCTCTGCAGATGAGAGTGTCTGTAGTAAGTGAACCATCGCTAGCAGAGTCGGCTGTACAACTGCGGCGAGTGCTAGGGAGTCTCTCTAGACTAGACCTGCCGTGTGGCGGCGCTCGGTCTGCAATCACTGACAGTGGCGACACGCGGGCCCGACGTATACTAACGGACCGTGGCCGATTTAAAGGCTACCACCTAGCAAGTGTGGTGTCTGGCGGTGACACCACACAAAAACTGTCCACACCATTGACCACAGGATGGACAATTCTCGTGGAAGGGCACAAACACTAGCATTAGCCGGGACACGTGCTGCATACTGAGTTGCAGCAATAATAACTGTGTCAATAACTTCCACTGCGGTAGGATGCATTCCTCTTCCAGGTGCCACACCAAGCCCACCCACGTTTTTGAATTTCATCGTCATTTTCTTTAAAGCATTTAATGACATCCGGCCCCTCTGTCAGTGCAGCATTGGAATTGCTGCCGTTCACATGAAACTGTTTCACTAACAGCACACAGTCTTTCTCCTCAATTATCACTACGGTTCACTCACGTTAAAGCTTGTCGAACGATAGTGTGGATGTCGTACAAACGGTGTACTGTGCCAGATTTTCTCGTAGTGGCTGTAGTTGGAAGTAATTGTTTTTCCAGCATAAATTGGTCCTGCATTAACACATTAGCATACCTACCAAGATTCACTGCCATATGATAATTCAGCCCACACTGGACCTGTGTAAGTGGCTGAACTTTAATTATAACCAAACAATACGTATAAAGCAAATTAGCACAGGCATAGAGGGCATTTCTGGCCAGGAGAAGTCTGCTGGTATCAAACATCAACCTTAATTAGAAGAAGAAATTTCTGAGAATGTACGTTTGGAGTACAGCATTGTATGAAAGCGAGGCACAGACTATGAGAAAACTGGAAGAGAAGAGAAGAAAATTGATAGAAGAGTGTTGAAAGTTAGGTGGGCTGTTGTAAGAAATGAGAGATGGGTTATGTGCAGAATCAGTGTGGAGAACACTGACAAGAAGAGGGATAGGATGATAGGAGAGAAACAGGATGATAGGATATGTGTTAGGACATTGAGCAATGACTTCCGTGGTACTAGGAGGACTTGTGAGGAGTAAAAAGTGTAGAAGGAGAGTGTAATACATCCAACAAATAATTGAGGACACAAGATGCAACTGAAATCAAGAGATTGGCTCACGGGAGGACTTTGTGGTGGGTTGTATTGAACCAGTCAGAAGACTGACTGGAAAAAAGGAAAAATTTTGAAAATATCTTGTAGGATGGTCCTCAGGTATTTAAGGCACAGAGGAAAAAAACACTTTCTTTAAAATCATCAGTCGCAAAATAGTGCATTATTCCAAATTTCATTGGATTTGATGTATTCGAGAAATAATTAGAATGAAAAACACAATAGAAATCATTTAGTACTTACCTCAGCTGCATGTTGAGACCAGTTTTCACTGTTTTTGTAGGTTCTTCATTTCTCCAAGTCCTTTATTGAGATGTCAGTCAAAACACCATATGCTACCCACATATTTCCACAGTTAAAACCTGTTTAATATGAAGATAGGTATTAACTAGAATTTGTATCTCCTAAGTTTAAAAATTCTGATAAATTTCCTTTGCACTTCAATTATGACACAGTTCATCAATGTTTATGGTTTGTAGTATTACAAGAAATAGGGTGTAATAAAATACAGAAATACAAATGTTGCAGTTACTTTTCTCTTTCTTCTTCCAGAGAACTACATGTGACGTATGAGGAAAAGGATGAGGTTTTCTACAAAAATGTTTTTGCTGAGATGCAGAGTCAAATGCCTCGGCTCAGGATAATTAATACTTTCCGATGGACAGAGAATGACTTCCTAACAGATTACGAAACGGATGATGATGATGACACCGACATAGGGTACTGAGAAATAATTTTGGTTTTCAGACTGCAGAATGTAACATTGGAGCCCCTGGATGAGTGAACTGTTTGAAAAGCAAGTAAAAGACAAAATATGGATTTATGAAATTATTGTATAAGAGCCAAGAAAGTGTTGGCCGAAATAAAAATGCAATTTTTCGTGTTTAAAAAAATTTTATTTCACAAAAGAATTCATTATGTCAGCCACTGAAACTGATTTTATTTCCCTCTATATTGAAGCTCATTGTCACAATTATCATTACACAAATGGGAATTTTTGGCACCATAGTGAATGTCATATTCATACCTTTTATTGCCATATCCTTGTGTTGATGAAATTGTCCTTTAAATCTGAATGGGCAGGCAATCCTACCTCCATGTGTCCTGAATGTCTTTCAGATGCCTGTTTCACACTTTTCAGTTATTTCATATGTGCACTATTTTGATGTCACCTGCAGATAGTAATACACTAACGAAAGGACACAACGATTTTTATTTGGGACGAAATGGAAATAAATTAATAAAGTGTCAAACAATGGAAAATCCAGGACGGACTCGGCATTTCCGCTATATGTTGAGTAGCAACTTTCCTTCTCATAATGTTGTTAATAAAGTGTCAGTCATACATACATTACATGCTTTCCATGTTGCACTGATCCAGAGCTCAACTGTCAGATCTGACCAGTTTTCATATTCTAGAGGTTCTGAAACACACTGCTGCACAGTCAGTGTCACCAGAAGTCACACTTCACTGCCATTCCGTTGTTCAGTATTTCTAATCTATATTTCACGATTTACATATAATTAGAAGTTATAAAACATAAACATTAACAACATCACAATTGGAGGGCTCATTAGGAAAACAATTTTTGTCATTTTATTTCATTTGTTGTGGTTTCAGCACACATTGTGGAGTGGCACAAGTGTGGGTTTGGTGATCCACTCCATGAATGATCTGTCACCCTGCTGATGTGTGTGCCAACTTACACATTATAAATATCTTGTGGTCACCATTCTCGATTTTGCTTGCTGACAGACCTGCAAAGCTGTGAGTCTAAAGCATAAGCGACCCTCCACAGCAGGTGGAAACACGCACTCACCGTCGCGCCTTGTCGTCATTCTTATTTGTCTCGTAATACACAATTTGTGGGAGACATGTCAGGATTTAAAATAAGAAACATTTTTAAAGAGAAATGCAATAGTTTACTTTATTTTATGTATACTACTGAGATACTGCTACACAAATGCATACTGCAGTTTCCAGTATACAAAAATAAAATGCATAGTTACCATCTTAAAACTCTGAAACTGTCCCCATTGAATTCGTCAATAGACTAATAACACTTTTCCATTAGAATGGTAAAAACTAATCTTTTAAATGAACCAAACTCCATGTTAAATACATTACTGCCTTTTATTTTATTGTAAATTTTAAGTCCCTTCTACCCTGGTGTTTGGGTAAAAAGTTTTCAGTAGTGTTTCAAGAGTTTAAAATTCTCTCTGTGGTGAGTATTTTAGTTGTGGACGAAACAGAGTTTACTGTATGCTGACTTTTATATAAGAATAACATCACCTCATATATGTAAAGGGAGGGTATAGATAGTGTATTGAAATCTTTTAACAATAGTTGACAGGACACCTGTTGTTTGGTAACACTTATGTTCCTAAGTATTTTCTTCTGTAATACTAGGAGTCTCATTTGTTGAATTTCCCCATAAGATTATGCCATAATGAATAACTGACTCAAAGTAGAAGTTATAGACTACCTTTCTAGTCTGTGTTTCTCGCACCTGCCAAAATACAAATTGAAAATACTAAGCTGTTAAGTAGTCAATGTGTGCCTTCCAGTTTAGATATTTTTGGAGATTTAAGGTGTAAAAACGTCATACGTTTTGCTTCTATGACATCCTAATCATCGTATGTTACCTTTTAACGATTTAGCTTCAAATAGCATCATTTCGGTTTCTCCATTCCCGTCAACCTACAGTCCCCACACCCTCCGTCCGACAGTTTTCGCACCCTCTGTCCCGTCACCTCCTTCCCGTTCTCGCCCGCTCACCCTCTTTGTGTGCCACACTCTGCCAATGCGTCCCCCCGTCTTCCCCCTTCCCCACTCCTGTCCTTTTCCCCTCACCTCCCAACCCCACAACCTGCTGACACTGCGCCTTTCGGCAGTCTGGTCCTACACAGTCCGCCAGTCAGCGTTCCTCTCTCTCTCCCCCCCCCCCCCCACCCATTTGCTGCTGTCCCCCACCCCCCCTCCTCTAGAGATTGTTGTTTCCATCCCACATTACAGCGACATCCCAGTCCCACCTGTCAGAGATGGTGGTCGTGTGTGTGTGTGTGTGTGTGTGTGTGTGTGTGGTGTGGTTGCTCGTGTGAGTGAATGTGTGTGTGTTTCACTTTCTGAAGGCTTTGACTGGAAGCTAAATGTGTAAGCATCTTTTCATTGTGCCTGTCAGCAAGCCAATGTGTCATCTTTACAGTTAGTAGATCTATCTTTTCCTTATACTGTTGAAATTCGAACCTGGAGTTTCCATTGTTTGATTTTTCCCTAACGGGTTTTCTACAATCGCACAACTCTGCAATGTTTTCCTTTGTTACTATTCTCTATAGTATTATTCTTCTCTCTGTACATTTTCTCTCTTCTTTCCAGTGTTTATTCACCGCCTTTCAAACTGCACACACTTCCGAGCAACTCTGTACGAACGATTTCTTCCACTAAAAATGTGGCTTCGTGACTGCACGGGGTGTCGGTGCAGCATCTGATGCTCCAAGTTCTTCCCACTGCAAATGATAATTATTCCTATTGATCCCATTTTATCCCTCATCCTCACTTATTTTTACATTTTATTCTCCACACCTACCTGTGCCACACGAACTTTGATCCTCAGTCTAACCGATCCCCCGTCCCCCACTTTTCCCTTACGCACGCATATCCTGTTCCTCATCAGTTCCTTTTTTCGCGTGTTTCTGTACATTTTTAACGTATCTGTGCATGTTTTTGCGTGTCGTATTTTTTTACTCCTCTTTTCTGTTATTGAGCTCCCCTCACGACAATCTAACTCCTTCATTTGCCCATTTCCGTGTCCTTCCCGTTTTACCTACAGTGTCCCTACCACAATGTACCCGCTCCATCTTTCTGCACCAGTTGAGAAGAGTATCCCTTTCCCTGGCTAAAACCCAGTCCCACATCCTGTTTCTTAAACGCTGCCTAAACCACAGTACACACCCCACCCGTACAATGGTCTAACTGCAAAAATTCCTTTCTCTGGATCCCACCCCTGCTTTCATAATGAGCATCTTCTCAGGTTCCGCTGGTCCCTGGTCCTCACTAAACTGGTACTGCAAATACACATCTGTACGGCACAGGCATGCCAGAACTACCTCAGCAACCCTCCAAGACAAGCTGTATACATCGTGTCTCTGAAACTGAATCCCCAATGTAGATTCTCTGAAAGAGGGTAATAGGAAAAATGACCTTGAAGTATTACTCGGTTCTTTCAATTTGACACCCGTTATTGATTTTCCTACTCGGGTGGTAAAGGATAGCAGCTCACTGATAGATAACTTCTTTATAGACCAAGATAAGTTTAACCAGATAAATGCTCAGCCTGTTGAGAATGGTCTTTCCGATCATGGTGCACAGCTAGTTACAATATATGACATAGCTCCATTCAGCAATACTAAACAGTCCTCCAAAGTAGTACGTTCAGTCAACAATTTAACAATTGCAAATTTCAGGGAAAGCCTACAGCAGTTAGACTGGGATGAGGTGTACCGTGAACCTGATGCCAATTTAAAATATAATTTATTTCATGACATTTTTGTAAATGCATTTGAAAACTGCTTCCCCAAGAAAATAGTTAAATATACTCGTAAGAAACCTTGTAACAAACCATGGCTTACTAAGGGTATAAAAATATCTTGTAACCGGAAAAGGGAAATGTATCTGACAGCAAGAAAGAGTAGTGACCCAGAAACTATCAAAAATTATAAAAACTACTGTGTTATATTAAGAAAAGTTATTAAAAAATCCAGGAATATGTGTATCATGTCTGAAATAAGCAACTCTGATAATAAAATTAAAACAATTTGGAATATTATTAAAAGAGAAACAGGTCAACCAAGAGCAGAGGAAGACAGTATTACCATCAAATTGAATGAAAACTTTATGAACAAAAAGTCAGAAGTTGAAAATATTTTTAATAATCATTTTCTAAATGTTGTAGATATAGTAGGATCCAGGTGTTCATTAGAAGATGCTAGGCTGTTAATGGAAGAGGCCATACCTATGCAATTTGATACAATTGAAATCTCACCCACTTCTCCCTCTGAAATTAGGAAAATAATAAACTTGCTTAAAAGCAAAAACTCACATGGAATTGATGGCATTTCCAGCAAAATACTAAAAGCTTGTTCTCAACAGATAAGTAAGATTCTCAGCCACCTGTGTAATAGCTCTCTGGAACAGGGCATTTTCCCTGATAGACTGAAATATGCTATTGTTATACCTTTGCATAAAAAGGGGGATAGATCTGATGTCAACAATTACCGTCCAATCTCCCTTCTAACAGCTTTATCCAAAATTTTTGAGAAAGTAATGTATTCAAGAGTAGCTTCACATATCTGTAAAAATGAAGTACTAACAAAATGTCAGTTTGGTTTCCAGAAAGGTTTTTCAACAGAAAATGCCATATATGCTTTGACCAGTCAAATTTTGAATGATCTGAATAACCGAACACCACCCATTGGGATTTTTTGTGATCTCTCAAAGGCTTTTGATTGTGTAAATCATGAAATTCTGCTAGACAAGCTCAAGTATTGTGGCATGAGTGGGACAGTGCACAAATGGTTTAATTCGTACCTAACTGGAAGAGTGCAGAAAGTTGAAATAAGTAGTTCTCGTAACATGCAAAGATCAGCACATTCCTCAAACTGGGGGACTATCAAGAATGGGGTTCCACAAGGGTCAGTCTTGGGTCCTTTGTTGTTCTTATTATATATTAATGACTTGCCATTCTATATTCATGAAGAGGCAAAGTTAGTTCTCTTCGCTGATGATACAAGTATAGTAATCACACCTGAGAAACAAGAATTAACTGATGAAATAGCCAATACTGTCTTTCAGAAAATTACTAAGTGGTTCCTTGTAAACGGACTCTCTCTGAATTTTGATAAGACACAGTACATACAGTTCCGTACAGTGAATGGTATGACGCCATTAATAAATATAGACCTTAATCAGAAGCATATAGCTAAGGTAGAATATTCCAAATTTTTAGGTATGTCCATTGATGAGAGATTAAATTGGAAGAAACACATTGATGATCTGCTGAAACGTTTGAGTTCAGCTACTTATGCAATAAGGGTCATTGCAAATTTTGGTGATAAACATCTTAGTAAATTAGCTTACTACGCCTATTTTCACTCATTGCTTTCATATGGCATAATATTTTGGGGTAATTCATCACTGAGGAATAAAGTATTTATTGCACAAAAGCGTGTAATCAGAATAATAGCTGGAGTCCACCCAAGATCTTCCTGCAGACATTTATTTAAGGATCTAGGGATATTCACAGTAGTTTCTCAGTATATATACTCTCTTATGAAATTTGTTATTAACAACCAAACCCAATTCAAAAGTAATAGCAGTGTGCATAACTACAATACTAGGAGAAAGGACGATCTTCACTATTCAAGATTAAATCTAACTTTGGCACAGAAAGGGGTGAATTATACTGGCACTAAAGTCTTTGGTCACTTACCAAATAGTATCAAAAGTCTGACAGATAACCAACAAGTATTTAAGAAGAAATTAAAAGGATTTCTGAATGACAACTCCTTCTACTCCATAGAGGAATTTTTAGATATAAATTAAGGAAAAAAAACAAAAATATTAAAAAAATAAAAAAATAAAATAAAAAAATAAAAATAAAAAATAAAGAAAAACAAAAAAACACAAAAAATAAAGTTGTTATATTAACTTAAGTATGTTGTTAAATTAACCTAATTATGTCATGCATTGGAAAATTCGACTCGTTCCACATCATTACGAAATATCGTATTCATGATCCATGGAACTAGTATTAATCTAATCTAATCCACACTGTCCAGCACCTGGAACGGCATTATGAGCACCGCTTTCATAAGTCATCCAACCTGCTGACATGCTACTGCCACCTCAGTGAACCAGTATCCAGTCCCTATCCTCCCCACAGCGCTCCAAACCCTGCCTAGCTGATCTTTTCAACTTGCCACATCCCAAAAACTCCCTGGTAACACTGCACCAAATCCAGAGCCAGAACATTCCCGTAACACTGTTGTTAACCTTTCCTCCAAAACCCTCAGCCCCACAGAAGTTTCGGTCGTAGGTAGAGGCCTCACCTTCCGCCCGACACCCGAGCTTGACCTTGATGATGTGTCAAAGACCTACTCTCCTTCTCCTGATTCATGAAATGGAAACACGTCTTTTGCCACCAGTCTCTCCAACCAGAGCCAACGTAATCCCAACACTGATCCCTGTCTCTCCTAGTTCATAGCACTGTCCAACCATGATCCTCACCCTCCACCTAACCAGCCACTAGTCACGATCCAGGAATTCCTTACCTCCAGCTTGACCTGTCCCTTCCTCAGAACACCAGCCTTTCAGCAGAAGCAATGTAATACACTACGGGCCATTAAAATTGCTACACCAAGAAGAAATGCAGATGATAAACGGGTACTGATTGGACAAATATATTATACTACAACTGACAACTGACATGTGATTACATTTTCACGCAAGTTGGGTGCATAGATCCTGAGAAATCAGTACCCAGAACAACCACGTCTAGCCTTAGTAACGGCCTCGATACGCCTTGGCATTGAGTCAAACAGAGCTTGGATGGCGTGTACAGGTACAGCTACCTATGCAGCTTCAACACAATACCACAGTTCATCGAGAGTAGTGACTAGCGTATTGTGACGAGCCAGTTGCTCGGCCACCATTGACCAGACGTTTTCAATTGGTGAGAGATCTGGAGAATGTGCTGGCCAGGGCAGAAGTCGAACATTTTCTGTATCCAGAAAGTCTCGTACAGGTCCTGCAACATGCGGTAGTGCATTATCCTGCTGAAATGTAGGGTTTCGCAGGGATCGAATGAAGGGTAGAGCCACGGGCCGTAACACATCTGAAACGTAACGTTCACTGTTCAAAGTACCGTCAATGTGAACAAGAGGTGACCGAGACGTGTAACCAATGGCACCCCATACCATCACGCCGGGTGATACGCCAGTATGGCGATGACGAATACACGTTTCCAATGTGCTTTCTCCGCTATGTCGCCAAACACGGATGCGACCATCATGATGCTGTAAACAGAACCCGGATTCATCCGAAAAAATGACGTTTTGCCATTCGTGCACCCACGTTCGTCGTTGAGTACAGCATCGCAGGCGCTTCCATATTCTGCTAACAGTCATTGGATGTGGAGCAACGCGAGCAGCAATGTCGCGATACGATAAACCGCAATCGCGATAGGCTACAATCCGACGTTTATCAAAGTCGGAAACGTGATGGTACGCATTCCTCCTCCTTACACGAGGCATCACAACAACGTTTCACCAGGAAACGCCGGCCAACTGCTGTTTGTGTATGAGAAATCGGTCGGAAACTTTCCTCATGTCAGCACGTTGTAGGTGTCGCCACCGGCGCCAACCTTGTGTGAATGCTCTGAAAAGCTAATCATTTGCATATAACAGCATCTTCTTCCTGTCGGTTAAATTTCGCGTCTGTAGCACGTCATCTTCGTGGTGCAGCAATTTTAATGGCCAGTAGTGTATATAGATTTTTCCTTGCTACTGCAGTGTTATATTGAAGCTGTGAGAAAGGAGGACAGGCCCACCAAGGTGCGGAAGCAGAGACGATGCTGGGGGCAGACAAAACTGGGAGAGATGCTGTTACTACAGGAAGTAAACCGTAAGGGGAAAGCCTTGCGAAAATGCAGACGGCCCCAGGGCGCTAGTTACTTTTCGGGGAATTCACACGTAACTTCATATGTCGTCTAAACGGTGTGCTAGGTTGCCACCGTAGAACTTTGTAACCTACGGGCATGTAATAGTGTATAAAGCCAGATTGATACCAGCCCTGAGGCCAGCAGCGTCAGTGGGCTCACAAGGCTTAGGAAGAGAACGACAACGCCAAAAAGCTGTTGACCCAGCAGTCCCCACTCCGGGGAGCCCGAAGGGTGGGGCTAAATGACGTGTGACGATAATGTTGCAAGTCTTATTTGGCAGAGCAGTTACGTTTAGCTTTCAGCTGAACAATGTTGATACCAAATACGGACTTAGTGCAACTGCATTATCATCCCTGCCTGAGGAGCAGTAGAGGGGACCTAACTAAACCGCGATTGGCAGGCGCCTGCAAGAGACCTGCGGGTTTGGCTGGGTGGCTTTAAGTGGGAAAAACAGTGCCCCCACGCGACTCTGTAAAACTCCTAGATTCCGCATCTTGGCGGAGTTCTCAGTCAGACGATCTGGGCGCCGAATCCGCGTCCGTCGACTCCAGCCTCGGTCCAGCTCCGCGTAAGTCTGCTCTCTCTCACTTGGAGTGCCTCAGTGAACAGTGTCACATTCAGTATGTTTTGTTTCGCAAGTAAGTTGTTGCCTTAAGATGGTGCTAGTGTTTGCTACTGTGGTTAGCATCCACTCCTGGGACTTGTGCACTGGCTTCTGTTGTAACAGTGTTATTCGTGCTTTTTCTAACCCTAGCCTCCAGTGTATTAGTTAGTCCTCTCTGCAATAAACAACTATTTCAAACCCCTGTTTGTCCGAGAGTCTCCACAACGAGTTCCCTACCGAGTCTCACCGCCTGCTCTTCTAGTAAACGCCTGCACCAGTGCCGGCTCAGATAGATGGAAGCATTCAAATGCCTTCACTGTGAGTTGTCCTTCTGCCTTCTGCTGTGTACTGCTCGGGAGCGCAGACTGACCAGCAACCCCTTTCCTTCCTCTGCCAACTGTGTCAGGACACGACAGCAAGTACAGCCGTACACAGCCTCAAAACAAATCCTGACCTAATCATCGTGCCGAGTAAAACTGTGAGGAACGGGAAAAACCCACCGTGGTTCAACAACAAAGTTAGGAAACTACTGCGAAAGCAAAGAGAGCTTCACTGTAAGTTTAAATGCAGCCAAAACCTCTCACACAAACAGAAGCTAAACGATGTCAAAGTTAGCGAAAGGAGGGCTATGCGTGAAGCGTTCAGTGAATTCGAAGAATGACCAACTTGACAGAAAATCCTAGGAAGTTCTGGTCTTACGTTAAATCAGTAAGTGGATCGAAACAGCATATCCAGACCCTCTGGGACGATAATGGCATTGAAACAGAGGAAGACACGCGTAAAGCTGAAATACTAAACACCTTTTTCCAAAGCTGTTTCACAGAGGAAGACCGCACTACAGTTCCTTCTCTAAATCCTCGCACAAACGAAAAAATGGCTGACATCGAAATAAGTGTCCAAGGAATAGAAAAGCAACTGAAATCACTCAAGAGAGGAAAGTCCACTGAACCTGACGGGATACCAATTCGATTCTACACAGAGTACGCGAAAGAACTTGCCCCCCTTCTAACAGCCGTGTACCGCAAGTCTCTAGAGGAACGGAAGGTTCCAAATGATTGGAAAAGAGCACAGGTAGTCCCAGTCTTCAAGAAGGGTCGTCGGCAGATGCGCAAAACTATAGACCTATATCTCTGACAACGATCTGTTGTAGAATTTTAGAACATGTTTTTTGCTCGCGTATCATGTCATTTCTGGAACCCCAGAATCTACTCTGTAGGAATCAACATGGATTCCGGAAACAGCGATAGTGTGAGACCCAACTCGCTTTATTTGTTCATGAGACCCAGAAATATTAGATACAGGCTCCCAGGTAGATGCCATTTTCCTTGACTTCCGGAAGGCGTTCGATACAGTTCCGCACTGTCGCCTGATAAACGAAGTAAGAGCCTACGGAATATCAGACCAGCTGTGTGGCTGGATTGAAGAGCTTTTAGCAAACAGAACACAGGATGTTGTTCTCAATGGACAGACGTCTACAGACGTTAAAGTAACCTCTGGCGTGCCAGAGGGGAGTGTTTTGGGACCATTGCTTTCACAATATATATATGACCTAGTAGATAGTGTCGGAAGTTCCATGCGGCTTTTCGCGGATGATGCTGTAGTATACAGAGAAGTTGCAGCATTAGGAAATTCCTGCGAAATGCAGGAAGATCTGCAGCGGATAGGCACTTGGTGCAGGGAGTGCCAACTGACCCTTAACATAGACAAATGTAATGTATTGCGAATACATAGAAAGAAGGATCCTTTATTGTATGATTATGTGATAGCGGAACAAACACTGGTAGCAGTTACTTCTGTAAAATATCTGGGAGTATGCGTGCGGAACGATTTGAAGTGGAATGATCATATGAAATTAATTGTTGGAAGCCGGGTGCCAGGTTGAGATTCATTGGGAGAGTCCTTAGAAAATGTAGTCTATCAACAAAGGAGGTGGCTTACAAAACACTCGTTCGACCTATGCTTGAGTATTGCTCATCAGTGTGGGATCCGTACCAGGTCGGGTTGACAGAGGAGATAGAGAAGATCCGAAGAAGAGCGGCGCGTTTCGTCACGGGGTTATTTGGTAAGCGTGATAGCGTTACGGAGACGTTTAGCAAACTCGAGTGCCAGACACTGCAAGAGAGGCGCTCTGCATCGCGATGTAGCTTGCTGTCCAGGTTTCGAGAGGGTGCGTTTCTGGATGAGGTATCGAATATATTGCTTCCCCCCTGCTTATACCTCCCGAGGAGATCACGAATGTAAAATTAGAGAGATTCGAGCGTGTACGGAGGCTTTCCGGCAGTCGTTCTTCCCGCGAACCATACGCGACGGGAACAGGAAAGGGAGGTAATGACAGTGGCACGTAAAGTGCCCTCCGCCACACACCGTTGGGTGGCTTGCGGTCTATAAATGTAGATGTAGATGTAGATCTGCAGACAAAGGTTCTTCCACCACTGTGGTTATGAATCACAGTTAATAGAAGGTGGAAGGTCTCTGCCAGTTACCTGACTCCTCCACCTGTAAACTCTGCCAGAATGATCCCATCCCTGAAGTCCAACGTAACCTTCAATCTGCTTAAAGTGGTAGGCCCTTCCGGCAACCACTGCCCTAAATCCGTATCACGGTCCTGGGAGGACCGCCTGGGCGTCAGCAGGCGACTCCAGCGGCTCCAGCGGCTCCAGCGGCAGCGGGCTACACGACACCACGCCCGGCCCGAGATAGCGCAGCTCTGGACAGGTGGTAGCAACTCGGCTCCAAGGGCAGCATCTGCACGTGCCACAATGGAGCAGCGCCAGCTTGCCTCTACTCAGCACTTCGCATCACAAACACAGCGAGTCATGACGACCCCTAACTCTGCCGATACTGAGAGCAGTATTTCAATAAGCGATGCGTTACAGTTGATCCCTCAGGCCTTTGATGGCACTAAGTCAACATTAAAAGAATTTATAAATAATGTACCTACCACCTTTGGACTATGATGTGAAGGAGATCATACTATCCTTTTAAAATTTGTCAAAACAAGAATCCAGGGTCCTGCACAAAGCAAATTTCTCGTGCGCGAACTACACTACTGGCCATTAAAATTGCTACACCACGAAGATGACGTGCTACAGACGCGAAATTTAAGCGACAGGAAGAAGATGCTGTGATATGCAAATGATTAGCTTTTCAGAGCATTCACACAAGTTGGCGCCGGTGGCGACACCTACAATGTGCTGACATGAGGAAAGTTTCCAACCGATTTCTCATACACAAACAGCAGCTGGCCGGCGTTGCCTGGTGAAACGTTGTTGTGATGCCTCGTGTAAGGAGAAGAATCGCGTTTCATTACTACAGGAACAATGTTGACTTCTCTCCAAGCAACTAAGGCAGCTACGTTCACCGCTTGAAACCTCTCTTCGGAGTCCAGTAGCTTGTTTCCGACAGACCACAGATCATGCACATTAACCCTTCACACCGGCACACTGACGATGCGTCACAGAAATTGCGTCTCGTTTGAATACTACGGGCTCCATGTCGACTGCTCTCCAAGCTACTAACGTGGATACCTTCAGCACATGGAATCTCTCATGGGACGCCAGCAGCCTTTTTCCGATGCTCAACTTCCCATTTGTTGTTACCCTCGCACCTTCACATCGATGATGCAACACAGAATTTCTGTCACAAATGAATGCTACAGGCTCCATGCCGACTTCTGTCCAAGTGACTAATACGGCTACGGTCACCGCATGGAATCTCCCTTCCGAGTCAGTAGCTTGTCTCCGGTGCACCACTGCCCATTTACTATTACCCACGCACCCTCATATTGATGATGCGACGCAGAAACTGCAATGCGATTGAGTACTGCAGGTTCCATCCTGACTTCTCTTCAAGTGAAGCGAATAATCTGTTTCTGATGCACCACTGCCCGTTTATTGTAACCCTCGCACCCTCATATTGACAATGTGACGCAGATATGCCATCACGATTGAATACTACAGACTCCACGCTGACTTCTCTCCGAGCGTCTAACACGGCCACAGTCACTGCATGGGACCTTTCCTGGGAGACCAGTAGGTTGTTTCAAATGCCCTACTGTCTGTTTACTGTGACCCTCACATTGACGATGCGACACAGAAATTGCGTCGCGATGAATACTACAGGCTTGATGACGACTTATCTTCATGTGACTTACGTTACTACGGTCACCAAAAGGAACCTCTCCTGGGAGCCCAGCGGTTTGTTTCTGGTGCACCACTGTCCATTTACTGTAACCCTCGGAGTATCACATTGACGATGCAACACAGAAATAGCGTCGCGATTGAATACTACAGGCTCCATGCCGGCTTCTCTCTGAGCGACTAATGCCACCACGTTCACCACAAGGAACTTATCCTGGGAGGATAGTAGCTTGTTATCGATGCTCCACTGCCCATTTACTGTAAAACCTCTCACCATCACATTGACAATGCGACACCGAATTTCTGTCTCGATTGAAAACTACAGGCACCATGCCGACTTCTCTCCGAGCGACTAACGCTTCTATAATCACTGCATGGAACCTCTCCTGGGGTGCCAATTGCTTGTTTCTGTTTTGCCACTCCCGTTTACTGTATCCTTCACACACTCACATTGACGGACGACACAGAAATTGTATCGATTTTCAAAACTGCAGCCTTCATCCCGAATTCTTATCAAATTACTTACGTGGCTACATTCACCAAAAGGAAACTCTGCTGGGAGGCCAGTAGCTTGTTTCCAACGCACCACTGCCCATTTACTGTAAAACCTCTCACCATCACATTGACAATTCGACACCGAATTTCTGTCTCGATTGAAAACTACAGGCACCATGCCGACTTCTCTCCGAGCGACTAACGCTTCTATAATCACTGCATGGAACCTCTCCTGGGGTGCCAGTTGCTTGGTTCTGTTTTGCCACTCCCGTTTACTGTATCCTTCACACCCTCACATTGACGGACGACACAGAAATTGTATCGATTTTCAAAACTGCAGCCTTCATCCCGAATTCTTATCAAATGACTTACGTGGCTACATTCACCAAATGGAACCTCTCCTGGGAGCCCAGTAGCTTGTTTCCGATGCACCACTGCCCATTTACTGTAAAACCTCTCACCATCACATTGACAATGCGACACCGAATTTCTGTCTCGATTGAAAACTACAGGCACCATGCCGACTTCTCTCTGAGCGACTAACGCTTCTATAATCACTGCATGGAACCTCTCCTGTGGTGCCAGTTGCTTGTTTCTGTTTTTCCACTCCCGTTTACTGTATCCTTCACACCCTCACATTGACGGACAACACAGAAATTGTATCGATTTTCAAAACTGCAGCCTTCATCCCGAATTCTTATCAAATGAGTTACGTGGCTACATTCACCAAATGGAACCTCTCCTGGGAGGCCAGTAGCTTGTTTCCGATGCACCACTGCCCATTTACTGTATAACCTCTCACCATCACATTGACAATGCGACACCGAATTTCTGTCTCGATTGAAAACTACAGGCACCATGCCGACTTCTCTCCGAGCGACTAACGCTTCTATAATCACTGCATGAAACCTCTCCTGGGGTGCCAGTTGCTTGTTTCTGTTTTGCCACTCCCGTTTACTGTATCCTTCACACCCTCACATTGACGGACGACACAGAAATTGTATCGATTTTCAAAACTGCAGCCTTCATCCCGAATTCTTATCAAATGAGTTACGTGGCTACATTCACCAAATGAAACCTCTCCTGGGAGCCCAGTAGCTTGTTTCCGATGCACCACTGCCCATTTACTGTATAACCTCTCACCATCACATTGACAACACGAAACCGAATTTCTGTCTCGATTGAAAACTACAGGCACCATGCCGACTTCTCTCCGAGCGACTAACGCTCCTATAATCACTGCATTAAACCTCTCCTGGGGTGCCAGTTGCTTGTTTCTGTTTTGCCACTCCCGTTTACTGTATCCTTCACACCCTCACATTGACGGACGACACAGAAATTGTATCGCTTTTCAAAACTGCAGCCTTCATCCCGAATTCTTATCAAATTACTTACGTGGCTACATTCACCAAATGGAACCTCTTCTGGGAGGCCAGTAGCTTGTTTCCGATGTACCACTGCCCATTTACTGTAAAACCTCTCACCATCACATTGACAATGCGGCACCGAATTTCTGTCTCGATTGAAAACTACAGGCACCATGCCGACTTCCCTCCACGCGACTAACGCTTCTATAATCACCGCATGGAACCTCTCCTGGGGTGCCAGTTGCTTGTTTCTGTTTTGCCACTCCCGTTTACTAAATCCTTCGCAATCTCACATTGACGGACGACACAGAAATTGTATCGATTTTCAAAACTGCAGCCTTCATCCTGAAGTCTTATCAAATGACTCACGTGGCTTCATTCACCAAATAGAACCTCTCCTGGGAGGCCAGTAGCTTGTTTCCGATGCCCCATTGCCCATTTACTGTAAAACCTCATACCATCAAATTGACAATGCGACACCGAATTTCTGTCTCGATTGAAAACTACAGGCACCATGCCGACTTCTCTCCGAGCGACCAACGCTTCTATAATCACTGCATGGAACTTCTCCTGGGGTGCCAGTTGCTTGTTTCTGTTTGGCCACTCCCATTTACTGTATCCTTCACACCCTCACATTGACGGACGACACAGAAATTGTATCGATTTTCAAAACTGCAGCCTTCATCCCGAATTCTTATCAAATTACTTACGTGGCTACATTCACCAAATGGAACCTCTTCTGGGAGGCCAGTAGCTTGTTTCCGATGTACCACTGCCCATTTACTGTAAAACCTCTCACCATCACATTGACAATGCGGCACCGAATTTCTAACTCGATTGAAAACTACAGGCACCATGCCGACTTCTCTCCGAGCGACCAACGCTTCTATAATCACTGCATGGAACTTCTCCTGGGGTGCCAGTTGCTTGTTTCTGTTTGGCCACTCCCGTTTACTGTATCCTTCACACCCTCACATTGACGGACGACACAGAAATTGTATCGATTTTCAAAACTGCAGCCTTCATCCCGAATTCTTATCAAATTACTTACGTGGCTACATTCACCAAATGGAACCTCTTCTGGGAGGCCAGTAGCTTGTTTCCGATGTACCACTGCCCATTTACTGTAAAACCTCTCATCATCACAATGACAATGCGGCACCGAATTTCTAACTCGATTGAAAACTACAGGCACCATGCCTACTTCCCTCCGAGCGACTAACGCTTCTATAATCACCGCATGGAACCTCTCCTGGGGTGCCAGTTGCTTGTTTCTGTTTTGCCACTCCCGTTTCCTGTATCCTTCACACCCTCACATTGACGGACGACACAGAAATTGTATCGATTTTCAAAACTGCAGCCTTCATCCTGAAGTCTTATCAAATGACTACCGTGGCTACATTCACCAAATAGAACCTCTCCTGGGAGGCCAATAGCTTGTTTCCGATGCCCCACTGCCCATTTACTGTAAAACCTCTCACCATCATATTGACAATGCGACACCGAATTTCTGTCTCGATTGAAAGCTACAGGCACCATGCCGACTTCTCTCCGAGCGACCAAGGCTTCTATAATCACTGCAAGGAACTTCTCCTGGGGTGCCAGTTACTTGTTTCTGTTTTGCCACTCCCGTTTACTGTATCCTTCACACCCTCACATTGACGGACGACACAGAAATTGTATCGATTTAAAAACTGCAGCCTTCATCCCGAATCTTATCAAATGACTTACGTGGCTACATTCACCAAATGGAACCTCTCCTGGGAGGCCAGTAGCTTGTTTCCGATGCACCACTGCCCATTTACTGTAAAACCTCTCACCATGACATTCACAATGAGACACCGAATTTCTGTCTCGATTGAAAACTACAGGCACCATGCCGACTTCTCTCCGAGCGACTAACGTTTCTATAATCACTGCATGGAACCACTCCTGGGGTGCCAGTTGCTTGTTTCTGTTTTGCCACTCCCGTTTACTGTATCCTTCACACCCTCACATTGACGGACGACACAGAAATTGTATCGATTTTCAAAACTGCAGCCTTCATCCCGAATTCTTATCAAATGACTTACGCGGGTACATTCACCAAATGGAACCTCTCCTGGGAGGCCAGTAGCTTGTTTCCGATGCACCACTGCGTATTTACTGTAAAACCTCTCACCATCACATTGACAATGCGACACCGAATTTCTGTCTCGATTGAAAACTACAGGCACTATGCGACTTCTCTCCGTGCGACTAACGCTTCTATATTCACTGCATGGAACCTCTCCTGGGGTGCCAGTTGCTTGTTTCTGTTTTGCCACTCCCGTTTACTGTATCCTTCACACCCTCACATTGACGGACGACACAGAAATTGTATCGATTTTCAAAACTGCAGCCTTCATCCTGAATTCTTATCAAATGACTTACGTGGCTACATTCACCAAATGGAACCTCTCCTGGGAGGCCAGTAGTTTGTTTCCGATGTACCACTGCCCATTTACTGTAAAACCTCTCCTTATGACATTCACAATGCGACACCGAATTTCTGTCTCCATCGGAAACTACAGGCACCATGCCGACTTCTCTCCGAACGACTAACGCTTCTATAATCACTCCATAGAACCTCTCCTGGGGTGCCAGTTGCTTGTTTCTGTTTTGCTACTCCTGTTTACTGTATCCTTCACACTCTCACATTGACGGACGACACAGAAATTGTATCGATTTTCAAAATTAGAGCCTTCATCCCGAATTCTTATCAAATGACTTACGTGGCTACATTCACCAAATGGAACCTCTCCTGGGAGGCCAGTAGCTTGTTTCCGATGTACCACTGCCCATTTACTGTAAAACCTCTCCTTATGACATTCACAATGCGACACCGAATTTCTCTCTCGATTGGAAACTAAAGGCACCATGCCGACTTCTCTCCGAGCGACTAACGCTTGTATAATCACTGCATGGAATCTCTCCTGGGGTGCCAGTTTCTTGTTTCTGTTTTGCCACTACCGTTTACTGTATCCTTCACACCCTCACATTGACGGACGACACAGAAATTGTATCGAATTTCAAAACTGCAGCCTTCATCACGAATTCTTATCAAGTGACTTACGTGGCTACATTCACCAAATGGAACCTCTCCTGGGAGGCCAGTAGCTTGTTTCTGATGTACCACTGCCCATTTACTGTAAAACCTCTCACCATCACATTGGCAATGCGGCACCGAATTTCTATCTCGATAGAAAACTACAGGCACCATACCGACTTCTCTCCGAGCGACTAACGCTTCTATAATCACTGCATGGAACCTCTCCTGGGGTGCCAGTTTCTTGTTTCTGTTTTGCCACTACCGTTTACTGTATCCATCACACCCTCATATTGACGGACGACACAGAAATTGTATCGATTATCAAAACTGCAGCCTTCATCCCGAATTCTTATCAAGTGACTTACGTGGCTACATTCACCAAATGGAACCTCTCCTGGGAGGCCAGTAGCTTGTTTCCGATGTACCACTGCCCATGTACTGTAAAACCTCTCACCATGACATTCACAATGCGACACCGAATTTCTGTCTCGATTAAAAACTACAGGCACCATGCCGACTTCTCTCTGAGCGACTAACGCTTCTATAATCACTGCATGGAACCTCTCCTGGGGTGCCAGTTCCTTGTTTCTGTTTTGCCACTCCCGTTTACTGTATCCTTCACACCCTCACATTGACGGACGACACAGAAATTATATCGATTTTCAAAACTGCAGCCTTCATCCCGAATTCTTATCAAATGACTTACGTGGTTACATTCACCAAATGGAACCTCTCCTGGGAGGCCAGTAGCTTGTTTCCGATGCACCACAGCCCATTTACTGTAAATCCTCTCACCATGACATTCAAATTGCGACACCGAATTTCTGTCTCGATTGAAAACTACAGGCACCATGCCGACTTCTCTCTGAGCGACTAACGCTCTATAATCACTGCGTGGGACCTCTCCTGGGGTGGCAGTTGCTTGTTTCTGTTTTGCCACTCCCGTTTACTGTATCCTTCACACCCTCACATTGACGGACGACACAGAAATTGTATCGATTTTCAAAACTGCAGCCTTCATCCCGAATTCTTATCACATGAATTACGTGGCTACATTCACCAAATGGAACCTCTCCTGGGATGCCAGTAGCTTGTTTCCGATGTACCACTGTCCATTTACTGTAAAACCTCCCACCATCACATTGACAATGCGGCACCGAATTTCTATCTCGATAGAAAACTACAGGCACCATTCCGACTTCCCTCCGAGCGACTAACGCTTCTATAATCACCGCATGGAACCTCTCCTGGGGTGCCAGTTGCTTGTTTCTGTTTTGCCACTCCCGTTTACTATATCCTTCACACCCTCACATTGACGGACGACACAGAAATTGTATCGATTTTCAAAACTGCAGCCTTCATCCCGAATTCTTATCAAATGACTTACGTGGTTACATTCACCAAATGGAACCTCTCCTGGGAGGCCAGTAGCTTGTTTCCGATGTACCACTGCCCATTTACTGTAAAACCTCTCACCATGACATTCACAATGCGACACCGAATTTCTGTCTCGAATGAAAACTACAGGCACCATGCCGACTTCTCTCCGAGCGACTAACGCTTCTATTTTCACTGCATGGAACCTCTCCTTGGGTGCCAGTTGCTTGTTTCTGTTTTGTCACTCCCGTTTACTGTATCCTTCACACCCTCACATTGACGGACGACACAGAAATTGTATCGATTTTCAAAAATGCAGCCTTCATCCCGAATTCTTATCAAATGACTTACGTGGCTACGTTCACCAAATGGAACCTCTATTGGGAGGGCAGTAGCTTGTTTCCGATGTACCACTGCCCATTTACTGTAAAACCGCACACCATGACATTCACAATGCGACACCGAATTTCTGTCTCGATTGAAAACTACAGGCACCATGCCGACTTCTCTCTGAGCGACTAACGCTCTATAATCACTGCGTGGGACCTCTCCTGGGGTGGCAGTTGCTTGTTTCTGTTTTGCCACTCCCGTTTACTGTATCCTTCACACCCTCACATTGACGGACGACACAGAAATTGTATCGATTTTCAAAACTGCAGCCTTCATCCCGAATTCTTATCACATGAATTACGTGGCTACATTCACCAAATGGAACCTCTCCTGGGATGCCAGTAGCTTGTTTCCGATGTACCACTGTCCATTTACTGTAAAACCTCCCACCATCACATTGACAATGCGGCACCGAATTTCTATCTCGATAGAAAACTACAGGCACCATTCCGACTTCCCTCCGAGCGACTAACGCTTCTATAATCACCGCATGGAACCTCTCCTGGGGTGCCAGTTGCTTGTTTCTGTTTTGCCACTCCCGTTTACTATATCCTTCACACCCTCACATTGACGGACGACACAGAAATTGTATCTATTTCCAAAACTGCAGCCTTCATCCTGAATTCTTATCAAATGACTTACGTGGCTACATTCACCAAATGGAACCTCTATTGGGAGGCCAGTAGCTTGTTTCCGATGCACCACTGCCCATTTCCTGTAAAACCTCTCACCATCACATTGACAATGCGACACCGAATTTCTGTCTCGATAGAAAACTACAGGCACCATGCCGACTTCTCTCCGAGCGACTAACGCTTCTATAATCACTGCATGGAACCTCCCCTGGGGTGCCAGGTGCTTCTTTCTGTTGTGCCACTCCTGTTTACTGTATCCTGCACACCCTCACATTGACGGACGACACAGAAATTGTATTGATTTTCAAAACTGCAGCCTTCATCCCGAATTCCTATCAAATGACACGTGGCTACATTCAACAAATGGAACATTTTCCGGGAGGCCAGTAGGTTGTTTCCGATGCACCACTGCCCATATACTGTAAAACCTCTCACCATGACATTCACAATGCGACACCGAATTTCTGTCTCGATTGAAAACTACAGGCACCATGCCGACTTCTCTCCGAGCCACTAACGCTTCTATAATCACAGCCTGGAACCTCCCCTGGGGTGCTAGTTGCTTGTTTCTGTTTTGCCACTCCCCTTTACTGTATCCTTCACACCCTCCCATTGACGGAAGACACAGAAATTGTATCGATTTTCAAAACTGCAGCCTTCATCCCGAATTCTTATCAAATGACTTACGTGGCTACATTCACCAAATGGAACCTCTCCTGGGAAGCCAGTAGCTTGTTTCTGTTTTGCCACTCCCGTTTACTGATTCCTTCACACCCCCACATTCGCGGACGACACAGAAATTGTATCGATTTTCAAAAGTGCAGCCTTCATCCTGAATTCTTATCAAATGACTTACGTGGCTACATTCTCCAAATGGAACCCTCCTGGGAGGCCAGTAGCTTGTTTCCAATGCACCACTGCCCATTTACTGTAAAACCTCTCACCATGGCATTCACAATGCGACACCGAATTTCTGTCTCGATTGAAAACTACAGGCACCATGCCGAATTCTCTCCGAGCGACTAACGCTTCTATAATCACTGCATGGAACCCCTCCTGGGGTGCCAGTTGCTTGTTTCTGTTTTGCCACTCCCGTTTACTGTATCCTTCACACCCTCACATTGACGGACGACACAGAAATTGTATCGATTTTCAAAACTGCAGCCTTCATCCCGTATTCTTATCAAATGACTTATGTTGCTACATTCACCAAATGGAACCTCTCCTGGGAGGCCAGTAGCTTGTTTCCGATGCACCACTGCCCATTTACTGTAAAACCTCTCACCATCACATTGACAATGCGACACCGAAATTCTGTCTCGATAGAAAACTACAGGCACCATGCCGACTTCTCTCCGAGCGACTAACGCTTCTATAATCACTGCATGGAACCTCTCCTGGGGTGCCAGTTGCTTGTTTCTGTTGTGCCACTCCTGTTTACTGTATCCTGCACACCCTCACATTGACGGACGACACAGAAATTGTATCGATTTTCAAAACTGCAGCCTTCATCCTGAATTCTTAACAAATGACATACGTGGCAATATTCACAAAATGGCACCTCTCCTGGGAGGCCAGTAGCTTGTTTCCGATGCACCACTGCCCATTTACTGTAAAACCTCTCACCATCACATTGACAATGCGACGCCGAATTTCTGTCTCGATAGAAAACTACAGGCACCATGCCGACATCCCTCCGGGCGACTAACGCTTTTATAATCACTGGATGGAATCTCTCCTGGGGTGCCAGTTGCTTGTTTCTGTTTTGCCACTCCCGTTTACTGTATCCTTCACACCCTCACATTGACGGACGACACAGAAATTGTATCGATTTTCAAAACTGCAGCCTTCATCCCGAATTCTTATCAATTGACTTACGTGGCTACATTCACCAAATGGAACCTCTCCTGGGAGGCCAGTAGCTTGTTTCCGATGTACCACTGCCCATTTACTGTAAAACCTCTCACCATCACATTGACAATGCGGCACCGAATTTCTATCTCGATAGAAAACTATAGGCACCATGCCGACATCTCTCCGGGTTACTAATGCTTCTATAATCACCGCATGGAACATCTCCTGGGGTGCCAGTTGCTTGTTTCTGATGTGCCACTCTCGTTTACTGTATCCTGCACACCCTCACATTGACGGACGTTACAGAAATTGTATCGATTTTCAAAACTGCAGCCTTCATCCTGAATTCTTAACAAATGACTTACGTGGCTACATTCAAAAAATGGCACCTCTCAAGGGAGGCCAGCAGCTTGTTTCCGATGCACCACTGCCCATTTACTGAAAAACCTCTCACCATCACATTGACAATGCGACACCGAATTTCTGTCTCGATTGGAAACTACAGGCACCATGCGACTTCTCTCCGTGCGACTAACGCTTCTATATTCACGGCATGGAACCTCTCCTGGGGTGCCAGTTGCTTGTTTCTGTTTTGCCACTCCCGTTTACTGTATCCTTCACACCCTCACATTGACGGACGACACAGAAATTGTATCCATTTTCAAAACTGCAGCCTTCATCCCGAATTCTTATCAAATGAATTACGTGGCTACATTCACCAAATGGAACCTCTCCTGGGAGGCCAGTAGCTTGTTTCCGATGTACCACTGCCCATTTACTGTAAAACCTCTCCTTATGACATTCACAATGCGACACCGAATTTCTGTCTCCATCGGAAACTACAGGCACCATGCCGACTTCTCTCCGAACGACTAACGCTTCTATAATCACTCCATAGAACCTCTCCTGGGGTGCCAGTTGCTTGTTTCTGTTTTGCTACTCCTGTTTACTGTATCCTTCAGACTCTCACATTGACGAACGACACAGAAATTGTATCGATTTTCAAAATTAGAGCCTTCATCCCGAATTCTTATCAAATGACTTACGTGGCTACATTCACCAAATGGAACCTCTCCTGGGAGGCCAGTAGCTTGTTTCCGATGTACCACTGCCCATTTACTGTAAAACCTCTCCTTATGACATTCACAATGCGACACCGAATTTCTCTCTCGATTGGAAACTAAAGGCACCATGCCGACTTCTCTCCGAGCGACTAACGCTTGTATAATCACTGCATGGAATCTCTCCTGGGGTGCCAGTTGCTTGTTTCTGTTTTGCCACTCCCGTTTACTGTATCCTTCGCACCCTCACATTGACGGACGCACACAGAAATTGTATCGATAATCAAAACTGCAGCCATCATCCCGAATTCTAATCAAAAGACTTACGTGGCTACATTCACCAAATGGAACCTCTCCTGGGAGGCCAGTAGCTTGTTTCCGATGACCACTGCCCATTTACTGTAAAACCTCTCACCATCACATTGACAATGCGACACCGAATTTCTGTCTCGATTGAGAACTACAGGCACCATGCCGACTTCTCTCCGAGCGACTAACGCGGCTACAGTCACCGCATGGAACATCTCTTGGGGTGCCAGTTGCTTGTTTCTGTTTTGCCACTCCCGTTTACTGTATCCTTCACACCCTCACATTGACGGACGACACAGAAATTGCATCGATTTTCAAAACTGCAGCCTTCATCCCGCATTCTTATCAAATGACTTACGTGGTTACATTCACCAAATGGAACCTCTCCTGGGAGGGCAGTAGCTTGTTTCCGATGCACCACTGCCCATTTACTGTAAAACCTCTCACCATCACATTGACAATGCGACACCGAATTTCTGTCTCGATTGAAAACTACAGCCACCATGCCGACATCCCTCCGAGCGACTAACGCTTCTATAATCACTGCATGGAACCTCTCCTGGGGTGCCAGTTCTTGTTTCTGTTTTGCCACTCCCGTTTACTGTATGCTTCACAGCCTCACATTGACAGACGACACAGAAATTGTATCTATTTCCAAAACTGCAGCCTTCATCCTGAATTCTTATCAAATGACTTACGTGGCTACATTCACCAAATGGAACCTCTATTGGGAGGACAGTAGCTTGTTTCCGATGCACCACTGCCCATTTCCTGTAAAACCTCTCACCATCACATTGACAATGCGACACCGAATTTCTGTCTCGATAGAAAACTACAGGCACCATGCCGACTTCTCTCCGAGCGACTAACGCTTCTATAATCACTGCATGGAACCTCCCCTGGGGTGCCAGGTGCTTCTTTCTGTTGTGCCACTCCTGTTTACTGTATCCTGCACACCCTCACATTGACGGACGACACAGAAATTGTATTGATTTTCAAAACTGCAGCCTTCATCCCGAATTCCTATCAAATGACACGTGGCTACATTCAACAAATGGAACATTTTCCGGGAAGCCAGTAGGTTGTTTCCGATGCACCACTGCCCATATACTGTAAAACCTCTCACCATGACATTCACAATGCGACACCGAATTTCTGTCTCGATTGAAAACTACAGGCACCATGCCGACTTCTCTCCGAGCCACTAACGCTTCTATAATCACAGCCTGGAACCTCCCCTGGGGTGCTAGTTGCTTGTTTCTGTTTTGCCACTCCCCTTTACTGTATCCTTCACACCCTCCCATTGACGGAAGACACAGAAATTGTATCGATTTTCAAAACTGCAGCCTTCATCCCGAATTCTTATCAAATGACTTACGTGGCTACATTCACCAAATGGAACCTCTCCTGGGAGGCCAGTACCTTGTTTCTGTTTTGCCACTCCCGTTTACTGGATCCTTCACACCCCCACATTCGCGGACGACACAGAAATTGTATCGATTTTCAAAAGTGCAGCCTTCATCCTGAATTCTTATCAAATGACTTACGTGGCTACATTCACCAAATGGAACCCTCCTGGGAGGCTAGTAGCTTGTTTCCAATGCACCACTGCCCATTTACTGTAAAACCTCTCACCATGGCATTCACAATGCGACACCGAATTTCTGTCTCGATTGAAAACTACAGGCACCATGCCGAATTCTCTCCGAGCGACTAACGCTTCTATAATCACTGCATGGAACCTCTCCTGGGGTGCCAGTTGCTTGTTTCTGTTTTGCCACTCCCGTTTACTGTATCCTTCACACCCTCACATTGACGGACGACACAGAAATTGTATCGATTTTCAAAACTGCAGCCTTCATCCCGTATTCTTATCAAATGACTTATGTTGCTACATTCACCAAATGGAACCTCTCCTGGGAGGCCAGTAGCTTGTTTCCGATGCACCACTGCCCATTTACTGTAAAACCTCTCACCATCACATTGACAATGCGACACCGAATTTCTGTCTCGATAGAAAACTACAGGCACCATGCCGACTTCTCTCTGAGCGACTAACGCTTCTATAATCACTGCATGGAACCTCTCCTGGGGTGCCAGTTCCTTGTTTCTGTTTTGCCACTCCCGTTTACTGTATCCTTCTCACCCTCACATTGACGGACGACACAGAAATTGTATCGATTTTTAAACTGCAGCCTTCATCCCGATTTCTTTTCAAATGACTTACGTGGCTACATTCTCCAAATGGAACCTCTCCTGGGAGGGCAGTAGCTTGTTTCCGATGTACCACTGCCCATTTACTGTAAAACCTCTCACCATGACATTCACAATGCGACACCGAATTTCTGTCTCGATTGAAAACTACAGGCACCATGCCGACTTCTCTCTGAGCGACTAACGCTTCTATAATCACTGCATGGAACCTCTCCTGGGGTGCCAGTTGCTTGTTTCTGTTTTGCCACTCCCGTTTACTGTATCCTTCACACCCTCACATTGACGGACGACACAGAAATTGTATCGATTTTCAAAACTGCAGCCTTCATCCCGATTTCTTTTCAAATGACTTACGTGGCTACATTCTCCAAATGGAACCTCTCCTGGGAGGGCAGTAGCTTGCTTCCGATGTACCACTGCCCATTTACTGTAAAACCTCTCACCATGACATTCAAATTGCGACACCAAATTTCTGTCTCGATTGAAAACTACAGGCACCATGCCGACTTCTCTCTGAGCGACTAACGCTTCTATAATCACTGCATGGAACCTCTCCTGGGGTGCCAGTTGCTTGTTTCTGTTTTTTCACTCCCGTTCACTGTATCCTTCACACCCTCACATTGACGGACGACACAGAAATTGTATCGATTATCAAAACTGCAGCCTTCATCCCGAATTCTTATCAAATTACTTACGTGGTTACATTCACCAAATGGAACCTCTCCTGGGAGGCCAGTAGCTTGTTTCCGATGCACCACTGCCCATTTACTGTAAAACCTCTCACCATGACATTCAGAATGCGGCAGCGAATTTCTCTCGATTGAAAACTACAGGCACCATGCCGACTTCTCTCTGAGCGACTAACGCTTCAATAATCACTGCATGGAACCTCTCCTTGGATGGCAGTTGATTGTTTCTGTTTTGCCACTCCCGTTTACTGTATCCTTCACACCCTCACATTGACGGACGACACAGAAATTGTATCGATTTTCAAAACTGCAGCCTTCATCCCGATTTCTTTTCAAATGACTTACGTGGCTACATTCTCCAAATGGAACCTCTCCTGGGAGGGCAGTAGCTTGTTTCCGATGTACCACTGCCCATTTACTGTAAAACCTCTCACCATGACATTCACAATGCGACACCGAATTTCTGTCTCGATTGAAAACTACAGGCACCATGCCGACTTCTTTCTGAGCGACTAACGCTTCTATAATCACTGCATGGAACCTCTCCTGGGGTGCCAGTTGCTTGTTTCTGTTTTGCCACTCCCGTTTACTGTATCCTTCACACCCTCACATTGACGGACGACACAGAAATTGTATCGATTTTCAAAAATGCAGCCTTCATCCAGAATTCTTATCACATGAATTACGTGGCTACATTTACCAAATGGCACCTCTCCTGGGAGGCCAGTAGCTTGTTTCCGATGCACCACTGCCCATTTACTGTAAAACCTCTCACCATGACATTCACAATGCGACACCGAATTTCTGTCTCGATTGAGAACTACAGGCACCATGCCGACTTCTCTCTGAGCGACTAACGCTTCTATAATCACTGCATGGAACCTCTCCTGGGGTGCCAGTTGCTTGTTTCTGTTTTGCCACTCCCATTTACTGTATACTTCACACCCTCACATTGACGGACGACACAGAAATTGTATCGATTATCAAAACTGCAGCCTTCATCCCGAATTCTTATCAAATGACTTACGTGGCTACATTCACCAAATGGAACCTCTCCTGGGAGGCCAGTAGCTTGTTTCCGATGTACCACTGTCCATTTACTGTAAAACCTCCCACCATCACATTGACAATGCGGCACCGAATTTCTATCTCGATAGAAAACTACGGGCACCATTCCGACTTCCCTCCGAGCGACTAACGCTTCTATAATCACCGCATGGAACCTCTCCTGGGGTGCAGTTGCTTGTTTCTGTTTTGCCACTCCCGTTTACTATATCCTTCACACCCTCACATTGACGGACGACACAGAAATTGTATCGATTTTCAAAACTGCAGCCTTCATCCCGAATTCTTATCAAATGACTTACGTGGCTACATTCACCAAATGGAACCTCTCCTGGGAGGCCAGTAGCTTGTTTCCGATGTACCACTGCCCATTTACTGTAAAACCTCTCACCATCACATTGACAATGCGGCTCCGAATTTCTATCTCGATAGAAAACTACAGCCACCATGCCGACATCCCTCCGAGCGACTAACGCTTCTATAATCACCGCATGGAGCCTTTCCTGGGGTGCCAGTTGCTTGTTTCTGTTTTGCCACTCCCGTTTACTGTATCCTTCACACCCTCACATTGACGGACGACACAGAAATTGCATCGATTTTCAAAACCGCAGGATTCATCCCGAATTCTTATCAAATGACTTACGTGGCTACATTCACCAAATGGAACCCTCGTAGGAGGCCAGTAGCTTGTTTCCGATGCACCACTGCCCATTTACTGAAAAACCTTTCACCATCGCATTGACAATGCGACACCGAATTTCTGTCTCGATTGAAAACTACAGGCACCATGCCGACTTCTCTCCGAGCGACTAACGCCTCTATAATCACTGCATGGAATGTCTCCTGGGGTGCCAGTTGCTTGTTACTGTTTTGCCACTCCCGTTTACTGTATCCTTCACACCCTCACATTGACGGACGACACAGAAATTGTATCGATTTTCAAAACTGCAGCATTCATCCTGAATTCTTATCAAATGACTTACGTGGCTACATTCACCAAATGGTACCCTCCTGGGAGGCCAGTAGCTTGTTTCCGATGAACCACTGCCCATTTACTAAAAACCTCTCACCATCACATTGACAATGCGACACCGAATTTCTGTCTCGATTGAAAACTACAGGCACCATGCCGACTTCTCTCCGAGCGACTAACTCTTCTATAATCACTGCATGGAATCTCTCCTGGGGTCCCAGTTGCTTGTTACTGTTTTGCCACTCCCGTTTACTGTATCCTTCACACCCTCACATTGACGGACGACACAGAAATTGTATCGATTTTCAAAACTGCAGCATTCATCCTGAATTCTTATCAAATGACTTACGTGGCTACATTCACCAAATGGAACCCTCCTGGGAGGCCAGTAGCTTGTTTCCAATGCACCACTGCCCATTTACTGTAAAACCTCTCACCATGGCATTCACAATGCGACACCGAATTTCTGTCTCGATTGAAAACTACAGGCACCATGCCGAATTCTCTCCGAGCGACTAACGCTTCTACAATCACTGCATGGAACCTCTCCTGGGGTGCCAGTTGCTTGTTTCTGTTTTGCCACTCCCGTTTACTGTATCCTTCACACCCTCACATTGACGGACGACACAGAAATTGTATCGATTTTCAAAACTGCAGCCTTCATCCCGTATTCTTATCAAATGACTTATGTTGCTACATTCACCAAATGGAACCTCTCCTGGGAGGCCAGTAGCTTGTTTCCGATGCACCACTGCCCATTTACTATAAAACCTCTCACCATCACATTGACAATGCGACACCGAATTTCTGTCTCGATAGAAAACTACAGGCACCATGCCGACCTCTCTCTCCGAGCGACTAACGCTTTTATAATCACTGCATGGAACCTCTCCTGGGGTGCCAGTTGCTTGTTTCTGTTGTGCCACTCCTGTTTACTGTATCCTGCACACCCTCACATTGACGGACGACACAGAAATTGTATCGATTTTCAAAACTGCAGCCTTCATCCTGAATTCTTAACAAATGACATACGTGGCAATATTCACTAAATGGCACCTCTCCTGGTAGGCCAGTAGCTTGTTTCCGATGCACCACTGCCCATTTACTGTAAAACCTCTCACCATGACATTCACAATGCGACACCGAATTTCTGTCTCGAATGACAACTACAGGCACCATGCCGGCTTTTCTCCGAGCGACTAACGCTTCTATTTTCACTGCATGGAACCTCTCCTGGGGTGCCAGTTGCATGTTTCTGTTTTGTCACTCCCGTTTACTGTATCCTTCACACCCTCACATTGACGGACGACACAGAAATTGTATCGATTTTCAAAACCGCAGCCTTCATCCCGAATTCTTATCAAATGACTTACGTGGCTACGTTCACCAAATGGAACCTCTATTGGGAGGGCAGTAGCTTGTTTCCGATGTACCACTGCCCATTTACTGTAAAACCGCACACCATGACATTCACAATGCGACACCGAATTTCTGTCTCGATTGAAAACTACAGGCACCATGCCACTTCTCTCCGAACGACTAACGCTTCTATAATCACTGCATGGAACCTCTCCTGGGGTGCCAGTTCTTGTTTCTGTTTTGCCACTCCCGTTTACTGTATGCTTCACAGCCTCACATTGACAGACGACACAGAAATTGTATCTATTTCCAAAACTGCAGCCTTCATCCTGAATTCTTATCAAATGACTTACGTGGCTACATTCACCAAATGGAACCTCTATTGGGAGGACAGTAGCTTGTTTCCGATGCACCACTGCCCATTTCCTGTAAAACCTCTCACCATCACATTGACAATGCGACACCGAATTTCTGTCTCGATAGAAAACTACAGGCTCCATGCCGACTTCTCTCCGAGCGACTAACGCTTCTATAATCACTGCATGGAACCTCCCCTGGGGTGCCAGGTGCTTCTTTCTGTTGTGCCACTCCTGTTTACTGTATCCTGCACACCCTCACATTGACGGACGACACAGAAATTGTATTGATTTTCAAAACTGCAGCCTTCATCCCGAATTCCTATCAAATGACACGTGGCTACATTCAACAAATGGAACATTTTCCGGGAGGCCAGTAGGTTGTTTCCGATGCACCACTGCCCATATACTGTAAAACCTCTCACCATGACATTCACAATGCGACACCGAATTTCTGTCTCGATTGAAAACTACAGGCACCATGCCGACTTCTCTCCGAGCCACTAACGCTTCTATAATCACAGCCTGGAACCTCCCCTGGGGTGCTAGTTGCTTGTTTCTGTTTTGCCACTCCCTTTTACTGTATCCTTCACACCCTCCCATTGACGGAAGACACAGAAATTGTATCGATTTTCAAAACTGCAGCCTTCATCCCGAATTCTTATCAAATGACTTACGTGGCTACATTCACCAAATGGAACCTCTCCTGGGAGGCCAGTACCTTGTTTCTGTTTTGCCACTCCCGTTTACTGGATCCTTCACACCTCCACATTCGCGGACGACACAGAAATTGTATCGATTTTCAAAAGTGCAGCCTTCATCCTGAATTCTTATCAAATGACTTAGGTGGCTACATTCACCAAATGGAACCCTCCTGGGAGGCTAGTAGCTTGTTTCCAATGCACCACTGCCCATTTACTGTAAAACCTCTCACCATGGCATTCACAATGCGACACCGAATTTCTGTCTCGATTGAAAACTACAGGCACCATGCCGAATTCTCTCCGAGCGACTAACGCTTCTATAATCACTGCATGGAACCTCTCCTGGGGTGCCAGTTGCTTGTTTCTGTTTTGCCACTCCCGTTTACTGTATCCTTCACACCCTCACATTGACGGACGACACAGAAATTGTATCGATTTTCAAAACTGCAGCCTTCATCCCGTATTCTTATCAAATGACTTATGTTGCTACATTCACCAAATGGAACCTCTCCTGGGAGGCCAGTAGCTTGTTTCCGATGCACCACTGCCCATTTACTGTAAAACCTCTCACCATCACATTGACAATGCGACGCCGAATTTCTGTCTCGATAGAAAACTACAGGCACCATGCCGACATCCCTCCGGGCGACTACGCTTTTATAATCACCGCATGGAATCTCTCCTGGGGTGCCAGTTGCTTGTTTCTGTTTTGACACTCCCGTTTACTGTATCCTTCACACCCTCACATTGACGGACGACACAGAGATTGTATCGATTTTCAAAACTGCAGCCTTCATCCTGAATTCTTAATAAATGACATACGTGGCTACATTCAAAAAATGGCACCTCTCAAGGGAGGCCAGCAGCTTGTTTCCGATGCACCACTGCCCATTTACTGAAAAACCTCTCACCATTACATTGACAATGCGACACCGAATTTCTGTCTCGATTGAGAACTACAGGCACCATGCCGACTTCTCTCCGAGCGACTAACGCTTCTATAATCACTGCATGGAACGTCTCCTGGGGTGCCAGTTGCTTGTTTCTGTTTTGCCACTCCCATTTACTGTATCCTTCACACCCTCACATTGACGGACGACACAGAAATTGTATTGATTTTCAAAACTGCAGCCTTCATCCTGAATTCTTATCAAATGATTTACGTGGCTACATTCACCAAATGGAACCCTCCTGGGAGGCCAGTAGCTTGTTTCCGATGCACCACTGCCCATTTACTGAAAAACCTCTCACCATCACATTCACAATGCGACACCGAATTTCTGTCTCGATAGAAAACTACAGGCACCATGCCGACTTCTCTCCGAGCGACTAACGCTTCTATAATCACTGCATGGAACGTCTCCTGGGGTGCCAGTTGCTTGTTTCTGTTTTGCCACTCCCATTTACTGTATCCTTCACACCCTCACATTGACGGACGACACAGACATTGTATCGATTTTCAAAACTGCAGCCTTCATTCCGAATTCTTATTAAATGACTTACGTGGCTACATTCACCAAATGGAACCTCTCCTCGGAGGCCAGTAGCTTGTTTCCGATGTACCACTGCCCATTTACTGTAAAACCTCTCACCATCACATTGACAATGCGGCACCGAATTTCTATCTCGATAGAAAACTACAGGCACCATGCCGACATCCCCCCGGGCGACTAATGCTTCTATAATCACCGCATGGAACCTCTCCTGGGGTGCCAGTTCCTTGTTTCTGTTTTGCCACTCCCGTTTACTGTATCCTTCACACCCTCACATTGACGGACGGCGCAGAAATTGTATCGATTTTCAAAACTGAAGCCTTCATCCTGAATTCTTATCAAATGACTTACGTGGTTACATTCACCAAATGGAACCTCTCCTGGGAGGCCAGTAGCTTGTTTCCGATGTACCACTGCCCATTTACTGTGAGACCTCTCACCATCACATTGACAATGCGACACCGAATTTCTGTCTCGATAGAAAACTACAGGCACCATGCCGACTTCTCTCCGAGCGACTAACGCTTCTATAATCACCGCATGGAAACTCTCCTGGGGTACCAGTTGTTTGTTTCTGTTTTGCCACTCCCGTTTACTGTATCCTTCACACCCTCACATTGACGGACGACACAGAAATTGTATCGATTTTCAAAACTGCAGCCTTCATCCTGAATTCTTATCAAATGACTTACGTGGCTACATTCACCAAATGGAACCTCTCCTGGGAGGCCAGTAGCTTGTTTCCGATGCAACACTGCCCATTTACTGAAAAACCGCTCACCATCACATTGACAATGCGACACCGAATTTCTGTCTCGATAGAAAACTACAGGCACCATGCCGACTTCTCTCCGAGCGACTAACGCTTCTATAATCACTGCAAGGAACGTCTCCTGGGGTGCCAGTTGCTTGTTTCTGTTTTGCCACTACCATTTACTGTATCCTTCACACCCTCACATTGACGGACGACACAGATATTGTATCGATTTTCAAAACTGCAGCCGTCATCCCGAATTCTTATCAATTGACTTACGTGGCTACATTCACCAAATGGAACCTCTCCTAGGAGGCCAGTAGCTTGTTTCCGATGTACCACTGCCCATTTACTGTAAAACCTCTCACCATCACATTGACAATGCGGCACCGAATTTCTATCTCGATAGAAAACTACAGGCACCATGCCGACATCCCCCCGGGCGACTAATGCTTCTATGATCACCGCATGGAACCTCTCCTGGGGTGCCAGTTCCTTGTTTCTGTTTTGCCACTCCCGTTTACTGTATCCTTCACACCCTCACATTGACGGACGGCACAGAAATTGTATCGATTTTCAAAACCGAAGCCTTCATCCTGAATTCTTATCAAATGACTTACGTGGCTACATTCACCAAATGGAACGGCTCCTGGGAGGCCAGTAGCTTGTTTCCGATGTACCACTGCCCATTTACTGTAAAACCTCTCACCATCACATTGACAATGCGACACCGAATTTCTGTCTCGATTGAAAACTACAGGCACCATGCCGACTTCTCTCCGAGCGACTAACGCTTCTATAATCACCGCATGGAAACTCTCCTGGGGTGCCAGTTGTTTGTTTCTGTTTTGCCACTCCCATTTACTGTATGCTTCACACCCTCACATTGACGGACGACACAGAAATTGTATCGATTTTCATAACTGCAGCCTTCATCCTGAATTCTTATCAAATGACTTACGTGGCTACATTCACCAAATGGAACCCTTCTGGGAGGCCAGTAACTTGTTTCCGATGCACCACTGCCCATTTACTGCAAAACCTCTCACCATCACATTGACAATGCGACACCGAATTTCTGTCTCGATAGAAAACTACAGGCACCATGCCGACTTCTCTGCGAGCGACTAACGCTTCTATAATCACTGCATGGAACGTCTCCTGGGGTGCCAGTTGCTTGTTTCTGTTTTGCTACTCCCGTTTACTGTATCCTTCACACCCTCACATTGACGGACGACACAGAAATTGTATCGATTTTCAAAACTGATGCCTTCATCCCGAATTCTTATCAAATGACTTACGTGGTTACATTCACCAAATGGAACCTCTCCTGGGCAGCCAGTAGGTTGTTTCCGATGCACCACTGCCCATTTACTGTAAAACCTCTCACCATGACATTCACAATCGGACACCGAATTTCTGTCTCGATTTAAAACTACAGGCACCATGCCGACTTCTCTCCGAGCGACTAACGCTTCTATAATCACTGCATGGAACGTCTCCTGGGGTGCCAGTTGCTTGTTTCTGTTTTGCCACTCCCGTTTACTGTATCCTTCACACCCTCACATTGACGGACGACACAGAAATTGTATCGATTTTCAAAACTGCAGCCTTCATCCTGAATTCTTATCAAATGACTTACGTGGCTACATTCACCAAATGGAACCTCTTCTGGGAGGCCAGTAGCTTGTTTCCGATGTACCACTGCCCATTTACTGTAATACCTCTCACCATCACATGGACAATGCGGCACCGAATTTCTGTCTCGATTTAAAACTACAGGCACCATGCCGACTTCTCTCCGAGCGACTAACGCTTCTATAATCACTGCATGGAACCTCTCCTGGGGTGCCAGTTGCTTGTTTCTGTCTTGCCACTCCCGTTTACTGTATCCTTCACACCCTCACATTGACGGACGACACAGAAATTGTATCGATTTTCAAAACTGCAGCCTTCATCCCGCATTCTTATCAAATGACTTACGTGGCTACATTCACCAAATGGCACCTCTCCTGGGAGGCGAGTAGCTTGTTTCCGATGCATCACTGCCTATTTACTGTAAAACCTCTCACCATCACATTGACAATGCGACACCGAATTTCTGTCTCGATTGAAAACTACAGGCACCATGCTGACTTCTCTCCGAGCGACTAACGCTTCAAAAATCACTGCTTGGAACCTCTCCTGCGGTGGCAGTTGCTTGTTTCTGTCTTGCCACTCCCGTTTACTGTATCCTGCACACCCTCACATTGACGGACGACACAGAAATTGCATCGATTTTCAAAACTGCAGCCGTCATCCTGAATTCTTAACAAATGACTTACGTGGCTACATTCACCAAATGGCACCTCTCCTGGGAGGCCAGTAGCTTGTTTCCGATGCATCACTCCCCATTTACTGAAAAACCTCTCACTATCACATTGACAATGCGACACCGAATTTCTGTCTCTATTGAAAACTACAGGCACCATGCCGACTTATCTTCGAGCGACTAACGCTTCTATAATCACTGCATGGAACGTCACCTGGGGTGGCAGTTGCTTGTTTCTATTTTGCCACTCCCGTTTACTGTATCCTTCACAGCCTCACATTGGCGGACGACACAGAAATTGTATCGATTTTCAAAACTGCAGCCTTCATCCTGAATTCTTATCAAATGACTTACGCGGCTACATTCACCAAATGGAACCCTCGTAGGAGGCCAGTAGCTTGTTTCCGATGCACCACTGCCCATTTACTGAAAAACCTCTCACCATCGCATTGACAATGCGACACCGAATTTCTGTCTCGATTGAAAACTACAGGCACCATGCCGACTTCTCTCCGAGCGACTAACGCCTTTATAATCACTGCATGGAACGTCTCCAGGGGTGCCAGTTGCTTGTTTCTGTTTTGCCACTCCCGTTTACTGTATCCTTCACACCCTCACATTGACGGACGACACAGAAATTGTATCGATTTTCAAAACTGCAGCCTTCATCATGAATTCTTATCAAATGACTTACGTGGCTATATTCACCAAATAGAACCCTCCTGGGAGGCCAGTAGCTTGTTTCCGATGAACCACTGCCCATTTACTGAAAAACCTCTCACCATCACATTGACAATGCGACACCGAATTTCTGTCTCGATTGAAAACTACGGGCACCATGCCGACTTCTCTCCGAGCGACTAACGCTTCTATAATCACTGCATGGAACCTCTCCTGGGGTGCCAGTTGCTTGTTTCTGTTTTGCCACTCCCGTTTACTGTATGCTTCACACCCTCACATTGACGGACGACACAGAAATTGTATCGATTTTCAAAACTGCAGCCTTCACCCTGAATTCTTATCAAATGACTTACGTGGCTACATTCTCCAAATGGAACCCTCCTGGGAGGCCAGTAGCCTGTTTCCGATGAACCACTGTCCATTTACTAAAAACCTCTCACCATCACATTGACAATGCGACACCGAATTTCTGTCTCGTTTTGAAAACTACAGGCACCATGCCGCCTTCTCTCCGAGCGACTAACGCTTCTATAATCACTGCATGGAACGTCTCCTGGGGTGCCAGTTGCTTGTTTCTGTTTTGCCACTCCCGTTTACTGTATCCTTCACACCCTCAAATTGACGGACGACACAGAAATTGTATCGATTTTCAAAACTGCAGCCTTCATCCTGAATTCTTACCAAATGACTTACGTGGCTACATTCACTAAATGGAACCCATCTGGGAGGCCAGTAGCTTGTTTCCGATGCACCACTGCCCATTTACTGAAAAACCTCTCACCATCACATTGACAATGCGACACCGAATTTCTGTCTCGATTGAAAACTACAGGCACCATGCCGACTTCTCTCCGAGCGACTATCGCTTCTATAATCACTGCATGGAACCTCTTTTGGGGTGCCAGTTGCTTGTTTCTGTTTTGCCACTCCCGTTTACTGTATCCTTCACACCCTCACATTGACGGACGACACTGAAATTGTATCGACTTTCAAAACTTCAGCCTTCATCCTGAATTCTTATCAAATGACTTACGTGGCTACATTCACCAAATGGAACCCTCCTGGGAGGCCAGTAGCTTGTTTCCGATGCACCACTGCCCATTTACTGAAAAACCTCTCACCATCACATTGACAATGCGAAACCGAATTTCTGTCTTGATTGAAAACTACAGGCACCATGCCGACTTCTCTCCGAGCGACTAACGCCTCTATAATCACTGCATGGAACGTCTCCTGGGGTGACAGTTGCTTGTTTCTGTTTTGCCACTCCCGTTTACTGTATCCTTCACACCCTCACATTGACGGACGACACAGAAATTGTATCGATATTCAAGACTTCAGCTTTCATTCCGAATTCTAATCTAATGACTTATGTGGCTACATTCATCAAATGGAACCTCTCCTGGGGGGCCAGTAGCTTGTTTCCGATGCACCACTGCCCATCTACTGTACAACCTCTCACCATCACATTGACAATGCGACACCGAATTTCTGTCTCGATTGAAAACTACAGGCACCATGCCAACTTCACTCCGAGCGACTAACGCTTCTATAATCACTGCATGGAACCTCTCCTGGGGTGCCAGTTGCTTGTTTCTGTCTTGCCACTCCCGTTTACTGTATCCTTCACACCCTCACATTGACGGACGACACAGAAATTGTATTGATTTTCAAAACTGCAGCCTTCATCCCGAATTCTTATCAAATGACTTACGTTGCTACATTCACCAAATGGAACCTCTCCTGGGAGGCCAGTAGCTTGTTTCCGATGCACCACTGCCTATTTACTGTAAAACCTCTCACCATCACATTGACAATGCGACACCGAATTTCTGTCTCGATTGAAAACTACAGGCACCATGCCGACTTCTCTCCGAGCGACTAACGCTTCTATAATCACTGCATGGAACGTCTCCTGGGGTGCCAGTTGCTTGTTTCTGTTTTGCCACTCCCGTTTACTGTATCCTTCACACCCTCACATTGACGGACGACACAGAAATTGTATCGATTTTCAAAACTGCAGCCTTCATCCTGAATTCTTAACAAATGACTTACGTGGCTACATTCACTAAGTGGAACCCTCCTGGTAGGCCAGTAGCTTGTTTCCGATGCACCACTACCCATTTACTGAAAAACCTCTCACCATCACATTGACAATGCGACACCGAATTTCTGTCTCGATTGAAAACTACAGGCACCATGCCGACTTCCCTCCAAGCGACTATCGCTTCTACAATCACTGCATGGAACCTCTCCTGGGGTGCCAGTTGCTTGTTTCTGTCTTGCCACTCCCGTTTACTGTATCCCTCACAGCCTCACATTGGCAGACGACACAGAAATTGTATCGATTTTCAAAACTGCAGCCTTCATCCTGAATTCTTATCAAATGACTTACGTGGCTACATTCACCAAATGGAACCCTCGTAGGAAGCTAGTAGCTTGTTTCCGATGCACCACTGTCCATTTACTGAAAAACCACTCACCATCACATTGACAATGCGACACCGAATTTCTGTCTCGATTGAAAATTACAGGCACCATGCCGACTTCTCTCCGAGCGACTAACGCTTCTATCATCACTGCATGGAACCTCTCCTGGGGTGCCAGTTACTTGTTTCTGTCTTGCCACTCCCGTTTACTGTGTCCTTCACACCCTCACATTGACGGACGACACAGAAATTGTATCTATTTTCAAAACTGCAGCCTTCATCCCGAATTCTTCTCAAATGACTTATGTGGCTACAGTCATCAAATGGAACCTCTCCTGTGGGGCCAGTAGCTTAATTCCGAGGCACCACTGCCCATTTTCTGTAAAACCTCTCACCATCACATTGACAATGCGACACCGATTTTCTGTCTCGATTAAATACTACAGGCACCATGGCGACATCTCTCGGAGCGACTAACGCTTCTATAATCACTGCATGGAACCTCTCCTGGGGTGCCAGTTGCTTGTTTCTGTCTTGCCACTCCCGTTTACTGTATCCTTCACACCCTCACATTGACGGACGACACAGAAATTGTATCGATTTTCAAAACTGCAGCCTTCATCCCGAATTCTTCTCAAATGACTTATGTGGCTACATTCATCAAATGGAACCTCTCCTGGAGTGCCAGTAGCTTATTTCCGATGCAGCACTGCCCATTTACTGTAAAACCTCTCACCATCACATTGACAATGCGACACCGAATTTCTGTCTCGATTGAAAACTACAGGCACCATGCCGACTTCTCTCCGAGCGACTAACGCCTCTATAATCACTGCATGGAACGTCTCCTGGGGTGGCAGTTGCTTGTTTCTGTTTTGCCACTCCCGTTTACTGTATCCTTCACACCCTCACATTGACAGACGACACAGAAAATGTATCGATTTTCAAAACTGCCGCCTTCATCCTGAATTCTTATCAAATGACTTACGTGGCTACATTCTCCAAATGGAACCCTCCTGGGAGGCCAGTAGCTTGTTTCCGATGAACCACTGCCCATTTACTATAAACCTTTTACCATCACATTGACAATGCGACACCGAATTTCTGTCTCGATTGAAAACTACAGGCACCATGCCGACTTCTCTCCGAGCGACTAACGCTTCTATAATCACTGCATGGAATCTCTCCTGGGATGCCAGTTGTTTGTTTCTGTTTAGCCACTCCCGTTCACTGTATCCTTCACTCCCTCACTTTGACGGACGACACAGAAATTGTATCGATATTCAAAACTTCAGCCTTCATTCCGAATTCTAATCAAATGACTTACGTGGCTACATTCATCAAAGGGAACCTCTCCTGGGGGGCCAGTAGGTTGTTTCCGATGCACCACTGCCCATCTACTGTATAACCTCTCACCATCACATTGACAATGCGACACCGAATTTCTGTCTCGATTGAAAACTACAGGGACCATGCCGAACTCTCCGAGCGACTAACGCTTCTATAATCACTGCATGGAACCTCTCCTGGGGTGTCAGTTGCTTGTTTCTGTCTTGCCACTCCCGTTTACTGTATCCTTCACAACCCCACATTGACGGACGACACAGAAATTGTATCGATTTTCAAAACTGCAGCCTTCATCCCGAATTCTTATCAAATGACTGACGTGGCTACATTCACCAAATGGCAACTCTCCTGGGAGGCCAGTAGCTTGTTTCCGAAGCACCACTGCCCATTTACTGTAAAACCTCTCACTATCACATTGACAATGCGACACCGAATTTCTGTCTCGATTGAAAACTACAGGCACCATGCCGACTTCTCTCCGAGCGACTAACGCTTCTATAATCACTGCATGGAACCTCTCCTGGGGTGCCAGTTGCTTGTTTCTGTCTTGGCACTCCCGTTTACTGTATCCTTCACACCCTCAAATTAACGGACGACACAGAAATTGTATCGATTTTCAAAACTGCAGCCTTCATCCCGAATTCTTATCAAATGACTTTCGTGGCTACATTCACCAAATGGCACCTCTCCTGGGAGGCCAGTAGCTTGTTTCCGTTGCACCACTGCCCATTTACTGTAAAACCCCTCACCATCACATTGACAATGCGACACCGAATTTCTGTCTCGATTGAAAACTACAGGCACCATGCCGACTTCTCTCCGAGCGACTAACGCTTTTATAATCACTGCATGGAACCTCTCCTGGGGTGGCAGTTGCTTGTTTCCGTCCTGAAACTTCCGTTTACTGTATCCTTCACACCCTCACATTGACGGACGACACAGTAATTGTATCGATTTTCAAAACTGCAGCCTTCATCCCGAATTCTTATCAAATGACTTACGTGGCTACATTCACCAAATGGCACCTCTCCTGGGAGGCCAGTAGCTTGTTTCCGATGCACCACTGCCCATTTACTGTAAAACCTCTCACCATCACATTGACAATGCGAAACCGAATATCTGTCTCGATTGAAAACTACAGGCACCATGCCGACTTCTCTCCGAGCGACTAACGCTTCTATAATCACTGCATGGAACCTCTCCTGGGGTGCCAGTTGCTTGTTTCTGTTTTGCCACTCCCGTTTACTGTATGCTTCACACGCTCACAATGACGGACGACACAGAAATTGTATCGATTTTCAAAACTGCAGCCTTCATCCCGAATTCTTCTCAAATGACTTATGTGGCTACATTCATCAAATGGAACCTCTCCTGTGGGGCCAGTAGCTTAATTCCGATGCACCACTGCCCATTTTCTGTAAAACCTCTCACCATCACATTGACAATGCGACACCGAATTTCTGTCTCGATTGAAAACTACGAGCACCATGCCGACTTCTCTCCGAGCTACTAACGCTTCTATAATCACTGCATGGAACCTCTCCTGGGGTGCCAGTTGCTTGTTTCTGTTTTGCTACTCCCGTTTACTGTATGCTTCACACCCTCACATTCTCGGACGACACAGAAATTGTATCGATTTTCAAAACTGCAGCCTTCATCCTGAATTCTTATCAAATGACCTACGTGGCTACATTCTCCAAATGGAACCCTCCTGGGAGGCCAGTAGCTTGTTTCCGATGAACCACTGCCCATTTACTAAAAACCTTTCACCATCACATTGACAATGCGACACCGAATTTCTGTCTCGATTGAAAACTACAGGCACCATGCCGACTTCTCTCCGAGCGATTAACGCTTCTATAATCACTGCATGGAATCTCTCCTGGGGTGCCAGTTGTTTGTTTCTGTTTAGCCACTCCCGTTTACTGTATCCTTCACTCCCTCACTTTGACGGACGGCACAGAAATTGTATCGATATTCAAAACTTCAGCCTTCATTCCGAATTCTAATCAAATGACTTATGTGGCTACATTCATCAAATGGAACCTCTCCTGGGGGGCCAGTAGGTTGTTTCGGATGCACCACTGCCCATCTACTGTATAACCTCTCACCATCACATTGACAATGCGACACCGAATTTCTGTCTCGATTGAAAACAACAGGCACCATGCCAAATTCACTCCGAGCGACTAACGCTTCAATAATCACTGCATGGAACCTCTCCTGGGGTGCCAGTTGCTTGTTTCTGTCTTGCCACTCCCGTTTACTGTATCCTTCACACCCTCACTTTGACGGACGACACAGATATTGTATTGATTTTCAAAACTGCAGCCTTCATCCCGAATTCTTATCAAATGACTTACGTTGCTACATTCACCAAATGGAACCTCTAATGGGAGGCCAGTAGCTTGTTTCCGATGCACCACTGCCCATTTACTGTAAAACCTCTCACCATCACATTGACAATGCGACACCGAATTTCTGTCTCGATTGAAAACTACAGGCACCATGCCGACTTCTCTCGGAGCGACTAACGCTACTATAATCACTGCATGGAACCTCTCCTGGGGTGCCAGTTGCTTGTTTCTGTTTTGCCACTCCCGTTTACTGTATCCTTCACAAACTCACATTGACGGACGACACAGAAATTGTATCGATTTTCAAAACTGCAGCCTTCATCCCGAATTCTTCTCAAATGACTTATGTGGCTACATTCATCAAATGGAACCTCTCCTGGAGTGCCAGTAGCTTATTTCCGATGCAGCACTGCCCATTTACTGTAAAACCTCTCACCATCACATTGACAATGCGACACCGAATTTTTCGTCTCGATTGAAAACTACAGGAACCATGCCGACTTCTCTCGGAGCGACTAACGCCTCTACAATCACTGCATGGAACATCTCCTGGGGTGCCAGTTGCTTGTTTCTGTTTTGCCACTCCCGTTTACTGCATCCTTCACACCCTCACATTGACGGACGACACAGAAATTGTATCGATTTTCAAAACTGCAGCCTTCATCCCGCATTCTTATCAAATGACTTACGTGGCTACATTCACCAAATGGCACCCTCCTGGGAGGCCAGTAGCTTGTTTCCGATGCACCACTGCCTATTTACTGTAAAACCTCTCACCATCACATTGACAATGCGACACCGAATTTCTGTCTCGATTGAAAACTACAGGCACCATGCCGACTTCTCTCCGAGCGACTAACGCTTCTATAATCACTGCATGGAACCTCTCCTGGGGTGCCAGTTGCTTGTTTCTGTCTTGCCACTCCCGTTTACTGTATCCTTCACACCCTCACATTGACGGACGACACAGAAATTGTATCGATTTTCAAAACTGCAGCCTTCATCCCGAATTCTTATCAAATGTCTTACGTGGCTACATTCACCAAATGGCACCTCTCCTGGGAGGCCAGTAGCTTGTTTCCGATTCACCACTGCCCATTTACTGTAAAACCTCTCACCATCAAGTTGACAATGCGACACCGAATTTCTGTCTCGATTGAAAACTACAGGCACCATGCCGACTTCTCTCCGAGCGACTAACGCTTCTATAATCACTGCATGGAACCTCTCCTGGGGTGGCAGTTGCTTGTTTCTGTTTTGCCAATCCCATTTACTGTATGCTTCACACCCTCACATTGACTAACGGCACAGAAATTGTATTGATTCTCAAAACTGCAGCCTTCATCACGAATTCTTATCAAATGACTTACGTGGCTACATTCACCAAATGGCACCTCTCCTGGGGGGCGAGTAGCTTGTTTCCGATGCACCACTGCCCATTTACTGTAAAACCTCTCACTATCACATTGACAATGCGACACCGAATTTCTGTCTCGATTGAAAACTACAGGCACCATGCCGACTTCTCTCCGAGCGACTAACGCTTCTATAATCACTGCATGGAACCTCTCCTGGGGTGCCAGTTGCTTGTTTCTGTCTTGGCACTCCCGTTTACTGTATCCTTCACACCCTCAAATTAACGGACGACACAGAAATTGTATCGATTTTCAAAACTGCAGCCTTCATCCCGAATTCTTATCAAATGACTTTCGTGGCTACATTCACCAAATGGCACCTCTCCTGGGAGGCCAGTAGCTTGTTTCCGTTGCACCTCTGCCCATTTACTGTAAAACCCCTCACCATCACATTGACAATGCGACACCGAATTTCTGTCTCGATTGAAAACTACAGGCACCATGCCGACTTGCCTCCGAGCGACTAACGCTTTTATAATCACTGCATGGAACCTCTCCTGGGGTGGCAGTTGCTTGTTTCCGTCCTGAAACTTCCGTTTACTGTATCCTTCACACCCTCACATTGACGGACGACACAGTAATTGTATCGATTTTCAAAACTGCAGCCTTCATCCCGAATTCTTATCAAATGACTTACGTGGCTACATTCACCAAATGGCACCTCTCCTGGGAGGCCAGTAGCTTGTTTCCGATGCACCACTGCCCATTTACTGTAAAACCTCTCACCATCACATTGACAATGCGAAACCGAATATCTGTCTCGATTGAAAACTACAGGCACCATGCCGACTTCTCTCCGAGCGACTAACGCTTCTATAATCACTGCATGGAACCTCTCCTGGGGTGCCAGTTGCTTGTTTCTGTTTTGCCACTCCCGTTTACTGTATGCTTCACACGCTCACATTGACGGACGACACAGAAATTGTATCGATTTTCAAAACTGCAGCCTTCATCCTGAATTCTTATCAAATGACTTACGTGGCTACATTCTCCAAATGGAACCCTCCGGGGAGGCCAGTAGCTTGTTTCCGATGAACCACTGCCCATTTACTAAAAACGTCTCACCAACACATTGACAATGCGACACCGAATTTCTGTCTCGATTGAAAACTACGAGCACCATGCCGACTTCTCTCCGAGCTACTAACGCTTCTATAATCACTGCATGGAACCTCTCCTGGGGTGCCAGTTGCTTGTTTCTGTTTTGCCACTCCCGTTTACTGTATGCTTCACACCCTCACATTCTCGGACGACACAGAAATTGTATCGATTTTCAAAACTGCAGCATTCATCCTGAATTCTTATCAAATGACCTACGTGGCTACATTCTCCAAATGGAACCCTCCTGGGAGGCCAGTAGCTTGTTTCCGATGAACCACTGCCCATTTACTAAAAACCTTTCACCATCACATTGACAATGCGACACCGAATATCTGTCTCGATTGAAAACTAGAGGCACCACGCCGACTTCTCTCCGAGCGATTAACGCTTCTATAATCACTGCATGGAATCTCTCCTGGGGTGCCAGTTGTTTGTTTCTGTTTAGCCACTCCCGTTTACTGTATCCTTCACTCCCTCACTTTGACGGACGACACAGAAGTTGTATCGATATTCAAAACTTCAGCCTTCATTCCGAATTCTAATCAAATGACTAATGTGGCTACATTCATCAAATGGAACCTCTCCTGGGGGGCCAGTAGGTTGTTTCGGATGCACCACTGCCCATCTACTGTATAACCTCTCACCATCACATTGACAATGCGACACCGAATTTCTGTCTCGATTGAAAACAACAGGCACCATGCCAAATTCACTCCGAGCGACTAACGCTTCAATAATCACTGCATGGAACCTCTCCTGGGGTGCCAGTTGCTTGTTTCTGTCTTGCCACTCCCGTTTACTGTATCCTTCACACCCTCACTTTGACGGACGACACAGAAATTGTATTGATTTTCAAAACTGCAGCCTTCATCCCGAATTCTTATCAAATGACTTACGTTGCTACATTCACCAAATGGAACCTCTAATGGGAGGCCAGTAGCTTGTTCCGATGTACCACTGCCCATTTACTGTAAAACCTCTCACCATCACATTGACAATGCGACACCGAATTTCTGTCTCGATTGAAAACTACAGGCACCATGCCGACTTCTCTCGGAGCGACTAACGCTTCTATAATCACTGCATGGAACCTCTCCTGGGGTGCCAGTTGCTTGTTTCTGTTTTGCCACTCCCGTTTACTGTATCCTTCACAAACTCACATTGACGGACGACACAGAAATTGTATCGATTTTCAAAACTGCAGCCTTCATCCCGAATTCTTCTCAAATGACTTATGTGGCTACATTCATCAAATGGAACCTCTCCTGGAGTGCCAGTAGCTTATTTCCGATGCAGCACTGCCCATTTACTGTAAAACCTCTCACCATCACATTGACAATGCGACACCGAATTTCCGTCTCGATTGAAAACTACAGGAACCATGCCGACTTCTCTCGGAGCGACTAACGCCTCTACAATCACTGCATGGAACATCTCCTGGGGTGCCAGTTGCTTGTTTCTGTTGCGCCACTCCCGTTTACTGTATCCTTCACACCCTCACATTGACGGACGACACAGAAATTATATCGATTTTCAAAACTGCAGCCTTCATCCCGAATTCTTATCAAATGACTTACGTGGCTACATTCACCAAATGGCACCCTCCTGGGAGGCCAGTAGCTTGTTTCCGATGCACCACTGCCTATTTACTGTAAAACCTCTCACCATCACATTGACAATGCGACACCGAATTTCTGTCTCGATTGAAAACTACAGGCACCATGCCGACTTCTCTCCGAGCGACTAACGCTTCTATAATCACTGCATGGAACCTCTCCTGGGGTGCCAGTTGCTTGTTTCTGTCTTGCCACTCCCGTTTACTGTATCCTTCACACCCTCACATTGACGGACGACACAGAAATTGTATCGATTTTCAAAACTGCAGCCTTCATCCCGAATTCTTATCAAATGACTTACGTGGCTACATTCACCAAATGGCACCTCTCCTGGGAGGCCAGTAGCTTGTTTCCGATGCACCACTGCCCATTTACTGTAAAACCTCTCACTATCACATTGACAATGCGACACCGAATTTCTGTCTCGATTGAAAACTACAGGCACCATGCCGACTTCTCTCCGAGCGACTAACGCTTCTATAATCACTGCATGGAACCTCTCCTGGGGTGCCAGTTGCTTGTTTCTGTCTTGCCACTCCCGTTTACTGTATCCTTCACACCCTCACATTGACAGACGACACAGAAATTGTATCGATTTTCAAAACTGCAGCCTTCATCCCGAATTCTTATCAAATGTCTTACGTGGCTACATTCACCAAATGGCACCTCTCCTGGGAGGCCAGTAGCTTGTTTCCGATGCACCACTGCCCATTTACTGTAAAACCTCTCACCATCACATTGACAATGCGACACCGAATTTCTATCTCGATTGAAAACTACAGGCACCATGCCGACTTCTCTCCGAGCGACTAACGCTTCTATAATCACTGCATGGAACCTCTCCTGGGGTGCCAGTTGCTTGTTTCTGTCTTGCCACTCCCGTATACTGTATCCTTCATACCCTCACATTGACGGACGACACAGAAATTGTATCGATTTTCAAAACTGCAGCCTTCATCCCGAATTCTTATCAAATGACCTTCGTGGCTACATTCACCAAATGGCACCTCTCCTGGGAGGCCAGTAGCTTGTTTCCGTTGCACCTCTGCCCATTTACTGTAAAACCTCTCACCATCACATTGACAATGCGACACCGAATTTCTGTCTCGATTGAAAACTACAGGCACCATGCCGACTTCCCTCCGAGCGACTAACGCTTTTATAATCACTGCATGGAACCTCTCCTGGGGTGGCAGTTGCTTGTTTCCGTCCTGAAACTTCCGTTTACTGTATCCTTCACACCCTCACATTGACGGACGACACAGTAATTGTATCGATTTTCAAAACTGCAGCCTTCATCCCGAATTCTTATCAAATGACTTACGTGGCTACATTCACCAAATGGCACCTCTCCTGGGAGGCCAGTAGCTTGTTTCCGATGCACCACTGCCCATTTACTGTAAAACCTCTCACCATCACATTGACAATGCGACACCGAATTTCTGTCTCGATTGAAAACTACAGGCACCATGCCGACTTCTCTCCGAGCGACTAACGCTTCTATAATCACTGCATGGAACCTGTCCTGGGGTGGCAGTTGCTTGTTTCTGTCCTGCCACTCCCGTTTACTGTATCCTTCACACCCTCACATTGACGGACGGCACAGAAATTGTATCGATTTTCAAAACTGCAGCCTTCATCCCGAATTCTTATCAAATGCCTTACGTGGCTACATTCACCAAATGGCACCTCTCCTGGGAGGCCAGTAGCTTGTTTCCGATGCACCACTGCCCATTTACTGTAAAACCTCTCACCATCACATTGACAATGCGACACCGAATTTCTGTCTCGATTGAAAACTACAGGCACCATGCCGACTTCTCTCCGAGCGACTAACGCTTCTCTAATCACTGCATGGAACCTCTCCTGGGGTGGCAGTTGCTTGTTTCTTTCTTGCCACTCCCGTTTACTGTATCCTTCACACACTCACATTGACGGACGACACAGAAATTGTATCGATTTTCAAAACTGCAGCCTTCATCCCGAATTCTTATCAAATGACTTACGTGGCTACATTCACAAAATGGCACCTCTCCTGGGAGGCCAGTAGCTTGTTTCCGTTGCACCTCTGCCCATTTACTGTAAAACCTCTCACCATCACATTGACAATGCGACACCGAATTTCTGTCTCGATTGAAAACTACAGGCACCATGCCGACTTCCCTCCGAGCGACTAACGCTTCTATAATCACTGCATGGAACCTCTAATGTGGTGGCAGTTGCTTGTTTCTGTCTTGCCACTCCCGTTTACTGTATCCTTCACACCCTCACATTGACGGACGACACAGAAATTGTACCGATTTTCAAAACTGCAACCTTCATCCCGAATTCTTATCAAATGACTTACGTGGCTACATTCACCAAATGGCACCTCTCCTGGGAGGCCAGCAGCTTGTTTCTGATGCACCACTGCCCATTTACTGTAAAACCTCTCACCATCACATTGACAATGCGACACCAAATTTCTGTCTCGATTGAAAACTACAGGCACCATGCCCACTTCTCTCCGAGCGACTAACGCTTTTATAATCACTGCATGGAACCTCTCCTGGGGTGGCAGTTGCTTGTTTCCGTCCTGCCGCTTCCGTTTACTGTATCCTTCACACCCTCACATTGACGGACGACACAGTAATTGTATCGATTTTCAAAACTGCAGCCTTCATTCCGAATTCTTATCAAATGACTTACGTGGCTACATTCACCAAATGGCACCTCTCCTGGGAGGCCAGTAGCTTGTTTCCGATACACCACTGCCAATTTACTGTAAAACCTCTCACCATCACATTGACAATGCGACACCGAATTTCTGTCTCGATTGAAAACTACAGGCACCATGCCGACTTCTCTCCGAGCGACTAACGCTTCTATAATCACTGCATGGAACCTCTCCTGGGGTGTCAGTTGCTTGTTTCTGTCTTGCCACTCCCGTTTACTGTATCCTTCACACCCTCACATTGACGGACGACACAGAAATTGTATCGATTTTCAAAACTGCAGCCCTCATTCCGAATTCTTATCAAATGACTTACGTGGCTACATTCACCAAATGGCACCTCTCCTGGGAGGCCAGTAGCTTGTTTCCGATGTACCACTGCCCATTTACTGTAAAACCTCTCACCATCACATTGACAATGCGAAACCGAACATCTGTCTCGATTGAAAACTACAGGCACCATGCCGACTTCTCTCCGAGCGACTAACCCTTCTATAATCACTGCATGGAACCTCTCCTGGGGTGGCAGTTTCTTGTTTCCGTCCTGCCACTTCCGTTTACTGTATCCTTCACACCCTCACATTGACGGACGACACAGAAATTGTATCGATTTTCAAAACTGCAGCCTTCATCCCGAATTCTTATCAAATGACTTACGTGGCTACATTCACCAAATGGCACCTCTCCTGGGAGGCCAGTAGCTTGTTTCCGATGCACCACTGCCCATTTACTGTAAAACCTCTCACCATCACATTGACAATGCGACACCGAATTACTGTCTCGATTGAAAACTAGAGGCACAATGCCGCCTTCTCTCCGAGCGACTAACGCTTCTATAATCACTGCATGGAACCTCTCCTGGGGTGCCAGTTGCTTGTTTCTGTCTTGCCACTCCCATTTACTGTATCCTTCACACCCTCACATTGACGGACGACACAGAAATTGTATCGATTTTCAAAACTGCAGCCTTCATCCCGAATTCTTATCAAATGACTTACTTGGCTACATTCACCAAATGGCACCTCTCCTGGGAGGCCAGTAGCTTGTTTCCGATGCACCACTGCCCATTTACTGTAAAACCTCTCACCATCACATTGACAATGCGACACCGAATTTCAGTTTCGATTGAAAACTACAGGCACCATGCCGCCTTCTCTCCGAGCGACTAACGCTTCTATAATCACTGCATGGAACCTCTCCTGGGGTGCCAGTTGCTTGTTTCTGTCTTGCCACTCCCGTTTACTGTATCCTTCACACCCTCACATTGACGGACGACACAGAAATTGTATCGATTTTTAAAACTGCAGCCTTGATCCCGAATTCTTATCAAAAGACTTTCGTCGCTACATTCACCAAATGGCACATCTCCTGGGAGGCCAGTAGCTTGTTTCCGATGCACCACTGCCCATTTACTGTAAAACCTCTCACCATCAAATTGAGAATGCGACACCGAATTTCTGTCTCGATTGAAAACTACAGGCACCATGCCGACTTCCCTTCGAGCGACTAACGCTTCTATAATCACTGCATGGAGCCTCTTCTGGGGTGGCAGTTGCTTGTTTCTGTCTTGCCACTCCCGTTTACTGTATCCTTCACACCGTCACATTGACGGACGATACAGAAATTGTACCGATTTTCAAAACTGCATTCTTATCAAATGATTTACGTGGCTACATTCACCAAATGGCACCTCTCCTGGGAGGCCAGTAGCTTGTTTCCGATGCACCACTGCCCTTTTACTGTAAAACCTCTCACCATCACATTGACAATGTGACACCGAATTTCTGTCTCGATTGAAAACTACAGGCACCATGCCGACTTCTCTCCGAGCGACTAACGCTTCTATAATCACTGCATGGAACCTCTCCTTAGGTGGCAGTTGCTTGTTTCTGTCCTGCCACTCCCGTTTACTGTATCCTTCACTCCCTCACATTGACGGACGACACAGAAATTGTATCGATTTTCAAAACTGCAGCCTTCATCCTGAATTCTTAACTAATGACTTACGTGGCTACATTCACCAAATGGCACCTCTCCTAGGAGGCCAGTAGCTTGTTTCCGATGCACCACTGCCCATTTACTGAAAACCTCTCACCATCACATTGACAATGCGACACCGAATTTCTGTCTCGATTGAAAACTACAGGCACCATGCCGACTTCTCTCCGAGCGACTAACGCTTCTATAATCACTGCATAGAACCTCTCCTGGGGTGCCAGTTGCTTGTTTGTGTTTTGCCACTCCCGTTTACTGTATGCTTCACACCCTCACATTGACGGACGACACAGAAATTGTATCGATTTTCAAAACTGCAGCCTTCATCCCGAATTCTTATCAAATGACTTACGTGGCTACATTCACCAAATGGCACCTCTCCTGGGAGGCCAGTAGCTTGTTTCCGATGCAACACTGCCCATTTACTGTAAAACCTCTCACAATCACATTGACAATGCGACACCGAATTTCTGTCTCGATTAAAAACTACAGGCACCATGCCGACTTCTCTCCGAGCGACTAACGGTTCTATAATCACTGCATGGAACCTCTCCTGGGTGGCAGTTGCTTGTTTCTGTCTTGCCACACCCGTTTACTGTATCCTTCACACCCTCAAATTGAGGGACGACACAGAACTTGTACCGATTTTCAGAACTGCAGCCTTCATCCCGAATTCTTATCAAATGACTTACGTGGCTACATTCACCAAATGGCACCTCTCCTTGGAGGCCAGTAGCTTGTTTCCGATGCACCACTGCCCATTTACTGTAAAACCTCTTACTATCACATTGATAATGCGACACCGAATTTCTGTCTCGATTGAAAACTACAGGCACCATGCCGACTTCTCTCCGAGCGACTAACGCTTCTGTAATCACTGCATGGAACCTCTCCTGGGGTGGCAGTTGCTTATTTCTGTCCTGCCACTCCCGTTTACTGTATCCTTCACACCCTCACAATGACGGACGACACAGAAATTGTATCGATTTTCAAAACTGCAGCCTTCATCCCGAATTCTTATCAAATGACTTACGCGGCTATATTCACCAATTAGCACCTCTCTTGGGAGGCCAGTAGCTTGTTTCCGATGCACCACTGCCCATTTACTGTAAAACCTCTAACCATCTACATCTACATCTACATCTATACTCCGCGAGCCACCTTACGGTGTGTGGCGGAGGGTACTTATTTTACCACTATCTGATCCCCCCTTCCCTGTTCCATTCACGAATTGTGCGTGGAAAGAACGACTGCTTGTAAGTCTCCGTATTTGCTCTAATTTCTCGGATCTTTTCGTTGTGATCATTACGCGAGATATATGTGGGCGGTAGTAATATGTTGCCCATCTCTTCCCGGAATGTGCTCTCTCGTAATTTCGATAATAAACCTCTCCGTATTGCGTAACGCCTTTGTTGAAGTGTCCGCCACTGGAGCTTGTTCAGCATCTCCGTAACGCTCTCGCGATGACTAAATGTCCCCATGACGAATCGCGCTGCTTTTCGCTGGATCATGTCTATCTCTTCTATTAATCCAACCTGGTAAGGGTCCCATACTGATGAGCAATACTCAAGAATCGGACGAACAATCGTTTTGTAAGCTACTTCTTTCGTCGATGAGTCACATTTTCTTAGAATTCTTCCTATGAATCTCAACCTGGCGCCTGCTTTTCCCACTATTTGTTTTATGTGATCATTCCACTTCAGATCGCTCCGGATAGTAACTCCTAAGTATTTTACGGTCGTTACCGCTTCCAATGATTTACCACCTATGGCATAATCGTACTGGAATAGATTTCTGCCCCTATGTATGCGCATTATATTACATTTATCCATCACATTGACAATGCGACACCGAATTTCTGTCTCGATTGAAAACTACAGGCACCATGCCGACTTCTCTCCGAGCGACTAACGCTTCTATAATCACTGCATGGAACCTCTCCTGGGGTGCCAGTTGTATGTTTCAGTCTTGCCACTCCCGTTTACTGTAATTTCACATCCTCACATTGAAGGACGACACAGAAATTGTTTTGATTTTCAAAACTGCAGCTTTCATACCGAATTCTTATCAAATGACTTACGTGGCTGAATTACCAAATGGCACCTCTCCTGGGAGGCCAGTAGCTTGTTTCCGATGCACCACTGCCCATTTACTGTTAAACCTCTCACCATCACATTGACAATGCGACACCGAATTTCTGTCTCGATTGAAAACTACAAGCACCATGCCGACTTCTCTCGGAGCGACTAACGCTTCTATAATCACTGCATGGAACCTCTCCTGGGGTGGCAGTTGCTTCTTTCTGTCCTGCCACTCCCGTTTACTGTATCCTTCACACCCTCACATTGACGGACGACACAGAAAGTGTATCGATTTTCAAAACTGCAGCCTTCATCCCGAATTCTTATCAAATGACCTACGCGGCTACATTCACCAAATGGCACCTCTCCTGGGAGGCCAGTAGCTTGTTTCCGATGCACCACTGCCCATTTACTGTAAAACCTCTAACCATCACATTGACAATGCGACACCGAATTTCTGTCTCGATTGAAAACTACAGGCACCATGCCGACTTCTCTCCGAGCGACTAACGCTTCTATAATCACTGCATGGAACCTCTCCTGTGGTGGCAGTTGCTTGTTTATGTCCTGCCACTCCCGTTTACTGTATCCTTCACACTCTCACATTGACGGACGACACAGAAATTGTATCGCTTTTCAAAACTGCAGCCTTCATCCCGAATTCTTATCAAATGACTTACGTGGCTACATTCACCAAATGGCACCTCTCCTGGGAGGCCAGTAGCTTGTTTCCGATGCACCACTGCCCATTAACTGTAAAACCTCTTACTATCACATTGAGAATGCGACACCGAATTTCTGTCTCGATTGAAAACTACAGGCAACATGCCGACTTCTCTCCGAGCGACTAACGCTTCTGTAATCACTGCATGGAACCTCTCCTGGGGTGGCAGTTGCTTGTTTCTGTCCTGCCACTCCCGTTTACTGTATCCTTCACACTCTCACATTGGCGGACGACACAGAAATTGTATCGCTTTTCAAAACTGCAGCCTTCATCCCGAATTCTTATCAAATGACTTACGTGGCTACATTCACCAAATGGCACCTCTCCTGGGAGGCCAGTAGCTTGTTTCCGATGCACCACTGCCCATTTACTGTAAAACCTCTTACTATCACATTGACAATGCGACACCGAATTTCTGTCTCGATTGAAAACCATAGGCAACATGCCGACTTCTCTCCGAGCGACTAACACTTCTGTAATCACTGCATGGAACCTCTCCTGGGGTGGCAGTTGCTTGTTTCTGTCCTGCCACTCCCGTTTACTGTATCCTTCACATCCTCACATTGACGGACGACACAGAAATTGTATCGATTTTCAAAACTGCAGCCTTCACCCCGAATTCTTATCAAATGACTTACGTGACTACATTCACCAAATGGCACCTCTCCTGGGAGGCCAGTAGCTTGTTTCCGATGCACCACTGCCTATTTACCGTAAAACCTCTCACTATCACATTGACAATGCGACACCGAATTTCTGTCTCGATTGAAAACTACAGGCACCATGCCGACTTCACTCCAAACGACTAACGCTTCTATAATCACTGCATGGAACCTCTCCTGGGGTGGCAGTTGCTTGTTTCTGTCCTGCCACTCCCGTTTACTGTATCCTTCACACCCTCACATTGACGGACGACACAGAAATTGTATCGCTTTTCAAAACTGCAGCCTTCATCCCGAATTCTTATCAAATGACTTACGTGGCTACATTCACAAAATGGCACCTCTCCTGGGAGGCCAGTAGCTTGTTTCCGATGCACCACTGCCCATTTACTGTAAAACCTCTTACTATCACATTGACAATGCGACACCGAATTTCTGTCTCGATTGAAAACTACAGGCACCATGCCGACTTCTCTCCGAGCGACTAACGCTTCTATAATCACAGATTGGAACCTCTTCTGGGGTGGGAGTTGCTTGTTTCTGTCCTGCCACTCCCGTTTACTGTATCCTTCACACTCTCACATTGACGGACGACACAGAAATTGTATTGATTTTCAAAACTGCAGCCTTCATCCCGAATTCTTATCAAATGACTTACGTGGCTACATTCACCAAATGGCACCTCTCCTGGGAGGCCAGTAGCTTGTTTCCGATGCACTACGGCCCATTTACTGTAAAACCTCTCACCATCACATTGACAATGCGACACCGAATTTCTGTCTCGATTGAAAACTACAGGCACCATGCCGACTTCTCTCGGAGCGACTAACGCTTCTATAATCACTGCATGGAACCTCTCCTGGGGTGGCAGTTGCTTCTTTCTGTCCTGCCACTCCCGTTTACTGTATTCTTCACACCCTCACATTGACGGACGACACAGAAATTGTATCGATTTTCAAAACTGCAGCCTTCATCCCGAATTCTTATCAAATGACCTACGCGGCTACATTCACCAAATGGCACCTCTCCTGGGAGGCCAGTAGCTTGTTTCCGATGCACCACTGCCCATTTACTGTAAAACCTCTAACCATTACAATGACAATGCGACACCGAATTTCTGTCTCGATTGAAAACTACAGGCACCATGCCGACTTCTCTCCGAGCGACTAACGCTTCTATAATCACTGCATGGAACCTCTCCTGGGGTGGCAGTTGCTTGTTTATGTCCTGCCACTCCCGTTTACTGTATCCTTCACACTCTCACATTGACGCACGACACAGAAATTGTATCGCTTTTCAAAACTGCAGCCTTCATCCCGAATTCTTATCAAATGACTTACGTGGCTACATTCACCAAATGGCACCTCTCCTGGGAGGCCAGTAGCTTGTTTCCGATGCAACACTGCCCATTGACTGTAATACCTCTTACTATCACATTGACAATGCGACACCGAATTTCTGTCTCGATTGAAAACTACAGGCACCATGCCGACTTCTCTCCGAGCGACTAACGCTTCTATAATCACTGCATGGAACCTCTCCTGGGGTGCCAGTTGCTTGTTTCTGTTTTGCCGCTCCCGTTTACTGTATCCTTCACACCATCATATTGACGGACGACACAGAAATTGTATCGATTTTCAAAACTGCAGCCTTCATCCCGAATTCTTATCAAATGACTTACGTGGCTACATTCACCAAATGGCACCTCTCCTGGGAGGCCTGTAGCTTGTTTCCGATGCACCACTGCCCATTTACTGTAAAACCTCTCACCATCACATTGACAATGCGACACCGAATTTCTGTCTCGATTGAAAACTACAGGCACCATGCCGACTTCTCTCCGAGCGACTAACGCTTCTATAATCACTGCATGGAACCTCTCCTGGGGTGCCAGTTGTATGTTTCTGTCTTGCAACTCCCGTTTACTGTATCCTTCACACCCTCACATTGACGGACGACACAGAAATTGTATCGATTTTCAAAACTGCAGCCTTCATCCCGAATTCTTATCAAATGACTTACGTGGCTACATTCACCAAATGGCACCTCTCCTGGGAGGCCAGTAGCTTGTTTCCGATGCACCACTGCCCATTTACTGTAAAACCTCTCACCATCACATTGACAATGCGACACCGAATTTCTGTCTCGATTGAAAACTACAGGCACCATGCCGACTTCTCTCCGAGCGACTAACGCTTCTATAATCACTGCCTGGAACCTCTCCTGGGGTGCCAGTTGTATGTTTCTGTCTTGCCACTCCCGTTTACTGTATCCTTCACACCCTCCCCTTGACGGACGACACAGAAATTGTATCGATTTTCAAAACTGCAGCCTTCATCTCGAATTCTTATCAAATGACTTACGTGGCCACATTCACCAAATGGCACCTCTCCTCGGAGGCCAGTAACTTGTTTCCGATGCACCACTGCCCATTTACTGTAAAACCTCTCACCATCACATTGACAATGCGACACCGAATTTCTGTCTCGATTGAAAACTACAGGCACCATGCCGACTTCTCTCCGAGCGACTAACGCTTCTATAATCACTGCATGGAACCTCTCCTGGGGTGGCAGTTGCTTGTTTCTGTCCTGCCACTCCCGTTTACTGTATCCTTCACACCCTCACATTGACGGACGACACAGAAATTGTATCGATTTTCAAAACTGCAGCCTTCATCCCGAATTCTTATCAAATGACTTACGTGGCTACATTCACCAAATGGCACCTCTCCTGGGTGGCCAGTAGCTTGTTACCGATGCACCACTGCCCATTTACTGTAAAACCTCTCACCATCATAATGACAATGCGACACCGAATTTCTGTCTCGATTAAAAACTACAGGCACCATGCCGACCTCTCTTCGAGCGACTAACGCTTCTATAATCACTGCATGGAACCTCTCCTGGGGTGCCAGTTGCTTGTTTCTGTCTTACCACTCCCGTTTACTGTATCCGTCTCACCCTTACATTGACGGGAGACACAGAAATTGTATCGATTTTCAAAACTGCAGCCTTCATCCCGAATTCTTATCAAATGACTTACGTGGCTACATTCACCAAGTGGCACCTCTCCTGGGAGGCCAGTAGCTTCTTTCCGATGCACCACTGCCCATTTTCTGTAAATCCTCTCACCATCACATTGACAGTGCGACACCGAATTTCTGTCTCGATTGAAAACTACAGGCACCATGCCGACTTTTCTCCAAGCGACTAACGCTTCTACAATCACTGCATGGAACCTCTCCTGGGGTGGCAGTTGCTTGTTTCTGTCTTGCCACTCCCGTTTACTGTATCCTTCACACCCTCACATTGACGGACGACACAGAAATTGTATCGATTTTCAAAACTGAAGCCTTCATCCCGAATTCTTATCAAATGACTTACGTGGCTACATTCACCAAATGGCACCTCTCCTGGGAGGCCAGTAGCTTGTTTCCGATGCACCACTGCCCATTTACTGTAAAACCTCTCACCATCACTTTAATGACAACGCGACACCGAATTTCTGTCTCGATTGAAAGCTACAGGCACCATGCCGACTTCTCTCCGAGCGACTAACGCTTCTATAATCACTGAATGGAACCTCTCCTGGGGTGCCAGTTGTATGTTTCTGTCTTGCCACTCCCGGTTACTGTATCCTTCACACCCTCACATTGACGGACGACACAGAAATTGTATCGATTTTCAAAACTGCAGCCTTCATCCCGAATTCTTATCAAATGACTTACGTGGCTACATTCACCAAATGGCACCTCTCCTGGGAGGCCAGTAGCTTGTTTCCGATGCACCACTGCCCATTTACTGTAAAACCTCTCACCATCACATTGACAATGCGACACCGAATTTCTCTCTCGGTTGAAAACTGCAGGCACCATGCCGACTTCTCTCCGAGCGACTAACGCTTCTATAATCACTGCATGGAACCTCTCCTGGGGTGGCAGTTGCTTGTTTCTGTCCTGCCACTCCCGTTTACTGTATCCTTCACACCCTCACATTGACGGACGACACAGAAATTGTATCGATTTTCAAAACTGCAGCCTTCTTCCCGAATTCTTATCAAATGACTTACGTGGCTACATTCGCCAAATCGCACCTCTCCTGGGAGGCCAGTAGCTTGTTTCCGATGCACCACTGCCCATTTACTGTAAAACCTCTGACCATCACATTGACAATGCGACACCGAATTTCTGTCTCGATCGAAAACTACAGGCACCATGCCGACTTCTCTCCGAGCGACTAACGCATCTATAATCACTGCATGGAACCTGTCCTGGGGTGGCAGTTGCTTGTTTCTGTCCTGCCACTCCCGTTTACTGTATCCTTCACACCCTCACATTGACGGACGGCACAGAAATTGTATCGATTTTCAAAACTGCAGCCTTCATCCCGAATTCTTATCAAATGACTTACGTGGCTACATTCACCAAATGGCACCTCTCCTGGGAGGCCAGTAGCTTGTTTCCGATGCACCACTGCCCATTTACTGTAAAACCTCTCACCATCACATTGACAATGCGACACCGAATTTCTGTCTCGATTGAAAACTACAGGCACCATGCCGACTTCTCTCCGAGCGACTAACGCTTCTATAATCACTGCATGGAACCTCTCCTGGGGTGCCAGTTGCTTGTTTCTGTCTTGCCACTCCCGTTTACTGTATCCTTCACACCCTCACATTGACGGACGACACAGAAATTGTATCGATTTTCAAAACTGCAGCCTTCATCCCGAATTCTTATCAAATGACTTACGTGGCTACATTCACCAAATGGCACCTCTCCTGGGAGGCCAGTAGCTTGTTTCCGATGCACCACTGCCCATTTACTGTAAAACCTCTCACCATCACATTGACAATGCGACACCGAATTTCTGTCTCGATTGAAAACTACAGGCACCATGCGGACTTCTCTCCGAGCGACTAACGCTTCTATAATCACTGCATGGAACCTCTCCTGGGGTGGCAGTTGCTTGTTTCCTTCCTGCCACTTCCGTTTACTGTATCCTTCACACCCTCACATTGACGGACGACACAGAATTTGTATCGATTTTCAAAACTGAAGCCTTCATCCCGAATTCTTATCAAATGACTTACGTGGCTACATTCACCAAATGGCACCACTCCTGGGAGGCCAGTAGCTTGTTTCCGATGCACCACTGCCCATTTACTGTAAAACCTCTCACCATCACATTGACAATGCGACACCGAATTTCTGTCTCGATTGAAAACTACAGGCACCATGCCGACTTCTCTCCGAGCGACTAACGCTTCTATAATCTGTGCATGGAACCTCTCCTGGGGTGGCAGTTGCTTGTTTCTGTCTTGCCACTCCCGTTTACTGTATCCTTCACACAGTCACATTGACGGACGACACAGAAATTGTACCGATTTTCAAAACTGCAGCCTTCATCCCGAATTCTTATCAAATGACTTACGTGGCTACATTCACCAAATGGCACCTCTCCTGGGAGGCCAGTAGCTTGTTCCGATGCACCACTGCCCATTTACTGTAAAACCTCTCACCATCACATTGACAATGCGACACCGAATTTCTGTCTCGATTGAAAACTACAGGCACCATGCCGACTTCTCTCCGAGCGACTAACGCTTCTATAATCACTGCATGGAACCTCTCCTGGGGTGCCAGTTGTTTGTTTCTGTCTTCCCACTCCCGTTTACTGTATCCTTCACACCCTCACATTGACGGACGACATAGAAATTGTATCGATTTTCAAAACTGCAGCCTTCATCCCGAATTCATCTCAAATGACTTACGTTGCTACATTCACCAAATGGCACCTCTCCTGGGAGGCCAGTAGCTTGTTTCCGATGCACCACTGCCCATTTACTGTAAATCCTTTCACCATCACATTGACAATGCGACACCGAATTTCTGTCTCGATTGAAAACTACAGGCACCATGTCGACTTCCCTCCGAGCGACTAACGCTTCTATAATCACTGCATGGAGCCTCTCCTGGGGTGGCAGTTGCTTGTTTCTATCTTGCCACTCCCGTTTACTGTATCCTTCACACCGTCACATTGACGGACGATACAGAAATTGTACCGATTTTCAAAACTGCATTCTTATCAAATGACTTACGTGTCTACATTCACCAAATGGCACCTCTCCTGGGAGGCCAGTAGCTTGTTTCCGATGCACCACTGCCCATTTACTGTAAAACCTCTCACCATCACATTGACAATGCGACACCGAATTTCTGTCTCGATTGAAAACTACAGGCACCATGCCGACTTCACTCCGAGCGACTAACGCTTCTATAATCACTGCATGGAACCTCTCCTGGGGTGGCAGTTGCTTGTTTCTGTCCTGCCACTCCCGTTTACTGTATCCTTCACACCCGCACATTGACGGACGACACAGAAATTGTATCGCTTTTCAAAACTGCAGCCTTCATCCCGAATTCTTATCAAATGACTTACGTGGCTACATTCACCAAATGGCACCTCTCCTGGGAGGCCAGTAGCTTGTTTCCGATGCAACACTGCCCATTGACTGTAAAACCTCTTACTATCACATTGACAATGCGACACCGAATTTCTGTCTCGATTGAAAACTACAGGCACCATGCCGACTTCTCTCCGAGCGACTAACGCTTCTATAATCACTGCATGGAACGTCTCCTGGGGTGCCACTTGCTTGTTTCTGTGTTGCCGCTCCCGTTTACTGTATCCTTCACACCATCACATTGACGGACGACACAGAAATTGTATCGATTTTCAAAACTGCAGCCTTCATCCCGAATTCTTATCAAATGACTTACGTGGCTACATTCACCAAATGGCACCTCTCCTGGGAGGCCAGTAGCTTGTTTCCGATGCACCACTGCCCATTTACTGTAAAACCTCTTACTATCACATTGACAATGCGACACCGAATTTCTGTCTCGATTGAAAACTACAGGCACCATGCCGACTTCTCTCCGAGCGACTAACGCTTCTATAATCACAGATTGGAACCTCTTCTGGGGTGGGAGTTGCTTGTTTCTGTCCTGCCACTCCCGTTTACTGTATCCTTCACACTCTCACATTGACGGACGACACAGAAATTGTATTGATTTTCAAAACTGCAGCCTTCATCCCGAATTCTTATCAAATGACTTACGTGGCTACATTCACCAAATGGCACCTCTCCTGGGAGGCCAGTAGCTTGTTTCCGATGCACCACGGCCCATTTACTGTAAAACCTCTCACCATCACATTGACAATGCGACACCGAATTTCTGTCTCGATTGAAAACTACAGGCACCATGCCGACTTCTCTCGGAGCGACTAACGCTTCTATAATCACTGCATGGAACCTCTCCTGGGGTGGCAGTTGCTTCTTTCTGTCCTGCCACTCCCGTTTACTGTATCCTTCACACCCTCACATTGACGGACGACACAGAAATTGTATCGATTTTCAAAACTGCAGCCTTCATCCCGAATTCTTATCAAATGACCTACGCGGCTACATTCACCAAATGGCACCGCTCCTGGGAGGCCAGTAGCTTGTTTCCGATGCACCACTGCCCATTTACTGTAAAACCTCTAACCATTACAATGACAATGCGACACCGAATTTCTGTCTCGATTGAAAACTACAGGCACCATGCCGACTTCTCTCCGAGCGACTAACGCTTCTATAATCACTGCATGGAACCTCTCCTGGGGTGGCAGTTGCTTGTTTATGTCCTGCCACTCCCGTTTACTGTATCCTTCACACTCTCACATTGACGCACGACACAGAAATTGTATCGCTTTTCAAAACTGCAGCCTTCATCCCGAATTCTTATCAAATGACTTACGTGGCTACATTCACCAAATGGCACCTCTCCTGGGAGGCCAGTAGCTTGTTTCCGATGCAACACTGCCCATTGACTGTAATACCTCTTACTATCACATTGACAATGCGACACCGAATTTCTGTCTCGATTGAAAACTACAGGCACCATGCCGACTTCTCTCCGGCGACTAACGCTTCTATAATCACTGCATGGAACCTCTCCTGGGTTGCCAGTTGCTTGTTTCTGTTTTGCCGCTCCCGTTTACTGTATCCTTCACACCATCACATTGACGGACGACACAGAAATTGTATCGATTTTCAAAACTGCAGCCTTCATCCCGAATTCTTATCAAATGACTTACGTGGCTACATTCACCAAATGGCACCTCTCCTGGGAGGCCAGTAGCTTGTTTCCGATGCACCACTGCCCATTTACTGTAAAACCTCTCACCATCACATTGACAATGCGACACAGAATTTCTGTCTCGATTGAAAACTACAGGCACCATGCCGACTTCTCTCCGAGCGACTAACGCTTCTATAATCACTGCATGGAACCTCTCCTGGGGTGCCAGTTGTATGTTTCTGTCTTGCAACTCCCGTTTACTGTATCCTTCACACCCTCACATTGACGGACGACACAGAAATTGTATCGATTTTCAAAACTGCAGCCTTCATCCCGAATTCTTATCAAATGACTTACGTGGCTACATTCACCAAATGGCACCTCTCCTGGGTGGCCAGTAGCTTGTTTCCGATGCACCACTGCCCATTTACTGTAAAACCTCTCACCATCATAATGACAATGCGACACCGAATTTCTGTCTCGATTAAAAACTACAGGCACCATGCCGACCTCTCTCCGAGCGACTAACGCTTCTATAATCACTGCATGGAACCTCTCCTGGGGTGCCAGTTGCTTGTTTCTGTCTTACCACTCCCGTTTACTGTATAATTCTCACCCTTACATTGACGGGAGACACAGAAATTGTATCGATTTTCAAAACTGCAGCCTTCATCCCGAATTCTTATCAAATGACTTACGTGGCTACATTCACCAAGTGGCACCTCTCCTGGGAGGCCAGTAGCTTCTTTCCGATGCACCACTGCCCATTTTCTGTAAATCCTCTGACCATCACATTGACAGTGCGACACCGAATTTCTGTCTCGATTGAAAACTACAGGCACCATGCCGACTTTTCTCCAAGCGACTAACGCTTCTACAATCACTGCATGGAACCTCTCCTGGGGTGGCAGTTGCTTGTTTCTGTCTTGCCACTCCCGTTTACTGTATCCTTCACACCCTCACATTGACGGACGACACAGAAATTGTATCGATTTTCAAAACTGAAGCCTTCATCCCGAATTCTTATCAAATGACTTACGTGGCTACATTCACCAAATGGCACCTCTCCTGGGAGGCCAGTAGCTTGTTTCCGATGCACCACTGCCCATTTACTGTAAAACCTCTCACCATCACTTTAATGACAACGCGACACCGAATTTCTGTCTCGATTGAAAACTACAGGCACCATGCCGACTTCTCTCCGAGCGACTAACGCTTCTACAATCACTGAATGGAACCTCTCCTGGGGTGCCAGTTGTATGTTTCTGTCTTGCCACTCCCGTTTACTGTATCCTTCACACCCTCACATTGACGGACGACACAGAATTTGTATCGATTTTCAAAACTGAAGCCTTCATCCCGAATTCTTATCAAATGACTTACGTGGCTACATTCACCAAATGGCACCTCTCCTGGGAGGCCAGTAGCTTGTTTCCGATGCACCACTGCCCATTTACTGTAAAACCTCTCACCATCACATTGACAATGCGACACCGAATTTCTGTCTCGATTGAAAACTACAGGCACCATGCCGACTTCTCTCCGAGCGACTAACGCTTCTATAATCAGTGCATGGAACCTCTCCTGGGGTGGCAGTTGCTTGTTTCTGTCTTGCCACTCCCGTTTACTGTATCCTTCACACAGTCACATTGACGGACGACACAGAAATTGTACCGATTTTCAAAACTGCAGCCTTCATCCCGAATTCTTATCAAATGACTTACGTGGCTACATTCACCAAATGGCACCTCTCCTGGGAGGCCAGTAGCTTGTTCCGATGCACCACTGCCCATTTACTGTAAAACCTCTCAGCATCACATTGACAATGCGACACCGAATATCTGTCTCGATTGAAAACTACAGGCACCATGCCGACTTCTCTCCGAGCGACTAACGCTTCTATAATCACTGCATGGAACCTCTCCTGGGGTGCCAGTTGTTTGTTTCTGTCTTCCCACTCCCGTTTACTGTATCCTCCACACCCTCACATTGACGGACGACATAGAAATTGTATCGATTTTCAAAACTGCAGCCTTCATCCCGAATTCATCTCAAATGACTTACGTGGCTACATTCACCAAATGGCACCTCTCCTGGGAGGCCAGTAGCTTGTTTCCGATGCACCACTGCCCATTTACTGTAAATCCTTTCACCATCACATTGACAATGCGACACCGAATTTCTGTCTCGATTGAAAACTACAGGCACCATGTCGACTTCCCTCCGAGCGACTAACGCTTCTATAATCACTGCATGGAGCCTCTCCTGGGGTGGCAGTTGCTTGTTTCTATCTTGCCACTCCCGTTTACTGTATCCTTCACACCGTCACATTGACGGACGATACAGAAATTGTACCGATTTTCAAAACTGCATTCTTATCAAATGACTTACGTGTCTACATTCACCAAATCGCACCTGTCCTGGGAGGCCAGTAGCTTGTTTCCGATGCACCACTGCCCATTTACTGTAAAACCTCTCTCCATCACATTGACAATGCGACACCGAATTTCTGTCCCGATTGAAAACTACAGGCACCATGCCGACTTCTCTCCGAGCGACTAACGCTTCTATAATCACTGCATGGAACGTCTCCTGGGGTGCCAGTTGCTTGTTTCTGTGTTGCCGCTCCCGTTTACTGTATCCTTCACACCATCACATTGACGGACGACACAGAAATTGTATCGATTTTCAAAACTGCAGCCTTCATCCCGAATTCTTATCAAATGACTTACGTGGCTACATTCACCAAATGGCACCTCTCCTGGGAGGCCAGTAGCTTGTTTCCGATGCACAACTGCCCATTTACTGTAAAACCTCTCACCATCACATTGACAATGCGAAACCGAATTTCTGTCTCGGTTGAAAACTACAGGCACCATGCCGACTTCTCTCCGAGCGACTAACGCTTCTATAATCACTGCATGGAACCTCTCCTGGGGTGCCAGTTGTATGTTTCTGTCTTGCAACTCCCGTTTAATGTATCCTTCACACCCTCACATTGACGGACGACACAGAAATTGTATCGATTTTCAAAACTGCAGCCTTCATCCCGAATTCTTATCAAATGACTTACGTGGCTACATTCACCAAATGGCACCTCTCCTGGGAGGCCAGTAGCTTGTTTCCGATGCACCACTGCCCATTTACTGTAAAACCTCTCTCCATCACATTGACAATGCGACACCGAATTTCTGTCCCGATTGAAAACTACAGGCACCATGCCGACTTCTCTCCGAGCGACTAACGCTTCTATAATCACTGCATGGAACGTCTCCTGGGGTGCCACTTGCTTGTTTCTGTTTTGCCGCTCTCGTTTACTGTAGCCTTCACAAGATCACATTGACGGACGACACAGAAATTGTATCGATTTTCAAAACTGCAGCCTTCATCCCGAATTCTTATCAAATGACTTACGTGGCTACATTCACCAAATGGCACCTCTCCTGGGAGGCCAGTAGCTTGTTTCCGATGCACCACTGCCCATTTACTGTAAAACCTCTCACCATCACATTGAAAATGCGACACCGAATTTCTGTCTCGATTGAAAACTACAGGCACCATGCCGACTTCTCTCCGAGCGACTAACGCTTCTATAATCACTGCATGGAACCTCTCCTGGGGTGCCAGTTGCTTGTTTCTGTCTTGCCACTCCCGTTTACTGTATCCTTCACACCCTCACATTGACGGACGACACAGAAATTGTATCGATTTTCAAAACTGCAGCCTTCATCCCGAATTCTTATCAAATGACTTACGTGGCTACATTAACCAAGTGGCACCTCTCCTGGGAGGCCAGTAGCTTGTTTCCGATGCACCACTGCCCATTTACTGTAAAACCTCTCACCATCACATTGACAATGCGACACCGAATTTCTGTCTCGATTGAAAACTACAGGCACCATGCCGACTTTTCTCCAAGCGACTAACGCTTCTACAATCACTGCATGGAACCTCTCCTGGGGTGGCAGTTGCTTGTTTCTGTCTTGCCACTCCCGTTTACTGTATCCTTCACACCCTCACATTGACGGACGACACAGAAATTGTATCGATTTTCAAAACTGCAGCCTTCATCCCGAATTCTTATCAAATGACATACGTGGCTACATTCACCAAATGGCACCTCTCCTGGGAGGCCAGTAGCTTGTTTCCGATGCACCACTGCCCATTTACTGTAAAACCTCTCACCATCACTTTGACAATGCGACACCGAATTTCTGTCTCGATTGAAAACTACAGGCACCATGCCGACTTCTCTCCGAGCGACTAACGCTTCTATAATCACTGCATGGAACCTCTCCTGGGGTGCCAGTTGTATGTTTCTGTCTTGCCACTCCCGTTTACTGTAACCTTCACACCCTCACATTGACGGACGACACAGAAATTGTATCGATTTTCAAAACTGCAGCCTTCATCCCGAATTCTTATCAAATGACTTACGTGGCTACATTCACCAAATGGCACCTCTCCTGGGAGGCCAGTAGCTTGTTTCCGATGCACCACTGCCCATTTACTGTAAAACCTCTCACCATCACATTGACAATGCGACATCGAATTTCTGTCTCGATTGAAAACTGCAGGCACCATGCCGACTTCTCTCCGAGCGACTAACGCATCTATAATCACTGCATGGAACCTCTCCTGGGGTGCAGTTGCTTGTTTCTGTCCTGCCACTCCCGTTTACTGTATCCTTCACACCCTCACATTGACGGACGACACAGAAATAGTATCGATTTTCAAAACTGCAGCCTTCTTCCCGAATTCTTATCAAATGACTTACGTGGCTACATTCGCCAAATCGCACCTCTCCTGGGAGGCCAGTAGCTTGTTTCCGATGCACCACTGCCCATTTACTGTAAAACCTCTGACCATCACATTGACAATGCGACACCGAATTTCTGTCTCGATTGAAAACTACAGGCACCATGCCGACTTTTCTCCAAGCGACTAACGCTTCTACAATCACTGCATGGAACCTCTCCTGGGGTGGCAGTTGCTTGTTTCTGTCTTGCCACTCCCGTTTACTGTATCCCTCACACCCTCACATTGACGGACGACACAGAAATTCTATCGATTTTCAAAACTGCAGCCTTCATCCCGAATTCTTATCAAATGACTTACGTGGCTACATTCACCAAATGGCACCTCTCCTGGGAGGCCAGTAGCTTGTTTCCGATGCACCACTGCCCATTTACTGTAAAACCTCTCACCATCACATTGACAATGCGACACCGAATTTCTGTCTCGATTGAAAACTACAGGCACCATGCCGACTTCTCTCCGAGCGACTAACGCTTCTATAATCACTGCATGGAACCTCTCCTGGGGTGCCAGTTGTATGTTTCTGTCTTGCCACTCCCGTTTACTGTATCCTTCACACCCTCACATTGACGGACGACACAGAAATTGTATCGATTTTCAAAACTGCAGCCTTCATCCCGAATTCTTATCAAATGACTTACGTGGCTACATTCACCAAATAGCACCTTTCCTGGGAGGCCAGTAGCTTGTTTCCGATGCACAACTGCCCATTTACTGTAAAACCTCTGACCATCACATTGACAATGCGACACCGAATTTCTGTCTCGATTGAAAACTACAGGCACCATGCCGACTTCTCTCCGAGTGACTAACGCTTCTATAATCACTGCATGGAACCTCTCCTGGGGTGGCAGTTGCTTGTTTCTGTCCTGCCACTCCCGTTTACTGTATCCTTCACACCCTCACATTGACGGACGACACAGAAATAGTATCGATTTTCAAAACTGCAGCCTTCTTCCCGAATTCTTATCAAATGACTTACGTGGCTACATTCGCCAAATCGCACCTCTCCTGGGAGGCCAGTAGCTTGTTTCCGATGCACCACTGCCCATTTACTGTAAAACCTCTGACCATCACATTGACAATGCGACACCGAATTTCTGTCTCGATTGAAAACTACAGGCACCATGCCGACTTTTCTCCAAGCGACTAACGCTTCTACAATCACTGCATGGAACCTCTCCTGGGGTGGCAGTTGCTTGTTTCTGTCTTGCCACTCCCGTTTACTGTATCCCTCACACCCTCACATTGACGGACGACACAGAAATTCTATCGATTTTCAGAACTGCAGCCTTCATCCCGAATTCTTATCAAATGACTTACGTGGCTACATTCACCAAATGGCACCTCTCCTGGGAGGCCAGTAGCTTGTTTCCGATGCACCACTGCCCATTTACTGTAAAACCTCTCACCATCACATTGACAATGCGACACCGAATTTCTGTCTCGATTGAAAACTACAGGCACCATGCGGACTTCTCTCCGAGCGACTAACGCTTCTATAATCACTGCATGGAACCTCTCCTGGGGTGCCAGTTGCTTGTTTGTGTTTTCCCACTCCCGTTTACTGAATCCTTCACACCCTCACATTGACGGACGACACAGAAATTGTATCGATTTTCAAAACTGCAGCCTTCATCCCGAATTCTTATCAAATGACTTACGTGGCTACATTCACCAAATGGCACCTCTCCTGGGAGGCCAGTAGCTTATTTCCGATGCACCACTGCCCATTTACTGTAAAACCTCTCACCATTACATTGACAATGCGACACCGAATTTCTGTCTCGATTGAAAACTACAGGCACCATGCCGACTTCTCTCCGAGCGACTAACGCTTCTATAATCACTGCATGGAACCTCTCCTGGGGTGCCAGTTGTATGTTTCTGTCTTGCCACTCCCGTTTACTGTATCCTTCACACCCTCACATTGACGGACGACACAGAAATTGTATCGATTTTCAAAACTGCAGCCTTCATCCCGAATTCTTATCAAATGACTTACGTGGCTACATTCACCAAATGTCACCTCTCCTGGGAGGCCAGTAGCTTGTTTCCGATGCACAACTGCCCATTTACTGTAAAACCTCTGACCATCACATTGACAATGCGACACCGAATTTCTGTCTCGATTGAAAACTACAGGCACCATGCCGACTTCTCTCCGAGTGACTAACGCTTCTATAATCACTGCATGGAACCTCTCCTGGGGTGGCAGTTGCTTGTTTCTGTCCTGCCACTCTCGTTTACTGTATCATTCACACCCTCACATTGACGGACGACACAGAAATTGTATCGATTTTCAAAACTGCAGCCTTCTTACCGAATTCTTATCAAATGACTTACGTGGCTACATTCACCAAATGGCACCTCTCCTGGGAGGCCAGTGGCTTGTTTCCGATGCACCACCGCCCATTTCCTGTAAAACCTCTGACCATCACATTGACAATGCGACACCGAATTTCTGTCTCGATTGAAAACTACAGGCACCATGCCGACTTTTCTCCGAGCGACTAACGCTTCTACAATCACTGCATGGAACCTCTCCCGGGGTGGCAGTTGCTTGTTTCTGTCTTGCCACTCCCGTTTACTGTATCCCTCACACTCTCACATTGACGGACGACACAGAAATTGTATCGATTTTCAATACTGCAGCCTTCATCCCGAATTCTCATCAAATGACTTACGTGGCTACATTCACCAAATGGCACCTCTCCTGGGAGGCCAGTAGCTTGTTTCCGATGCACCACTGCCCATTTACTGTAATGCCTCTCACTATCACATTGACAATGCGACACCGAATTTCTGTCTCGATTGAAAACTCCAGGCACCATGCCGACTTCTCTCCGAGCGACTAACGGTTCTATAATCACTGCATGGAACCTCTCCTGGGGTGCCAGTTGATATTTCTGTCTTGCCACTCCCGTTTACTGTATCCTTCACACCCTCACATTGACGGACGACACAGAAATTGTATCGATTTTCAAATCTGCAGCCTTCATCCCGAAATCTTATCAAATGACTTACGTGGCTACATTCACCAAATGGCACCTCTCCTGGGAGGCCAGTAGCTTGTTTCCGATGCACCACGGCCCATTTCCTGTAAAACCTCTGACCATCACATTGACAATGCGACACCGAATTTCTGTCTCGATTGAAAACTACAGGCACCATGCCGACCTCTCTCCGAGCGACTAACCCTTCTATAATCACTGCATGGAACCTCTCCTGGGGTGCCAGTTGAATGTTTCTGTCTTGCCCCTCCCGTTTACTGTATCCTTCACACCCTCACATTGACGGACAACACAGAAATTGTATCGATTTTCAAAACTGCAACCTTCATCCCGAATTCTTATCAAATGACTTACGTGGCTACATTCACCAAAAGGAAACTCTGCTGGGAGGCCAGTATCTTGTTTCCAATGCACCACTGCCCATTTACTGTAAAACCTCTCACCATCACATTGACAATGCGACACCGAATTTCTGTCTCGATTGAAAACTACAGGCACCATGCCGACTTCTCTCCGAGCGACTAACGCTTCTATAATCACTGCATGGAACCTCTCCTGGGGTGCCAGTTGCTTGTTTCTGTTTTTCCACTCCCGTTTACTGTATCCTTCACACCCTCACATTGACGGACGACACAGAAATTGTATCGATTTTCAAAACTGCAGCCTTCATCCCGAATTCTTATCAAATGAGTTACGTGGCTACATTCACCAAATGAAACCTCTCCTGGGAGCCCAGTAGCTTGTTTCCGATGCACCACTGCCCATTTACTGTATAACCTCTCACCATCACATTGACAATGCGAAACCGAATTTCTGTCTCGATTGAAAACTACAGGCACCATGCCGACTTCTCTCCGAGCGACTAACGCTCCTATAATCACTGCATTAAACCTCTCCTGGGGTGCCAGTTGCTTGTTTCTGTTTTGCCACTCCCGTTTACTGTATCCTTCACACCCTCACATTGACGGACGACACAGAAATTGTATCGCTTTTCAAAACTGCAGCCTTCATCCTGAATTCTTATCAAATGACTTACGTGGCAACATTCACCAAATAGCACCTCTCCTGGGAGGCCAGTAGCTTGTTTCCGATGCACCACTGCCCATTTACTGTAAAACCTCTCACCATCACATTGACAATGCGACACCGAATTTCTGTCTCGATTGAAAACTACAGGCACCATGCCGACTTCTCTCCGAGCGACTAACGCTTCTATAATCACTGCATGGAACCTCTCCTGGGGTGGCAGTTGCTTGTTTCTGTCTTGCCACTCCCGTTTACTGTATCCTTCACACCCTCACATTGACGGACGACACAGAAATTGTACCGATTTTCAAAACTGCAGCCTTCACCCCCAAATTCTTACCAAATGACTTACGTGAATACATTCACCAAATGGCACCTCTCCTGGGAGGCCAGTAGCTTGTTTCCGATGCACCACTGCCCATTTACTGTAAAACCTCTCACCATCACATTGACAATGCGACACCGAATTTCTGTCTCGATTGAAAACTACAGGCACCATGCCGACTTCTCTCCGAGCGACTAACGGTTCTATAATCACTGCATGGAACATCTCCTGGGCTGGCAGTTGCTTGTTTCTGTCTTGCCACTCCCGTTTACTGTATCCTTCAAACCCTCACATTGACGGACGACACAGAAATTGTATCGATTTTCAAAACTGCAGCCTTCATCCCGAATTCTTATCAGATGACTTACGTGGTTACATTCACCACATGGCATGTTTCCTGGGAGGCCAGTAGCTTGTTTCCGATGCACCACTGCCATTTACTGTAAAACCTCTCACCATCACATTGACAATGCGACACCGAATTTCTCTCTCGGTTGAAAACTACAGGCACCAAGCCGACTTCCCCCCGAGCGACTAACGCTTCTATAATCACTGCATGGAACCTCTCCTGGGGCGCCAGTTGCTTGTTTCTGTCTTGCCACTCCCGTTTACTGTATCCTTCACACCCTCACATTGACGGACGACACAGAAATAGTATCGATTTTCAAAACTGCAGGCTTCATCCCGAAATCTTATCAAATGACTTACGTGGCTACATTCACCAAATGGCATCTCTCCTGGGATGCCAGTAGCTTGTTTCCGATGCACCACTGCCCATTTACTGTATAACCTCTCACCATCACATTGACAATGCGACACCGAATTTCTGTTTCGATTGAAAACTACAGGCACCATGCCGACTTCTCTCCGAGCGACTAACGTTTCTATAATCACTGCATGGAGCCTCTCCTGGGGTGGCAGTTGCTTGTTTCTGTCTTGCCACTCACGTTTACTGTATCCTTCACACCCTCACATTGACGGACGACACAGAAATTGTATTGATTTTCAAAACTGCAGCCTTCATCCCGAATCCTTATCAAATGACTTACGTGGCTACATTCACCAAATGGCACCTCTCCTGGGAGGCCAGTAGCTTGTTTCCGATGCACCACTGCCCATTTACTGTAAAACCTCTCACCATCACATTGACAATGCGACACTGAATTTCTGTCTCGATTGAAAACTACAGGCACCATGCCGACTTCTCTCCGAGCGACTAACGCTTCTATAATCACTGCATGGAACCTCTCCTGGGGTGGCAGTTGCTTGTTTCTGTCTTGCCACTCCCGTTTACTGTATCCTTCACACCCTCACATTGACGGACGACACAGAAATTGTACCGATTTTCATAACTGCAGCCTTCATCCCGAATTCTTATCAAATGACTTACGTGGCTACATTCACCAAATAGCACCTCCCCTGGGAGGCCAGTAGCTTGTTTCCGATGCACCACTGCCCATTTACTGTAAAACCTCTCACTATCACATTAACAATGCGACACCGAATTTCTGTCTCGATTGAAAACTACAGGTACCATGCCGACTTCTCTCCGAGCGACTAACGCTTCTATAATCACTGCATGGAACCTCTCCTGGGGTGCCAGTTGCTTGTTTCTGTCTTGCCACTCCCGTTAACTGTATCCTTCACACCCTCACATTGACGGACGACACAGAAATTGTATCGATTTTCAAAACTGCGGGCATCATTCCGAATTCTTATCAAATGACTTACGTGGCTACATTCACCAAATGGCACCTCTCCTGGGAGGCCAGTAGCTTGTTTCCGATGCACCGCTGCCCATTTACTGTAAAACCTCTCACCATCACATTGACAATGCGACACCGAATTTCTGTCTCGATTGAAAACTACAGGCACCATGCCGACTTCTCTCCGAGCGACTAACGCTTCTATAACCACTGCATGGAACCTCTCCTGGGGTGGCAGTTGCTTGTTTCTGTCTTGCCAATCCCGTTTACTGTATCCTTCACACCGTCACATTGACGGACGACACAGAAATTGTACCGATTTTCAAAACTGCAGCCTTCATCCCGAATTCTTATCAAATGGCATTTCTCCTGGGAGGCCAGTAGCTTGTTTCCGATGCACCACTGCCCATTTACTGTATAACCTCTCACCATCACATTGACAATGCGACACGGAATTTCTGTCTCGATTGAAAACTACAGGCTCCATGCCGACTTCTCTCCGAGCGACTAACGCTTCTATAATCATTGCATGGAACCTCTCCTGGGGTGGCAGTTGCTTGTTTCTGTCTTGCCACTCCCGTTTACTGTATCCTTCACACCCTCATATTGACGGACGACACAGAAATTGTATCGATTTTCAAAACTGCAGCCTTCATCCCGAATTCTTATCAAATGACTTACGTGGCTACATTCACCAAATGGCACCTCTCCTGGGAGGCCAGTAGCTTGTTTCCGATGCACCACTGCCCATTTACTGTAAAACCTCTCACCATCACATTGACAATGCGACACCGAATTTCTGTCTCGATTGAAAACTACAGGCACCATGCCGACTTCTCTCCGAGCGACTAACGCTTCTATAACCACTGCATGGAACCTCTCCTGGGGTGGCAGTTGCTTGTTTCTGTCTTGCCAATCCCGTTTACTGTATCCTTCACACCGTCACATTGACGGACGACACAGAAATTGTACCGATTTTCAAAACTGCAGCCTTCATCCCGAATTCTTATCAAATGACTTACGTGGCTACATTCACCAAATGGCACCTCTCCTGGGAGGCCTGTAGCTCTTTTCCGATGCACCACTGCCCGTTTACTGTAAAACCTCACACCATCTAATTGACAATGCGACACCGAATTTCTGTCTCGATTGAAAACTACAGGCACCATGCCGACTTCTCTCCGAGCGACTAACGCTTCTATAACCACTGCATGGAACCTCTCCTGGGGTGGCAGTTGCTTGTTTCTGTCTTGCCACTCCTGTTTACTGTATCCTTCACACCGTCACATTGACGGACGACACAGAAATTGTACCGATTTTCAAAACTGCAGCCTTCATCCCGAATTCTTATCAAATGACTTACGCGGCTACATTCACCAAATGGCACCTCTCCTGGGAGGCCAGTAGCTCTTTTCCGTTGCACCACTGCCCGTTTACTGTAAAGCCTCACACCATCACATTGACAATGCGACACCGAATTTCTGTCTCGATTGAAAACTACAGGCACCATGCCGACTTCTCTCCGAGCGACTAACGCTTCTATAACCACTGCATGGAACCTCTCCTGGGGTGGCAGTTGCTTGTTTCTGTCTTGCCACTCCCGTTTACTGTATCCTTCACACCGTCACATTGACGGACGACACAGAAATTGTACCGATTTTCAAAACTGCAGCCTTCATCCCGAATTCTTATCAAATGACTTACGTGGCTACATTCACCAAATGGCACCTCTCCTGTTAGGCCAGTAGCTCTTTTCCGATGCACCACTGCCCGTTTACTGTAAAACCTCACACCATCACATTGACAATGCGACACCGAATTTCTGTCTCGATTGAAAACTACAGGCACCATGCCGACTTTTCTCCAAGCGACTAACGCTTCTACAATCACTGCATGGAACCTCTCCCGGGGTGGCAGTTGCTTGTTTCTGTCTTGCCACTCCCGTTTACTGTATCCCTCACACCCTCACATTGACGGACGACACAGAAATTGTATCGATTTTCAATACTGCAGCCTTCATCCCGAATTCTCATCAAATGACTTACGTGGCTACATTCACCAAATGGCACCTCTCCTGGGAGGCCAGTAGCTTGTTTCCGATGCACCACTGCCCATTTACTGTAAAGCCTCTCACTATCACATTGACAATGCGACACCGAATTTCTGTCTCGATTGAAAACTCCAGGCACCATGCCGACTTCTCTCCGAGCGACTAACGCTTCTATAATCACTGCATGGAACCTCTCCTGGGGTGCCAGTTGATGTTTCTGTCTTGCCACTCCCGTTTACTGTATCCTTCACACCCTCACATTGACGGACGACACAGAAATTGTATCGATTTTCAAATCTGCAGCCTTCATCCCGAAATCTTATCAAATGACTTACGTGGCTACATTCACCAAATGGCACCTCTCCTGGGAGCCCAGTAGCTTGTTTCCGATGCACCACTGCCCATTTACTGTAAAACCTCCCACCATCACATTGACAATGCGACACTGAATTTCTGTCTCGATTGAAAACTACAGGCACCATGCCGACTTCTCTCCGAGCGACTAACGCTTCTATATTCACTGCATGGAACCTCTCCTGGGATGACTGTTGCTTGTTTCTGTCTTGCCACTCCCGTTTACTGTATCCTTCACACCCTCACATTGACGGACGACACAGAAATTGTATCGATTTTCAAAACTGCAGGCTTCATCCCGAATTCTTATCAAATTACTTACGTGGCTACATTCACCAAATGGCACCTCTCCTGGGAGGCCAGTAGCTTGTTTCCAATGCACCACTGCCCATTTACTGTAAAACCTCTCACCATCACATTGACAATGCGACACCGAATTTCTGTCTCGATTGAAAACTACAGGCACCATGCCGACTTCCCTCCGAGCGACTAACGCTTCTATATTCACTGCATGGAACCTCTCCTGGGATGACTGTTGCTTGTTTCTGTCTTGCCACTCCCGTTTACTGTATCCTTCACACCGTCACATTGACGGACGACACAGAAATTGTACCGATTTTCAAAACTGCAGCCTTCATCCCGAATTCTTATCAAATGACTTACGTGGCTACATTCACCAAATGGCACCTCTCCTGGGAGGCCAGTAGCTCTTTTCCTATGCACCACTGCCCGTTTACTGTAAAACCTCACACCATCACATTGACAATGCGACACCGAATTTCTGTCTCGATTGAAAACTACAGGCACCATGCCGACTTCTCTCCGAGCGACTAACGCTTCTATAACCAATGCATGGAACCTCTCCTTTGGTGGCAGTTGCTTGTTTCTGTCTTGCCACTACTGTTTACTGTATCCTTCACACCGTCACATTGACGGACGACACAGAAATTGTACCGATTTTCAAAACTGCAGCCTTCATCCCGAATTCTTATCAAATGACTTACGTGGCTACATTCACCAAATGGCACCTCTCCTGGGAGGCCAGTAGCTCTTTTCCGATGCACCACTGCCCGTTTACTGTAAAGCCTCACACCAGCACATTGACAATGCGACACCGAATTTCTGTCTCGATTGAAAACTACAGGCACCATGCCGACTTCTCTCAGAGCGCCTAACGCTTCTATAACCACTGCATGGAACCTCTCCTGGGGTGGCAGCTGCTTGTTTCTGTCTTGCCACTCCCGTTTACTGTATCCTTCACACCGTCACATTGACGGACGACACAGAAATTGTACCGATTTTCAAAACTGCAGGTTTCATCCCGAATTCTTATCAAATGACTTACTTTGCTACATTCACCAAATGGCACCTCTCCTGGGAGGCCAGTAGCTCTTTTCCGATGCACTACTGCCCGTTTACTGTAAAACCTCACACCATCACATTGACAATGCGACACCGAATTTCTGTCTCGATTGAAAACTACAGGCACCATGCCGACTTCTCTCCAAGCGACTAACGCTTCTATAATCACTCCATGGAACCTCTCCAGGGGTGGCAGTTGCTTGTTTCTGTCCTGCCAAATCCCGATTACTGTATCCTTCACACCCTCACATTGACGGACGACACAGAAATTGTATCGACTTTCAAAACTGCAGCCTTCTTCCCGAATACTTATCAAATGACTTACGTGGATACATTCACCAAATGGCGCCTCTCCTGGGAGGCCAGTAGCTTGTTTCCGATGCACCACTGCCCATTTACTGTAAAACCTCTGACCATCACATTGACAATGCGACACCGAATTTCTGTCTCGATTGAAAACTACAGGCACCATGCCGACTTCTCTCCGAGCGACTAACGCTTCTATAATCACTCCATGGAACCCCTCCTGGGGTGGCAGTTGCTTGTTTCTGTCTTGCCACTCCTGTTTACTGTATCCTTCACACCCTCACATTGACGGACGACACAGAAATTGTATCGATTTTCAAAACTGCAGGTTTCATCCCGAATTCTTATCAAATGACTTACGTGGCTACATTCACCAAATGGCACCTCTCCTGGGAGCCCAGTAGCTTGTTTCCGATGCACCACTGCCCATTTACTGTAAAACCTCCCACCATCACATTGACAATGCGACACTGAATTTCTGTCTCGATTGAAAACTACAGGCACCATGCCGACTTCTCTCCGAGCGACTAACGCTTCTATAATCACTGCATGGAACCTCTCCTGGGATGACTGTTGCTTGTATCTGTCTTGCCATTCCCGTTTACTGTATCCTTCACACCCTCACATTGACGGACGACACAGAAATTGTATCGATTTTCAAAACTGCAGGCTTCATCCCGAATTCTTATCAAATGACTTACGTGGCTACATTCACCAAATGGCACCTCTCCTGGGAGGCCAGTAGCTTGTTTCCAATGCACCACTGCCCATTTACTGTAAAACCTCTCACCATCACATTGACAATGCGACACCGAATTTCTGTCTCGATTGAAAACTACAGGCACCATGCCGACTTCCCTCCGAGCGACTAACGCTTCTATATTCACTGCATGGAACCTCTCCTGAGGTGCCAGTTGCTTGTTTCTGTCTTGCCACTCCCGATTACTGTATCCTTCACACCCTCACATTGACGGGCGACACAGAAATAGTATCGATTTTCAAAACTGCAGGCTTCATCCCGAATTCTTATCAAATGACTTACGTGGCTACATTCACCAAATGGCATCTCTCCTGGGAGGCCAGTAGCTTGTTTCCGATGCACCACTGCCCATTTACTGTATAACCTCTCACCATCACATTGACAATGCGTCACCGAATTTCTGTCTCGATTGAAAACTACAGGCACCATGCCGACTTCCCTCCGAGCGACTAACGCTTCTATAATCACTGCATGGAACCTCTCCTGGGGTGGCAGTTGCTTGTTTCTGTCTTGCCACTCCCGTTTACTGTATCCTTCACACCCTCACATTGACGGACGACACAGAAATTGTATCGATTTTCAAAACTGCAGGCTTCATCCCGAATTCTTATCAAATGACTTACGTGGCTACATTCACCAAATGGCACCTCTTCTGGGAGGCCAGTAGCTTGTTTCCGATGCACCACTGCCCATTTACTGTAAAACCTCTCACCATCACATTGACAATGCGACACTGAATTTCTGTCTCGATTGAAAACTACAGGCACCATGCTGACTTCTCTCCGAGCGTCTAACGCTTCTATAATCACTGCATGGAACCTCTCCTGGGGTGGCAGTTGCTTGTTTCTCTCTTGCCACTCCCGTTTACTGTATCCTTCACACCCTCACATTGACGGACGACACAGAAATTGTATCGATTTTCCAAACTGCAGGCTTCCTCCCGAATTCTTATCAAATGACTTACGTGGCTACATTCACCAAATGGCACCTCTCCTGGGAGGCCAGTAGCTTGTTTCCGATGCACCACTGCCCATTTCCTGTAAAACATCTCACCATCACATCGACAATGCGACACCGAATTTCTGTCTCGATTGAAAACTACAGGCACCATGCCGACTTCTCTCCGAGCGACTAACGCTTCTAAGATCACTCCATGGAACCTCTCCTGGGGTGGCAGTTGCTTGTTTCTGTCTTGCCACTCCTGTTTACTGTATCCTTCACACCCTCACATTGACGGACGACACAGAAATTGTAGCGATTTTCAAAACTGCAGCCTTCATCCCGAATTCTTATCAAATGACTTACGTGGCTACATTCACCAAATGGCACCTCTCCTGGGAGGCCAGTAGCTTGTTTCCGATGCACCACTGCCCATTTACTGTAAAGCCTCTCACCATCACATTGACATTGCGACACCGAATTTCTGTCTCGATTGAAAACTACAGGCACCATGCCGACTTCTCTCCGAGCGACTAACGCTTCTATAATCACTCCATGGAACCTCTCCTGGGGTGGCAGTTGCTTGTTTCTGTCTTGCCACTCCTGTTTACTGTATCCTTCACATCCTCACATTGACGGACGACACAGAAATTGTATCGATTTTCAAAACTGCAGCCTTCATCCCGAATTCTTATCAAATGACTTACGTGGCTACATTCACCAAATGGCACCTCTCCTGGGAGGCCAGTAGCTTGCTTCCGATGCACCACTGCGCATTTACTGTAAAACCTCTCACCATCACATTGACAATGCGACACTGAATATCTGTCTCGATTGAAATCTACAGGCACCATGCCGACTTCTCTCCGAACGACTAACGCTTCTATAATCACTGCATGGAACCTCTCCTGGGGTGGCAGTTGCTTGTTTCTGTCTTGCCACTCCCGTTTACTGTATCCTTCACACCGTCAAATTGACGGACGGCACAGAAATTGTACCGATTTTCAAAACTGCAGGCTTCATCCCGAATTCTTATCAAATGACTTACGTGGCTACATTCACCAAATGGAACCTCTCCTGGGAGGCCAGTAGCTTGTTTCCAATGCACCACTGCCCATTTACTGTAAAACCTCTCACCATCACATTGACAATGCGACACCGAATTTCTGTCTCGATTGAAAACTACAGGCACCATGCCGACTTCCCTCCGAGCGACTAACGCTTCTATATTCACTGCATGGAACCTCTCCTGAGGTGCCAGTTGCTTGTTTCTGTCTTGCCACTCCCGATTACTGTATCCTTCACACCCTCACATTGACGGGCGACACAGAAATAGTATCGATTTTCAAAACTGCAGGCTTCATCCCGAATTCTTATCAAATGACTTACGTGGCTACATTCACCAAATGGCATCTCTTCTGGGAGGCCAGTAGCTTGTTTCCGATGCACCACTGCCCATTTACTGTATAACCTCTCACCATCACATTGACAATGCGTCACCGAATTTCTGTCTCGATTGAAAACTACAGGCACCATGCCGACTTCCCTCTGAGCGACTAACGCTTCTATAATCACTGCATGGAACCTCTCCTGGGGTGGCAGTTGCTTGTTTCTGTCTTGCCACTCCCGTTTACTGTATCCTTCACACCCTCACATTGACGGACGACACAGAAATTGTATCGATTTTCAAAACTGCAGGCTTCATCCCGAATTCTTATCAAATTACTTACGTGGCTACATTCACCAAATTGCACCTCTTCTGGGAGGCCAGTAGCTTGTTTCCGATGCACCACTGCCCATTTACTGTAAAACCTCTCACCATCACATTGACAATGCGACACTGAATTTCTGTCTCGATTGAAAACTACAGGCACCATGCGGACTTCTCTCCGAGCGTCTAACGCTTCTATAATCACTGCATGGAACCTCTCCTGGGGTGGCAGTTGCTTGTTTCTCTCTTGCCACTCCCGTTTACTGTATCCTTCACACCCTCACATTGACGGACGACACAGAAATTGTATCGATTTTCAAAACTGCAGGCTTCCTCCCGAATTCTTATCAAATGACTTACGTGGCTACATTCACCAAATGGCACCTCTCCTGGGAGGCCAGTAGCTTGTTTCCGATGCACCACTGCCCATTTACTGTAAAACATCTCACCATCACATTGAAAATGCGACACCGAATTTCTGTCTCGATTGAAAACTACAGGCACCATGCCGACTTCTCTCCGAGCGACTAACGCTTCTAAGATCACTCCATGGAACCTCTCCTGGGGTGGCAGTTGCTTGTTTCTGTCTTGCCACTCCTGTTTACTGTTTCCTTCACACCCTCACATTGACGGACGACACAGATATTGTATCGATTTTCAAAACTGTAGCCTTCATCCCGAATTCTTATCAAATGACTTACGTGGCTACATTCACCAAATGGCACCTCTGCTGGGGGGCCAGTAGCTTGTTTCCGATGCACCACTGCCCATTTACTGTAAAACCTCTCACCATCACATTGACAATGCGACACCAAATTTCTGTCTCGATTGAAAACTACAGGCACCATGCCGACTTCTCTCCGAGCGACTAACGCTTCTATAATCACTCCATGGAACCTCTCCTGGGGTGGCAGTTGCTTGTTTCTGTCTTGCCACTCCTGTTTACTGTATCCTTCACACCCTCACATTGACGGACGACACAGAAATTGTAGCGATTTTCAAAACTGCAGCCTTCATCCCGAATTCTTATCAAATGACTTACGTGGCTACATTCACCAAATGGCACCTCTCCTGGGAGGCCAGTAGCTTGTTTCCGATGCACCACTGCCCATTTACTGTAAAACCTCTCACCATCACATTGACATTGCGACACCGAATTTCTGTCTCGATTGAAAACTACAGGCACCATGCCGACTTCTCTCCGAGCGACTAACGCTTCTATAATCACTGCATGGAACCTCTCCTGGGGTGGCAGTTGCTTGTTTCTGTCTTGCCACTCCCGTTTACTGTATCCTTCACACCGTCAAATTGACGGACGACACAGAAATTGTACCGATTTTCAAAACTGCAGGCTTCATCCCGAATTCTTATCAAATGACTTACGTGGCTACATTCACCAAATGGAACCTCTCCTGGGAGGCCAGTAGCTCTTTTCCGATGCACCACTGCCCATTTACTGTAAAACCTCTGACCATCACATTGACAATGCGACACCGAATTTCTGTCTCGATTGAAAACTACAGGCACCATGCCGACTTCTCTCCGAGCGACTAACGCTTCTATAATCACTCCATGGAACCTCTCCTGGGGTGGCAGTTGCTTGCTTCTGTCTTGCCACTCCTGTTTACTGAATCCTTCACACCCTCACATTGACGGACGACACAGAAATTGTATCGATTTTCAAAACTGTAGCCTTCATCCCGAATTCTTATCAAATGACTTACGTGGCTACATTCACCAAATGGCACCTCTGCTGGGAGGCCTGTAGCTTGTTTCCGATGCACCACTGCCCATTTACTGTAAAACCTCTCACCATCACATTGACAATGCGACACCGAATTTCTGTCTCGATTGAAAACTACAGGCACCATGCCGACTTCTCTCCGAGCGACTAACGCTTCTATAATCACTCCATGGAACCTCTCCTGGGGTGGCAGTTGCTTGTTTCTGTCTTGCCACTCCTGTTTACTGTATCCTTCACACCCTCACATTGACGGACGACACAGAAAATGTATCGATTTTCAAAACTGCATTCTTCATCCCGAATTCTTATCAAATGACTTACGTGGCTACATTCACCAAATGGCACCTCTCCTGGGAGGCCAGTAGCTTGTTTCCGATGCACCACTGCCCATTTACTGTAAAACCTCTCACCATCACATTGACATTGCGACACCGAATTTCTGTCTCGATTGAAAACTACAGGCACCATGCCGACTTCTCTCCGAGCGACTAACGCTTCTATAATCACTCCATGGAACCTCTCCTGGGGTGGCAGTTGCTTGTTTCTGTCTTGCCACTCCTGTCTACTGTATCCTTCACATCCTCACATTGACGGACGACACAGAAATTGTATCGATTTTCAAAACTGCAGCCTTCATCCCGAATTCTTATCAAATGACTTACGTGGCTACATTCACCAATTGGCACCTCTCCTGGGAGGCCAGTAGCTTGTTTCCGATGCACCACTGCCCATTTACTGTAAAACCTCTCACCATCACATTGACAATGCGACACTGAATATCTGTCTCGATTGAAATCTACAGGCACCATGCCGACTTCTCTCCGAACGACTAACGCTTCTATAATCACTGCATGGAACCTCTCCTGGGGTGGCAGTTGCTTGTTTCTGTCTTGCCACTCCCGTTTACTGTATCCTTCACACCCTCACATTGACGGACGACACAGAAATTGTATCGATTTTCAAAACTGCAGGCTTCATCCCGAATTCTTATCAAATGACTTACGTGGCTACATTCACCAAATGGCACCTCTTCTGGGAGGCCAGTAGCTTGTTTCCGATGCACCACTGCCCATTTACTGTAAAACCTCTCACCATCACATTGACAATGCGACACCGAATTTCTGTCTCGATTGAAAACTACAGGCACCATGCCGACTTCTCTCCGAGCGACTACCGCTTCTATAACCACTGCATGGAACCTCTCCTGGGGTGGCAGTTGCTTGTTTCTGTCCTGCCACTCCCGTTTACTGTATCATTCACACCCTCACATTGACGGACGACACAGAAATTGTATCGATTTTCAAAACTGCAGCCTTCTTCCCGAATTCTTATCAAATGACTTACGTGGCTACATTCACCAAATGGCACCTCTCCTGGGAGGCCAGTAGCTTGTTTCCGGTGCACCACTGCCCATTTACTGTTGGTTGGTTGGTTGGTTTGGGGGATTAAAGGGACCAGACTGCCATGGTCATCGGTCCCTTTTTCCAAAGACAAAGAACACCCACAGAGAATAAAAACAAGGAACAGAAGAGATCACAGATGATACAGAACAAGAGATACTGAGACAAAGACAAGACAAAACAAACTAAAACCACACAGAGTTGGACGGTGGTTGGCCGACCATAGACATAAAAAAGGAAAGGCCAACCACTTATAGACACATTAAAAAATCAGTTTAAAACCATAGGCCAAAGGCCAGAAGCAACACAAAACAATAAAATAAAACAAACACTCACAGTAAATGATAAAATCCCCCTGCCCGAATAAAACGTAAAACTAAGTCAGCCATAGTGGAGTTGTCTGTTAAAAGGGCAGGGAGCGTAGCAGGCAGCGCAAATGTCTGCCTGACCACAGCTAAAAGGGGGCAGGCCAGCAAAATGTGGGCCACTGTCAAAGCTGCCCCACAGCGACATAGAGGAGGGTCCTCCCGGCGCAGTAAATAACTGTGTGTCAGCCGGGAGTGACCAATGCGGAGCCGGCAAAGAACTACTGAGTCGCTGCGAGTGGCTCGCAGGGATGACCGCCACACAGCCGTCGTCTCCTTGACAGCACGGAGTTTATTGCGCATTGTCAGTTCGCGCCATTCATCGTCCCATAGCGCCAAGATTTTGCGGCGGAAGACTGCCCGCAAATCAGTCTCTGGGAGGCCAACGTCCAGAGATGGCTTACTGGTGGCCTCTTTCGCCAGGCGGTCAACATGTTCGTTACCCGGGATACCGACATGACCGGGGGTCCACACAAAGACCACAGGGCGGCCGCAACAGGCGAGAGTATGCAGAGACTCGTGGATAGCCATCACCAAACGAGAACGAGGGAAACACTGGTCGAGAGCTCGTAAACCGCTCAGGGAATCGCTACAGATAACGAAGGACTCACCTGAGCAGGAGCGGATATACTCTAGGGCACGAAAGATGGCGACCAGTTCAGCAGTGTAAACGCTGCAGCCATCCGGCAAGGAACGTTGTTCGGAAAGGTCCCCTAGAGTGAGCGCATATCCGACACGACCAGCAACCATCGAACCGTCAGTGTAAACAACACCAGAGCCCTGATACGTGGCCAGGATAGAATAAAAGCGGCGGCGGAAGGCCCCTGGAGGGACTGAGTCCTTAGGGCCCTGTGCCAAGTCGAGCCGAAGGCTAGGGCGACGAACACACCATGGGGGTGTATGCAAAGTAGCCTGGAAAGGAGGTGGAACAGTGAAACCCTGGAGCCCAGAGAGAAGCTCTTTGACGCGGACCGCTATTGTACAACCAGACCGGGGCCGACGTTCTGGCATACGGACGACCGACCGCGGGAACAGAAGGCGATAGTTTGGATGCCCGGGCGAGCTTAGAACATGGGCAGCATAAACGGCCAGCAAACGTTGGCGTCGGAACCGCAGTGGAGGTACACCTGCCTCCACTAGTACGCTGTCCACAGGGCTGGTGCGGAAAGCACCAGTGGCAAGGCGTATCCCGCTGTGGAGAATCGGGTCCAGCATCCGTAACGCAGATGGGGATGCTGAGCCATAAGCCAGGCTCCCATAATCCAGACGGGACTGGATTAACGCCTGGTAGAGCCGCAACAGTGTAGAGCGGTCGACGCCCCAGCGGGTGTTGCTCAAGCATCTCAGAGCGTTTAGATGCCGCCAACACGTCTGTTTCAGCTGCCGGATATGAGGCAGCCAAGTCAACCGGGCATCGAAAACCACCCCCAAAAACCTGTGGGTCTCCACCACAGCAAGGAGTTCGTCGGCAAGATAAAGCCGCGGCTCAGGATGGACTGTTCGGCGCCGGCAGAAATGCATAACGCAGGTCTTGGCTGCAGAAAACTGAAACCCATGCGCTACAGCCCAAGACTGCGCCTTACGGATAGCGCCCTGTAGCTGACGTTCAACTGCTGCAATGCCAGTAGAGCTGTAATAAAGGCAGAAGTCGTCAGCATACAGGGAAGCGGAGACAGAATTTCCCACGGCCGCAGCAATCCCGTTAATGGCTATTAAAAACAGAAAGACACTTAAAACAGAGCCCTGTGGCACACCGTTCTCCTGGACGTGGGAGGAACTATACGAGGCCGCGACTTGCACGCGGAAGGTACGACACGACAGAAAATTGCGGATAAAAATCTGCAGAGGACCCCGAAGACCCCATCCATGAAGCGTAGAAAGAATGTGATGACGCCATGTCGTATCGTACGCCTTCCGCATGTCGAAAAAGACAGCGACCAGGTGCTGACGGCGGGCAAAAGCAGTACGGATGGCCGACTCCAGACTCACCAGATTGTCGGTGGCGGAGCGGCCTTTACGGAACCCACCTTGAGACGGAGCCAGAAGGCCCCGAGACTCCAGTACCCAATGCAAGCGCCGGCTCACCATCCGTTCAAGCAACTTACAAAGAACGTTGGTGAGGCTAATGGGACGGTAGCTGTCCACCTCCAGAGGGGTCTTCCCAGATTTCAAAACGGGGATGACAATGCCTTCCCGCCATTGCGATGGAAACACCCCCTCGACCCAAAGACGGTTGTAAAGATCGAGAAGGCGCCGCTGGCAGTCCACTGAAAGGTGTTTCAGCATCTGACAGTGGATGCCATCTGGCCCAGGAGCGGTATCAGGGCAAGCAGCTAGGGCACTGCGAAATTCCCACTCACTGAATGGAGCATTGTAAGATTCCGGGTGGGTGCTGCGAAACGAAAGGCTCCGACGTTCCAGCCTCTCTTTAATGAAGCGGAAGGCCTGGGGGTAATTCGAAGAAGCGGAACTCATAGCAAAATGCTCTGCTAAGCGATTTGCAATGACGTCGGAGTCGGTACAAACGGCTCCATTCAGGGAGAGCGCAGGGACGCTGGCAGGGGTCCGATAGCCGTAGACGCGTCGAATCTTGGCCCAGACCTGCGAGGGAGTGACATGGAGGCCAATGGTGGACACATACCGCTCCCAGCACTCCTTCTTGCCTTGGCGGATAAGGAGGCGGGCCCGCGCACGCAGCCGTTTGAAGGCGATAAGGTGGGCTAAGGAGGGATGTCGCTTGTGACGCTGGAGCGCCCGCCGGCGATCTTTAATCGCTTCAGCGATCTCAGGCGACCACCAAGGCACAGCCTTCCGCCGAGCGGACCCAGAAGAACGGGGAATGGCAGATTCGGCGGCAGTAACGATGCCGGTGGTGACAGATTGAACCACCGCATCAATGTCATCAGTAGAGAGAGGCTCAAAAGCGGCAGTGGAGGAGAACAAATCCCAGTCAGCCTTATTCATAGCCCATCTGCTAGGGCGCCCAGAAGAGTGACGCTGTGGTAGTGACAAAAAGAGCGGAAAGTGGTCACTACCACACAGGTCGTCATGCACACTCCATTGGACAGACGGTAAGAGGCTATGGCTACAGATGGAAAGGTCAATGGCGGAGTAGGTGCCATGCGCCACACTGAAGTGTGTGAAGGCGCCATCATTTAACAGCGAGAGATCGAGCTGCGACAACAAATGTTCAACGATGGCGCCTCGACCTGTGGCCACTGACCCACCCCACAGAGGGTTATGGGCGTTGAAGTCGCCCAATAGCAAGAAAGGTGGCGGCAATTGGGCGACCAGTGCAGCCAGGACATGCTGCGAGACATCACCATCCGGTGGAATGTAAAGACTGCAGACGGTAACAGCCTGTGGCGTCCATACGCGTACAGCGACAGCCTCTAAAGGCGTCTGGAGAGGGACAGACTCGCTGTGCAGAGTGTGAAGGACATATATGCAGACGCCACCAGACACCCTTTCATAAGCTGCTCGGTTCTTGTAATAACCCCGATAGCCACGGAGGGCGGGGGTTCGCATCGCTGGAAAACAAGTTTCCTGGAGAGCAATGCAGAAGAAAGGGCGAAGGCTGAGAAGTTGGCGGAGCTCAGCTAAATGGTGGAAAAAACCGCCGCAGTTCCACTGGAGGATGGTATTGTCCATGGCTGAGAAAGGCGTGAAAGGACTGGGAAGGCAATTTACGCCGCTTGTTGACTCACTGCCACCGATTCAGTACCCGTACGAGAGGCAGCCATGGCGTCTGAGGGACCAGCGAGATCAAGGTCCTCAGCGGACACTAGAATCTCGACTTCATCCTCAGACGCAGAGCGCGAAAGGTGCGGTGGGGCTGGTGCCACTGCAAGTTCTTTGGCCTTAGAGGTCTTTCTCTTGGACTTCTCTCGCTGAACCTTGGGTTTCACCGGCTGGGAAGGCTTCACCGATTCAGTCTCCGGGACAGAGAAGGATCGTGAAGCCCTACGCCCGGCCGCTGGTGAGGACTTATGCCACTGGTGGCCGTCATCCTTCCCGCTGGTGGAACCCTGGGAAGGGAGGGTCCCAAGGGAACTCTTACGGGCGAGAGGAGCCGAAGAAGTTAGACGCTTCTCCGGCTGAGAAGCGGGGACGGACGTCCCCGACGGGTGGGAGGAGGTTGCTCCTGAGGTAGGTGGTGCAGGAGCAACCTGTTGGGTAGAGCCCCCCCACGGGCAAGGGGGCAGGAGGAGTCGTACTGCTTATCGAGCTGGCTGGAAGTCTCGAAACTGATGGAGCTAGCACAGTTGTTGCAGCAGCTGCATAAGAAGATGTCATTCTCACAGGATGGAGTCTGTCATATTTCCGTTTGGCCTCAGTATAGGTCAGCCGGTCCAGGGTCTTATATTCCATGATTTTGCGCTCTTTCTGAAAGACTTTGCAGTCAGGCCAGCAAGGTGAATGGTGCTCCCCGCAGTTGACGCAGATGGGAGGCGGGGCACATGGAGTATCGGGATGAGATGGGCGTCCACAATCCCGACATGTGAGGCTGGAAGTGCAGCGGGAAGACATATGGCCAAACTTCCAGCACTTGAAGCACCGCATCGGGGGAGGGATATAGGGCTTGACGTCACATCGGTAGACCATCACCTTGACCTTTTCCGGTAACGTATCACCCTCGAAGGCCAAGATGAAGGCACCGGTAGCAATCTGAGTGTCCCTCGGACCCCGATGAACGCGCCGGACGAAATGAACACCTCTACGTTCTAAGTTGGCGTGCAGCTCGTCATCAGACTGCAAAAGGAGATCCCTATGGAAAATAACACCCTGGACCATATTTAAACTCTTATGTGGTGTAATAGAAACGTTAACATCCCCCAACTTGTCACAAGCAAGTAACCTGCGGGACTGGGCGGAGGATGCCGTTTGTATCAGTACTGACCCAGAGCGCATTTTAGACAAGCCCTCCACCTCCCCAAACTTGTCCTCTAAATGATCGACGAAGAACTGAGGCTTTGTGGAGAGAAAAGACTCCCCATCAGCTCTCGTGCAAACTAAGAATCGGGGCGAATAACTGTTACCTCCATCCTGAGACTTACGCTCTTCCCACGGCGTGGCCAGGGAGGGGAACGTTTTCGGATCGTACTTCTGAGCATTAAATTGAGCCCGAGAACGCTTAGAGACTGCTGGCGGCTGGCCGCCAGCGAGAGATGATGTACCACGCTTCATTGCGGGTCATCCGCCCTGATGCCACCTACTCCGACCAAGGGCCCTCCCCACAGGCGCCACCCAGCCACAGCAATGGCCACCTGGCAGGATGGCCATTGCCGGGAGTCCTGATGCCCCAGGGAGATGGGCATCTACTCCTTGGCATACGTGGGGAGTGAACGGCGCAGGCATCAGTAGAGCGATCCCTGTGTTGTCAGGGGGCTACAACCAAGAGGGTACATGGCGGCCCCACCACAACGGACTGGCTACCGTGCTGGATGTTAGGTGACATGTGGTCCATGGGCGTCGTCAGTGCAGAAAACGGCCCTGCACAGTGCTTGGCAGGAAGTGCACGCAGGGGCGCATCGATGCCCAAGAGATGGAGAGCGGGCAAGACTGCAATGCAACGACGAATAAGATGGCGAAAGTTCTCAACACAACACAGACACAATGCACCAAGGAAGGCGCCCTTCCCCAATCGGCTCGCTCTTCGGAAAAATTTTGAGATATGGAGGTCAAACCCGACAGGGGACCATCACATAAGGCCGAAACGTTTGAGACTCCTTTTAGTCGCCTCTTACGACAGGCAGGAATACCGCGGGCCTATTCTTACCCCCGAACCTGCAGGGGGGCCCATTTACTGTAAAACCTCTCACCATCACATTGAGAATGCGACACCGAATTTCTGTCTCGATTGAAAACTACAGGCACCATGCCGACTTCTCTCCGAGCGACTAACGCTTCTATAATCACTGCATGGAACCTCTCCTGGGGTGGCAGTTGCTTGTTTCTGTCTTGCCACTCCCGTTTACTGTATCCTTCACACCCTCACATTGACGGACGACACAGAAATTGTATCGATTTTCAAAACTGCAGCCTTCATCCCGAATTCTTATCAAATGACTTACGTGGCTACGTTCACCAAATGGCACCTCTCCTGGGAGGCCAGTAGCTTGTTTCCGATGCACCACAGCCCATTTACTGTAAAACCTCTCACCATCACATTGACAATGCGACACCGAATTTCTGTCTCGATTGAAAACTACAGGCACCATGCCGACTTCTCTCCGAGCGACTAACGCTTCTATAATCACTGCATGGAACCTCTCCTGGGGTGGCAGTTGCTTGTTTCTGTCTTGCCACTCCCGTTTACTGTATCCTTCACACCCTCACATTGACGGACGACACAGAAATTGTATCGATTTTCAAAACTGCAGCCTTCATCCCGAATTCTTATCAAATGACTTACGTGGCTACATTCACCAAATGGCACCTCTCCTGGGAGGCCAGTAGCTTGTTTCCAATGCACCACTGCCCATTTACTGTAAAACCTCTCACCATCACATTGACAATGCGACACCGAATTTCTGTCTCGATTGAAAACTACATGCAACATGCCGACTTCTCTCCGAGCGACTAACGCTTCTATAATCACCATGGAACCTCTCCTGGGGTGCCAGTTGCTTGTTTCTGTCTTGCCACTCCCGTTTACTGTATCCTTCACACCCTCACATTGACGGACGACACAGAAATTGTATCGATTTTCAAAACTGCAGCCTTCATCCCGAATTCTTATCAAATGACTTACGTGGCTACATTCACCAAATGGCACCTCTCCTGGGAGGCCAGTAGCTTGTTTCCGATGCACCACTGCCCATTTACTGTAAAACCTCTCACCATCACTTTGACAATGCGACACCGAATTTCTGTCTCGATTGAAAACTACAGGCACCATGCCGACTTCTCTCCGAGCGACTAACGGTTCTATAATCACTGCATGGAACCTCTCCTGGGGTGGCAGTTGCTTGTTTCTGTCTTGCCACTCCCGTTTACTGTATCCTTCACACCCTCACATTGACGGACGACACAGAAAATGTATCTATCTTCAAAACTGCAGCCTTCATCCCGAATTCTTATCAAATGACTTACGTGGCTACATTCACCAAATGGCACCTCTCCTGGGAGGCCAGTAGCTTGTTTCCGATGCACCACTGCCCATTTACTGTAACCCTCACACCATCACATTGACAATGCGACACAGAATTTCTGTCGTGATTGCATACTACAGGCTCCATGCTGATTTCACTCCAAGCGACTAACGCGGCTACAGTCATTACATGGAACTTCTACTGGGAGTCCAGTTTCTTGTTTCCGATGAACCACTGCCCATTTTCTGTAACCTTCGCACACGTACGTTAATGATACTACACAGAAATTACGTCGAGCTTGAATGCTACAGTTTCTATGGTGATTTCTCTCCAAGCGAGTGACGGTGCTACGGTGACCACACGAATGCTCTCCTGGGAAAGCGGTAGGTTGTTTCTAATGAACCACTGCCCGCTTACTGTAACCCTCGCTCCACCACAGTGACAATGTAACACAGAGATTCCGTCGCAATTGACTACTACATGCTCCATGCCGACTTCTATACGGATTAGCCGCGACAGCAGCTAAAACACCTACTCGGGCATCATTATTTGTTGCAGGTCGTGGTTGACGTTTCACATGTGGCTGAACACTTCCTGTTTCCTTAAATAACGCAACTATCCGGCGAACGGTCCGAACACTTGGTTGATGTCGTCCAGGATACCGAGAAGCATACGTAGCAGACGCACGTTGGGCATTTTGATCACAATAGCCATACATCAACACGATATCGACCTTTTACGCAATTGGTAAACAGTCCATTTTAACAAGGGTAATGTATCACGAAGCAAATACCGTACGCACTGGCGGAATGTTATGTGATACCACGTACATATACGTTTGTGACTATTACAGCGCCATCTATCACAAAGCGAAAAAAAGTGGTCTAACTACAACATTCATATTTCTTTACGTACTACACGAATATGTAATAAAAAATTAGGGTTCCTATTTTTAAAAAAAACGCAGTTGATAACCATTTGACCTATCTAGCGGGCCAACCATAGCGCCATCTGGTTTCCCCCTTCAAGCTAGACGAGTTTCGTTCTTTAGTTTTTTCGTTTGATGCTTATTTCGTGAGATATTTGGCCTGGTCACTGTCAGTGGACCACCCTGTATCCTAAGTGCTATTCGGAAAGTATGTGGCAACTCAGTGACGGACTGGAGCTGCATTAACCTACTCTTTTCACTGGATATAATTGTAATTTTCTGAACAATTCATGTTTAATAAGTGACAGCGGTTTTGGAAAACTTTCGTTTGCGGGTCGGTTACTTGATGCGATAATTAGGGTGTCTCTCATCGTTTACTTTGTGGAAAAGCTGCTTCTTTCCGCCTCGGCCTATACTACAGCAATGAGTGAATGCTCACATTCATGATACCTCACTGGATGTACTACTGCAACTGCAGCTAAAGATTCAAATCCCGCTAGAAAAGTATATTTCAAGTCAGATGGTTTTGTTCCTCCTCTACTGTCATTGAAAACGATCACAACGAAATAAAGTGTAGTAATCCTACGAAACTCTTAAGTTCATACTGCGGTGCTGAGCAGATGAAAAAAGTAGTTTTTCACAGTTACCAGTTCGCCACATTCCACTAATTATGACTGCTTTATTAATTGTTGGTTCACAGGCGCTTTTCTGCCGCTTATTGTAACTGTCTTTTGAAAGTTAGAAGAATAGAAACATCAGATTTTCGCCGTATGGGATGTTCGAATTCAACTTAAAGTCTTCACGTTTCGAGCAACGGCAGAATATCCGTCAGAAAAGCTAACAACAAGAAGCTAGGTCATGTCTGTGTTCTGGAGGGTGTGCCAATGTCAGGTATCTCAATAACAATAATGTATAGCAAAGATACGTTGTCAAGTCAACCACTGGAGAAGATCCAAAATTGTGAATCGCTTCTGGTGAATACGCTTCCAAGGTTTTGTTCCGATTAAGACAGTAAAACATAAATAATTTCGGAGCTATTAATTTATGACGTATCGTTTGCACTTAGTGCATCGTTGTGTTACAAGTAATTACACTCTAGCCCCTAAACCTAGACAGAGAAGTGCGAATAAGACTCACTGACTTATAATGAGGGTACTCCGGCCCTTGCCACCCACAGCTTTGACACGATCCTGTGGTCACTTTCGAGGTCACCCACAGAACACATCAGGTGGTATCCTTCCTGGAAGTATAACTGAATATGTACGGCAACTCTGTGACCGACGAGTTACCTCCTTGATGGTACAGAACTATCCTGCTACATTCACTTGATATTATCATGACATTTCAATTAAATAATGTGAATGATTTTCTCTTGAGATGTGATAAAAGGACATCAGGTGATGCTTTGTAGTCCACGTCGTTCCACACGAGAAATACAGCTACTCTCGTCTCTTGTGTTGCGGTTTATCTATTTTAGAGACTGTTGTTGTTGTTATTGTGGTCTTCAGTCCTGAGACTGGTTTGCTGCAGCTCTCCATGCTACTCTATCCTGTGCAAGTCTCCCAGTACCTACTGCAACCTACATCCTTCTGAATCTACTTAGTGTATTCATCTCTTTGTGTCCCTCTACGATTTTTACCCTCCACGCTGCCCTCCAATGCTAAATTTGTGATCCCTTGATGCCTCATAAGATGTCCTACCAAGCGATCCCTTCTTCCTCTCCATGGATTTTAATACCTACTTCGAATTTTTCATTTGTTTCCTTTACTGCTTGCTCAATATACAGATTGAATAGCTTCGGGGAGAGACTACAACCCTGTCTCACTCCCTTCCCAACCACTGCTTCCCTTTCATGCCCCTCAACTCTTATAACTGCCATCTGGTTTCTGTACAAATTGTAAATAGCCTTTCGCTCCCTGTATTTTACCCCTGCCATCTTCACAATTTGAAAGAGAGTATTCCAGTCAACTACAGTTCACAACCAATAGTTGTGGTCAGAGTCAACATCTGCCCCTGGAAATGTCTTACAATTTAAAACCTGGTTCCTAAATCTCTGTCTTACCATTATGTAATATATCTGATGTTTTCTATTATCTCCAGGATTCTTCGATGTATACAACTTTCTTTCATGATTCTTGAACCAAGTGTTAGCTATGATTAAATTATGCTGTGTGCAAAATTCTACGAGACGGCTTCCTCTTTCATTTCTTACCCCCAATTCATATTCACCAACTATGTTTGCTTCTCTCCCTTTTCCTACTCTCTAATTCCAGTCACCCATCACTATTAAATTTTCGTCTCCCTTTACTACCTGTATAATTTCTTTTATCTCATCACACATTTCATCAATTTCTTCATCATCTCCAGAGCTAGTTGGCATATAAACTTGTACTACTGTAGTAGGCATGGGCTTCATGTCTATCTTGGCCACAATACTGCGTTCACTATGCTGTTTGTAGTAGCTTACCCGCACTCCTACTTTTTGTTCATTATTAAACCTACTCCTGCATTACCCATATTTGTTTTTGTATTTTTAGCACTGTTCTCATCTGACTAAAATTCTTGTTCCTCCTGCCACCCAACGTCACTAATTCCCGCTATATCTAACTTTAACCTATCCATTTCCCTTTTTAAATTTTCTAACCTACCTGCCCGATTAAGGGATCTGACATTGCACGCTCCAATCCGTAGAACGCCAGTTTTCTTTCTCCTGATAACGACGTCCTCTTGAGTAGCCCCCGCCCGGAGGTCCGAATGGGGGACTGTTTTACCTCCGGAATATTTTACCCAAGAGGACGCCATCATCATCATCATTTAATCATACAGTAAAGTTGCATGCCCTCGGGAAAAATTACGGCTGTAGTTTCCCCTTGCTTCCAGCCGTTTGCAGTACCAGAACAGCAATGACGTTTTGGTTATTGTTACAAGGCCAGATCAGTCAATCATCCAGACTGTTGCCCCTGCAACTACTGAAAAGGCTGCTGCCTCTCTTCAGGAACCACACGTTTGTCCGGCCTCTCAACAGATACCCCTCCGTTGTGGTTGCACCTACGGTACGGCCATCTGTATTGCTGAGGCACG